>NC_142587.1:65752272-66055303 GCF_965207765.1 Zootoca vivipara | reverse complement strand
GCATGGCTTAAAGTTTGGTCCAGATGCCCCCAGTGTCTTGCAGATTTGTCACAGAAGGCTCTTCCCCAAGGCTCTGTGCTATGTCCTTCCACATGTTCCTTCACTACCAAGAAAAGCTCCGCTGGATCTTGAGGATCCAATGGCAGCAGAAATATAAACTTCCATCCTCACCACCACATGAAAGACTTATGCACCTATTATCTGCATTCAGCTGTATTCAGTGTCCCCCGCTCCCAGCTGGAATGTGTAATTGAACTCTAATAATGACTCTTGCTTTCCTGGATATGGAGGTTAGAGATGGAGACCTGCCATCTGCGCTCTAGCCCTTACCTGGCCTCCTTTACCCTCTGGCATTATAACTGCCCTATGTGACCAAGTTCATAGAAACATGGCCCCATGTGAAAGCTCTCCAAATTGTGGGATTGCCTCTATGCTTGCTTTCACGACACTTCCAACCCCTTTAAATGAGGTATGTTTGACCAGATGTCTTGATCTAGTAGCAGTCATTTCCAAATAGCCCATTAGTGTAGTTTATACAGCACCATTCAAACTACTAGGCATTCCTGTTCAGTTTTCCTGAACTAATTGAGAGAGCTCCAAGGTGAAATTCTAAAACTGCACTTCATTATATTTTCTAATTACCTCGGCAGATGCTATTAACTTGAGCAAAAGTGAATTACAGGATGCGTGTGCAAACAGCTCTGAAGGCAGGAAAATGAGCTGTCCTTTGTTTCGGAGAGTCAAACCTATTAGTTTGCTGTTTTTAGAACTTTTGAGCTAAAATTTAAAAAATTAAAGAATGAGGAAAATAGTTATAGAGACTAAAGTCTTTGTTGAATTGTAACTGTCTCTTCATCATGCTTCATAAAGCTCATGTAATTTGACCTTGAATTAAAGGGCTTCCACTCCAAAACAGAAAGTAATTGTATGTCTGGTGTTCGAATCATAGTGTTAAAATGAAATTAGCCGCGCACAGGAGGAGATATTACAAGGGAAAACATCCCATTAATGGTTTGTAAACCTTTATAGTACACCATTATTTCTCAAACTGGTGAGATGATTTCAATGTTATCTTAACTGTCTATGACAGAAATACGTTCTCTGCATGTTCAATAACATTTTATGTACAAAGGTAGAAGAGATTCGAACATTGGATTCTTAACTTCCTTTGATAATATGTGTGGGAGGGAGATGGAATCATAATCTTTTCAAAAACTTTGGAAAATATCGCATTGTTGTAAGGATTGCAGTAGTTATGACACAATGCTTTTGGTATACAACTTGCTGACGCTCACTTGTAGTAGATTGATGCTCTGAAGAACTGGGCAATTTGCATCTTTCAATAACATTACAATAAAGCCTTTGAGAGTCCATGACAGTTAGGATTACAGCCAAGACAAATTAAGTGTCTGAGAGATTTTAAGAAACAAGGGATTGATGTGTGGGGGAAAACACAAACTTTTTTTAATGTGCACTTTGAAAGATTATCAGATGTTAGTATATTAAATACCAAAGTTTTTAGAGAATATGTTTTAGGAGTTCATGTGTAAAATGTAATTAATGTGCTTTTCATCCTTGAACACTGAATAGTTTCTGCTTTATAATCTAGTGGCCCTGATCCCATTTAAGTTGTGCACAACTCAAAATTGGGATCTACATACCATTGCTGAGCAATTTGGGGGATTTATAAACAAGATCACTTTGGTGTTGAATGATCTGGATGCATCAACTTCATGTGTGGACACTTATTTGCATATGTCTGGTGGATTAGAATTAGTGCACTAGTCTTTTCTAGTTAACAAGCCCTGGCTATCCACTGGTGCACACAATATAGCCATCATGGATGAGTTCTGAGACTATCCGCCTTTCCTCAGAACATGCTACCCATGGCCATTCCCTATAGGGGTGGTGGAAAAATGCATTTGGTCTTCATTTTCTGAGCAGAATGACCCAGTTCAGTAATCTTGAACTTGCCTGAACACAGCAACACAATTGCTGATTGGATTATGTGCCTACCTGGATTTTGCAATGCAGTTTTGGTGCACACAAAAAATGTTTGGAAAAGAATGGAAAAATACCATACATATTTTGGGGAAATGCAAACAACGTCTGCAATAATGATACCATCTCAATGTGAACTTCTCATGCATTCTTTCAATAATAAAGAAATCAACACAAAACAGGAAGGGAATGGACTTGTACTTGAGTATCAGAAAAAAGTGAAAGGAGATGAATTTGGGCTGATCTGTCCACCCCAAGCCTGTGAATGTTTTCAATATCCAACCTGGAACATAAGAATCTGGCCTCTGTTAGGTCATTCAAATCAGTGACTCAGCTGGCCTCTAGCTTTGTGTACACCAATGGAAAAGTGTTCTTTTTTTGGAAAAAAATCTTTAGTCAAGAAAATTTGAAACAACCAGATGAATCCCAAAGAAAGGCAAAAGCACCATATTTTCTGGATGTACTTATTCAAATGTTTTGGAATCGCTGTCACAGATCATAATCAGCAGACAACCAGATGAGAAACATATTTGCTCTCATTCTTGAGTACGGAATCAACCTATTTTAAAGTAAAACAACTTCACCGTACTATACTACACCAGAACTAGTACACGCTTGTGGGGCTGTGATGTGAAAGTAAATTCATTATCTACATCCATTATAAACATCTTCCCAGTTGGTAATGGTTGGTTGTGGTGATAATGAACTGGGTTCAGTGGCTCTTGGCACCAAATTCTGCAATATATCCAACCACTGCAATACCAAAGGATTTATTGTGTTCATCTGTAACAAATGCATGCTGAAGACTGACTGATGGTTCACACAGACACACATGCCTCCTTAATCCTATGCCTGTAATTCTTTTTCTTAGACGTGGACCTCAAAATATAAATGAGTTGCTAAGGAGGCTTGTCAATGAAGAGATAATTTTGTCACTAACAGTGAATTTAATTAGACAAGCTCTTTTAAATTAAAACACACTTTCAAAGGAAGGCGGAAAGAGCAGGTGGCAGCCCCACTTTCCTGAGCAAACAGAGTTTTATGCTCCATCAATCAATTGTTTAAGAATATGTCACTGGAGACAATAATGACTCGAAACAAATTCATCCATGTTAGATTTCCAAAGTTGTCTAGGATAGTTTGGTCTGCGACTCTCATTGGCATGTGAGAAACACAGAGCACCTAGTCTCTTTGGATGTCTGTTTAAACAAACAAACAAACTTGAGCTGCAGTTCATAAATTTTGGCCTGTTTACAAATAGCCCTATCAACTTAGCAGAGCAGCTGTACTTTTAGAACCAGCAAGTGTACAAGACTATAAATCATTGCCAGCATGAAACAAACTGAATTTTAAATCAAGGCAGCAAAACATGAAAGTGCATGCCAGGGTGTAATTGCTTTGGATCAGAAACATTTGCCATCCGCACCAAAATAAACATGCTGCGTAGCAGCAGCACCTACACTGAAAATAGAATCAGTGTCACATTGCATGGAGAAGATGTTGTTGAGTTGCTAATGTCCCCAAACTAAATTACTTGGTGTCAAAAACACATAAAACTATTGTTCCTAGTTTACAGTTGGTGCTAAATAAATGTTAAACACACACACTCCGGGTGCCTGCTCCTGATAAATCGCCATCCCAGTTTTTGCCTCTTTCTCTCCAAATGTTGTTAGCAGGTTACTCGAGTTATCCTCCTTTGTGGTTCAGTTTCCAAAATTTAGATTTCTGCTGCTTGTGTTGACCAGGGTGGAAGGTGAGGGCCTTCAGCATGCCACTCCCACCCAAATGACCTATTTCAGGGTTTACTGCTCCCTGCCAATTGTGGTAGTTTCCTTCTAACCATCCAAGGTGATGTTCAGGATACCCACCACAACAGAGCCCTTGCCATCATCAGCAGCTCTCTTCTCCACCTGCAGAGGTCAAAACTATATGCCGTCCTTGCCTTTAGCTGCAACATTGGGGAATTAATGGCTCTGAGATCCTATACTCTCCCTTCTGGAAGTGAACTCCATTGAACTTGGCTGAGTAAACATATATAATAATGTCACAATAATAATGTGGACTTGTGCTACATGGTGTCTTTCCACAATCTAACAGAATTTTAAAACTAAACTTGCAGTTGTGTTGTTGTTGGCATCCATCTGTCTCGAGAATTTAGACGTTAACGGGGTTAGTGTAAACTATGTCCTGTAAGAAAAAAAGAACAATAACATCTAAAGAACATAGAGGGTAAATAACAAATTGGTATAATTTGGATATACAGTAAATTAAAATATAAAGAAGGAACTGCAGAAAGAGGGGGAGGGGAGTCAAAATGAGAGAATGATTGTGATTTAAGGCCTGAGGAAGAACAGCCTGAGGCAACTGCCTCGTGCCCCAGGGCTACTCATATAGCCAAGCACTCTTGATTCGATTTATCACTCATTTAATAGACTCATAGAATTTGAGGGGACCCTGAGGATCATCTAGTCAACCCCTGTGTGATGCAGGTGCACCTTGTGGGGATCAAACCTGCAACTTTGGCTTTATCAGCACCACACACTAACCAGTTAGGTTATCCTGTCATAAGGATAATAATTTTAAGGACAACTCCAAGAAAAATGACACACTCATTAGAGGTGCAGCTACTCCTTGAGCTTCAGTTATTCATGAGTGCATACTCAATTTTTCTTCCCAGAAGAAAATATATATATAGTTATCTATTGGGGAATCTTTCAGACACTTACCTCAAGATCCTGAGACATGTTTCACTAGTTCTACACAAGGGCTGGGCTAGTGTTTCACAAACCACTGTCTTCTTTGCCACATAAATTCAGGAGTGTTTTCTTCAAGCATGTGTAGCAGAGAGCTCTCTTGAGATCAAAAGCGGCTGGGTGGTGGGTGGGAGGCAAAAATCCCAGTAGGCATGTTGTGCAACTTCTTGAGTGCACAGCGAGATAATTAGCTGCATTGCAGCCCACATGCTCCATCTTAACAGGAGATTCCACAACATGACCCTTCGGATTCCTTCCCACACTGATCCGAAGCTTAATGATTTCATCTCAAAGTTGGGAGAAGTGGCCCGTAATGTGCTCCATCTCACGAGTGCATTCAACCAGTGTAGGTACGCTGTGCTCACATAAGCTGCCTGCTGAGCTAATGGATTCTCCTTTCCTTCCTTTATCCATTCCAAACTATGGGAACTATGTCCAAACAACATTTTCGGCTCTCGCAGTTGTGCTGCAGGGCAGGCAAGATGAAATGCTGCTGTTGCTAAACAAGCAAGCGGCTGAAACTGATACGGACCTGTTTGTCTTCCAGGACTCTGTATGCAAATAGGAAGCTGCTTTATGCCAGATGAAGATCATCTTGGCTTCTCCGGGAGTGGCATAAGGGTTTCTTCCCCATCAGCTACTACCACTTCCTTTTAGCTGGAGATGTCAGGGGCTGAGCATTTTGCCTGCAAAGCATATGTTCTACCCTTGTGCTTTTCTAAAAGTGCAGAAAAATGGAGAATAGTACAATATGATCCAATCAGCTTCCTAGCAATAGCTGTTCTTTCCTTTTAAAATAAAGTTTTTAGACCACCTGACAAGATAGTCTGTGGGTAATGGCTGAGCAAACCTCATTTTTCCATAGAAGAGGCGAGATCCCGCTGCTCAGGAGCTGAGACCAGTGCCCCGTGCTGTTTACTTTCATTGGACTGTATCCATGAAATCTTGTTAGCACAAGGACTTCTGCTTGTGCAACAGAACTTCCCCTTTATCTGCTCACTGCACCCTCCAATCTGTTCTAGAGGGATTTTTTTTGGGGGGGGATAGAATCCAAAACAGATTGGGGGGTGCACAGGGGAGCAGAGGGAAGACAAGTTCCATTGTGTAAGTGGAAGTCCTTGAGCTAGCAGGACGACCTTGTTGGAAAACATCATTTATTTAGAAAAATATATATAAGGACAGATCCTGAAGCTGAGGCTCCAATACTTTGGCCACCTCATGAGAAGAGAAGACTCCCTGGAAAAGCCACTGATGTTGGGAAAGATGGAGAGCACAAGGAGAAGGGAATGACAGAGGATGAGATGGTTGGACAGTGTTCTCGAAGCTACAAACATGAGTTTGACCAAACTGTGGGAGGCAGTGGAAGACAGGAGTGCCTGGCGTGCTCTGGTCCATGGGGTCACAAAGAGTTGGACATGACTAAACAACTAAACAACAACAAAAGCTGCTTACTCAAAAAAATTCCCCAAGCAATGTACAAGTCCAATTTTATATAAAACATGATTAAAGCACACAAAGTGATAGCAAGCATGCATAAAACCAGTGCTAATTTTCTAGAAAAAGAAGTGCCAGAACTCCCCACGAATGCCTCCCTTGTTCTCTTAGAATAGCCATGGCACCCACCTGAGAGGTGCCAGAACTGAGTTCTGGTGAATTTCAGCTGAAAAAAACCCCTGCATAAAATTATCATTAGCAGCAAATGTAAAACGAAGAATACATTTTAAACAAATGTCATTTAACCAGACTGGTTGAAATGCACAAGTTTTCTGCAGGTTTAGGCAGTGTAGGGTCTAATGACAATTGGCAGGGAGTTCCACAGCTCAGGTACTAAAGGAATGATTCCTGGCACTTGCAAAAGTGGAAGTTCCACAGATTGAAGTGATCAGATAATTTTTTGGCCTTCTTCATCACTAACAGAAATAGAATTCATTATGCCAAGGGATGAAAAATGTTGTTTTCTTTGTTTCTACAGTTGCTTGAAAAGTACTGTGTCAGATATGAAAATTTTCTCTTAGATCTAACACCATTCAACCAGGCTCTTCATCTCTGGATGTTGCAATCAACAAGTAATGTCTATGCACTTCAGAATGCCTTAGAAATCACAGCGAGGGATTGCTAGCTACTTGAGCGATTGACTTCTGTGTAATTCAGCATTTCCTTCACTTTACAGGTACTTCTGGGGTGCCTTGATTTTTCTGCTTTCTCCAAGAAGTTAGGGATATGGGAGAAATTCAGTTCCATTTGTCTCTGAATGTGCACCTACCTAATTTGCATGTCTTGAAACTATAAGTGAAGCACAGCTATCCTTCAAGATTCACACATTTCTGAATCTTGTGGTGTAGTGAACACTGAAGAAGTGTGCATGCACACAAAAGCTCATACCAATGACAAACTTAGTTGGTCTCTAAGGTGCTACTGGAAGGAATTTTTTTTATTTTGTTTCGATTACAGCAGACCAACATGGCTACCTACCTGTAACTGAAAAATATGTCTCTGGGGAGAGTGTGTATGCATTTGCATACATCAGGGACAAAGACATACATTGTGTTAAGGAAATGGCTTGCAAAAAATGTTTATATTAGGCAAAATTGTGTACAAAGGTGTGTGCATTGGAGAAATGCACACTAACATCCTGATAGATTTTCATGAGGACTTGAACAAAAGAAAATCACAAGCTGATATGGAAATGTGGAGAAGTGAACTTAAGATTTAAAAAGTGAGAAACTGAAAGAAACTGAAATTGACAGATTTCTATCGCTATCTAGTATACTGACTACTGACGTTCTGAATGGAAGGGATCTGAAGGACAGCTAATATCTCTACACTGACGCATAAGCCATCTATGTAAGCGGTTAATCATTCCCACCTATAACCCTGTGATTATTTTAAAGAAGAAACTACTGTGGTTAACAAAATAATAATAATCAGCAACACCAAACTGTTTTTATTTTGTTTAACAATGGAAGGGTGTTACAGATGTCGGTTTTATTTATTTCGTTATTTTTTTTATAAAAAATGCCTGCAGTTAGGTCATCTGTTCAGTCAAGGTGAGAAAACAGATAATGACTTGACAAGCATTGCAACTGAAAATGCAAACAATGCCAATAATTACCCAAATTAACAGTACAGTTTTGATGCTTTGTCACAGGAACACCTTCTAGCTGTGGCAATGCATTTTTCAGAATTAATTTCTTCCCAAATAATGACTCTGAGCAAAGAAAGCGATGCCTCTCCTCTCCTTCCCCCCACCGTTTTTTAATAATGCAAGTCTGACATGTTAACAATCGGGCACATGCTCATTCATTGTAGCCTGATCTCAGCTGTCTGATAATGGCTTAAGAAGGATGATGAGTGGAATCACACATCAAGGGACTCCTTTGTTGATGGAGGGGACCAGGAGTGCATTTCCAATTTGCAGCTTGGAGATGAGGCTTCAGAAGCGCTGCTTATGTTTGATACCCACTCAGTCGTTACCACCAAACTGCCAACCTCAGAGGTCAAGGATCCTTTTATATTGGATATGGGCAAGTGCCTAAGTAGATTTTCTGGAAATGTTGGCAATTTCCATATAAAACACAAAAGATGTGACTGTGTGAGAGGGTGATTTGGAGATGGATGTGCGTTATGGTTCTGTTTGTGTACATCCTTGCTTTCAGAACGCAGGCTCTCAATAGTTTCTCAGAGTGGTTGTTCTGAAATCAGGGGAATATATATTCATGTGCCAAACCTGGGCAGTGTGGAAGGAGGTCCTGGGCTGCCCAGATAGCACACTTTTTCAATAAAAAGACAAACTGTGTGTGTAGGGAAACAGCTCCTCTCAAGAAATATTCATTGCCTGAGTTTATTTGCTTATTTATTATACTTATATCCTACATCTGATCCAAGATGTTAAAGATGGTATTCCTCAGAGATAGGGAAATGGAGCCAGCCAGCAGGGCAGATTTTTTAAATTATTATTTAATCATGCTTACCTCTCAAAAAAATGGTGCTAGAACATGTTGCTCCCTTGTTCTCTTATACTGGCAATGACACCCACCTAGAGGTGCCAGAACCGAGTTCCGGTGAGTTCCGGCTGGAAAAAAAAAGCCCTGGCCCCAACTCACATGGCCAATAGTCAGGGATGGTGGGGGTTTCAGCCCAACAGAATCTGCCCCTCTGTTCTGCCAGTTCATAGTGGTTGGCATTTGCTTAGAAACTCACTTAGAACCAAAAATTGGACTGGGGCAGAGGGTTAGGAATGTGTTTGCCACTTCTCTGTCTGTTTTGACTGCTTCTTCAGAAACAGAATCAGCCTCTGATTATTCAAGTACATATATTAAGGACATGAAAAGAGTCTGCTGGATCAGGCCAATGGCCTATTTAGTCCAACATACTGTTCTCACAGTGGCCAGCCAGATGCCTGTGGGATCTTACTGTCTCGGAGGTCAGTTTACATATTTTCCCTAGAGGTTCAAGCAAAACCCACTGGGCTGAGGCTTAGATGTTTTATTTATGTACTGTATAAGATTTCTTACCCACCCTTCATCATAAGGTCCAAACTACTGAGGGTTTATAAAGCTCAATTCAAAGGAGCTGTGAGCTTTCATGAGTTCCAAAATTCTTCTCTGCTACAGTGTCAGATCCCTGCAAACATTTGCAAGAATGCTGTTGGTGTAGTGTATCTTGATTTCAGTAAAGCTTTTGACAAAATCCCCCCCTCCTGAAATTTTCCTCATGCTGCACAATGTTTTCAGACCAGAGCCAACATGGGTTGCAGTTGATTCGGATGGAGCTTATGCATAGGGCCCAACTCCTCCCTAAACATGTTTTCAGTTGAACCCCAGGAAAGGGTGAAATTTTGGGGGTTGTGGGATCATTTCAAATCAGTTTGTCTGCGATCACCTGGTTCTGGTGTTTTTCCTCTCTGCTTGCTTCACTCTGCGGGGTTTGGATTTTTGGATGTTATCTGGGAGGAGTTTATTCCCCTGCCTTCAGTCTGTGGATGAAAATATTGGATTTGTTAGCCTTTTCTTCTTGCTCAATTTTACAGTTAGCATTAAGTCTAAAGTATGATTGATTTCTCTGACAGTCTAAATTACAGGATGGTTATGAATTTCCCATCTTTAGTGTCGGAAACCGTAACTGCTAATGTGGTGGTAAATGATATTTTTCTGCATATTACCACAACCTCTATCAGAGTAGTTTCTATTTGCAGGCCAAACTTCCAATTATGTTAAGGCTCTTTCTGAAGGCATGCAGCGCGTGCTCTCAATAGCACTCTGCAGAGTGCAATGGGTAGCCGGGTGAATTGACAATAAGAAAAGGCTACTAACTTTGGCTTGATATCACAGAACAAGTGCTGAGCATAGCTGCCAAGTTTTCCCTTTTCTCGCGAGGAAGCCTATTCAGCATAAGGGAAAATCCCTTAAAAAAAGGGATAACTTGGCAGCTATGGTGCTGAGTACTTTTCTTTTATGAAGGCTAAACCCCTTCTCCATTTTGGGGGTGTTCTGGAATCTGATGTCCTGAACCCTTGATTTCACCCAGTTTACTGTTACTATTTATTTAACATGACTGATTGTGAGAGAACCCCCTAAGTCAGTGATGGCCAAACTTGGCCCTCCAGCTGTTTTGGGACTACAACTCCCATCATCCCTAGCTAACAGGACCAGTGTTCAGCAATGGTGGGAATTGTAGTCCCAAAACAGCTGGAGGGCCAAGTTTGGCCATCACTGTCCTAAGTGGTGTGCAAAAACATGAAAGAAAACATTAAAATTCTCAATTAAAAAAACCCAGCTGTTTTGAAGCATTCAAAGGATGATTAAAAATTAACAGCAGGTAAAAAGAGAACACACCTGTAACTTCTACTTGCCTGGATATGCTTGCCTGCACACACACACACAAATGTTTTTAAGTAGGCATGGAAAGGAATACAGCAAAAGGTGTCTGTCTGGTCCTGTTATTTACTTAGTGAACGAAACTGATACACAGTTTACTTGATAAAAGACCTCTAAACAGTTTACAAAGAATAAATCCAAAAAGTTCATTTTAAAAAGGCAATAAAGGCAAACACGAAAAACTAGTTAGCATAAACATTTTCAATAGCAATAAAATCTTCAATTGTAAACTATTATATATAATAGAATTACATGCTAAAATTATATGCCTGGGTTGGCTTACGGGGGTGGGGGTGGTGAGATGCTGGAAATAATACAGCAAAGGCACTTGCCTAATACTAAGGCAGCATGTCCCTAAGGTTAATACACACAAGACCTGTGTGTATTCATGGGTATACCTGGACTCTCTGCTGTTGAGTGCCATGTTCCTTAATAGGAAGAAGCAACATCACTGCTGCTTATCACCAAAGGGAAGGGAGGGGCATGGTGGCACTGAGGTCAGACCTATATCAGTATACCAGCTGGAGCAGTTATTTGGCTCCAGTGGTGCAATGACACCACTCCTATCATCCTGGGAAGTAGCAGATACACCATTGACTGGAGGGTGACTCTGTCTCACACTGCCAGTCACTCCTGTTGGTAGCGCTAGCTCTTCTCTTTAAGGCATTACAATTGAATTTTGATGCCCTCCCCCCAAATTCGTGAAGCTCTGTGGCATTTGCACCACGTACCCAAAGCCTCTCTCCCCAGTGGCGGAGGACACTGCTTGGGCACCTGGGACGGCATGCCCTGGGGCGGGGCGAGCTGCCCCTAGGGGCAGGGCACACCACGGGATCTCCGGAGTCTGTCTGCCTCCTCCCACTCAGCCGCCCTACAGCTGGGGGGGGGATGGAGGCAGAGGGCAGACTGTTTGGGCAACACAGAGTCTACACGCACCCAAGCCACCATGTCTCTCCCAGGAGAGACGTGTGGCTAGGGCATGTTGCAGGCCCCGTGGTGAGTGCCGTCTGGCATTGTCACCCCCCCTTAGTGGTGACATCCCACCCGGGTTGATCCACACCCACTGCATCCTCTTTCCTCTGCTCTTGTCTCTCCCCAAAACTAGTCATTTCCCAATTTATGTGGGAGTTATGCTCCGAGGCACTGTGGATTTACGTGAAATCACATATATTTGAAACACCATTGGAAAAGTGTGCAAACACACCCTAAACCTCTGGAAACCCTTGAAAAAACCAGCAGAACTTAACCAGATGCCAAATTCCATCTCAATCGTTCCCTCCAAACCTCCTTGCTCAAACTCCAACTCTCTGCAGGCCTCAGCAGTTGGTGAAAGAGCTCCTAATATGCGCCTGCAAAGGCTCATGGGATTGCTAAGTGCTGTTTTCATGGCTTTTTTATTAAAAAAAACCAGAAGCCGCCTTACTTGGAATAATAGGGGAAGAAATTCTCAAAAAAGATGTTACATTCTTTCTGTATGCCACAACTGCTGTGAGACTACTACTAGCTAAGAACTGGAAGATTCAAGAGATACCGACTATAGACAAATGGCAGAAGAAAATGCCGGACTTTATGGAACTTGCCGCGGCCAGGAAGAAGAGACGGTAGAAGAAGATTGGAAGAAATTTAAATTATATTTGAAAAAATACTGTAATATTTAATTTATTATATTCCTTAGGGAAGTTGTTATAAAATGCAGGTTAATTTCATGATGTTTTAGATTAAAAATTTGACAATGTACAAAATTTTGAAAATTGCCAAAGATGAGCAGAATTGAAATTCAGACAGGGGGATCAGGGGAAGTCATTTAATAATGTTTAGAAAAAGTTAAGAAATGTAAGAATTATTTGTATGGTTTTTTTGTTTTTTGTTTTCTTTTTGTTTTTATAAAATGAATAAAAATTAATTTTTTAAAATAAAAAAACACTGTGTGGGTATTCCAACTTCTTAAATGCCTCACACACACAAAAGGGTTGTGAGCTTTGCACAAGCCAAATTGTGTATGTCAGAATAGCTCATATCCCACTCTCCCATTGAGGTCATCCTTTATAGAATATACTAATAAAAAACTTATTCTCCAATTCCATCACCTACACAATGAGACAGAGGTATCAGCAGGCTTGGAGAAAACCCAGGTTTTGCAGAAGTACAAAAATATCCAGAGATGACCCATTGAATGGGGTCAGACTCAAGTGATGTCATGTGGCTTCATATGGCAGACGGGCAGGGTTTAGAGAAAGTCACACTGCAGACCAAAGGCAGAGGCCTTGTGGGTCTAATTAGACTTGCAGGATGCCGGACAAGATAAGCCTTTGGTCTGATCCAGTAGGACTGTTCATAATTATGACCCAGCAGGACTGCTCTTAATTATGTTCCAATATTGTCTTACTGAGAAATAAGTCCCATCCCTAGCAATGAGTATTCCAAAGGAAGAGCAGGACACAAGAATAAAATATAGTAAGATGTTACTTATCTATTCAAATGTTGGGAGACTTCCGGATATGGTTTCCAATGGTCTATTTAATTCCTTCAATGCTGGACTCGGGTTGCTGCTTTTGCCAAGGAAGCTGCATTCCATTGTCCGTGGCACCCGTGTGAGAAGATGGAATTACTGGGCAGGACCCATCACTGGAAGCCCTGCACAAAGACTTCTGCTTGCACAAGGGGTTTTCCTCCTCTCCTTCCTCTGTGCCCCCCATGCCCCAAGAATTGGTTCAGGGGAAGTCAGGAGGACCCCCAGAACAGCACTTGGGGGAGGGCAGTCTGTCTGGCAAGCTGAAATGCTTGCATGGGCAGAACATTCGTCATAGTGCAATGTTGAATGCCAGTGTTATTGTCATATCTGCAACTCTCCAGTCAGCTTTCAGTCAGTGTGTGGCATGGCATCTCAGGGCCAGCCCTACCATTGAGCGGAGAGAGGCAGATTTCAGAGAAGTGGCAGGCCAACAGAGTTATGTCACACCATCTCTGCTGAGCCCTCTAAGCTAGTCTGCTGCCTTCAGGTGTGGTGGAGTCTTTAAGGTATGATTCAGCTACCAGTCCAGGCAGCTTTTGTACAAAGAATTTTGTGTGAGAGAGATGGGTGGATGCATCTTGTCTCAGTCAGCAAAATGATCTGGCCTGACACATTGTCCTTTTTCTGCCAGCTAGTCACTGATATGAATCGGGTGGGGAAATGCACAGGAATGATGATCATACATGCACTTTCCCCTCCAGTATGGAACTCAGTGGTATATTTAGGGTTGATCCATCGCATACCTTCAGAGCATGTCATAGGATACAGTGCAATGTAGATGATATTATAAGGAAGGAGGTCTAAAGAGTCATGGGGTCAGCTCCATCCCTCTAAAACCATCTAATTTAACCCTGACTCTTCATAACAAAGTGAAGGAAAAGACCTCAGTCTTGGAAGGGAATCTGTGCAGGAGATCCCTTAGGAGCCCTTTTGGGTAGCAACTTCAGTTTAACGAATTGGGGGCCAATGTTGCATAGGACAGGCCAAGCAGTGTCAGGCTCTGGTGAGTCATGCTGAATGTCACGCCAGTTGCAAAAGACTCCCCACATTTTATGCAATTAGGCCTTTCTGTTAATACAGACAAGGAAACGGCACAGAAAGAAACTGTCCTTGTTTTCTGATAGCAGGAAACAATCAGGGCACAGGGCCCGACAGTTTGGCTCATCGGGCTGAATAAGGGACCAGTGTTAACTCTTGCTTGCAGACCTACAGAACAGACAAAGGTTGCCAGATCGACATTTCCAATAATAAAGGATGCTGCAAAGCTGTGGTGTTTGTTCTACAGCCTTCTATAGAGCCACAGTGTTTTGAAATAAGGGAGGTCCATTATGTGTTGCGGAGATGTGATATTCCGGAATTGGGGACGATCGTTTAAAATAATGGGCGTCCCTTAGAACAAGGGCCATCTGGCAGCATTAGCACTGAAATACTTTACCCACAAAAACAAAAGGGGAAGAAGACAGACAGCAATCTTTTTTGTTTTCCTTGTGGAGCCCGAAGTACGGGAACAATGCACAAAAACATCATTGATAAGCGGAGGAAAGTATATGGTTCAAAGTGAATGTATTATGATTATTATTTATTTATTTATTATTAATTTCATTACTATTACTGTTTTCAGAAAAGTGAAAATTGGGACTTGAGATAATGCACAGCCCTTCCCTTGCAATTGCTTCACCAAGACAATAGGAAAAATGAAGGATGTTACCATTTGCTGGCTATTTCAGTGGCCTCCCAGTGGCCAGTTTAGGGATTTGTGTAGATGAACAGCCACAGAGAAAAAGCATGAAGAATGCCAATACTTGGATGTCTGATATGCAAATTCACTAAGGTTTGTGTTTCTCAAGAATATTATTTTACACTTCATGTGGCGAGTCCAAAACTGTTAGGTTAGCGTCCTCACACAGCAGGGTGGGGAAAGGAGAACTGAGAAGACTTGCCATTGAAAGGGACCAGAGCCTTCCTAGGGAAAGTGGAGTGGGCATCATAATTGGTGGTTTTGGCTCCTGACCAGCTTGCAGGGGGAGAATCCGCTCTGCTCACTGGGCAGGGGGATATGATGAAATTGCCCATCCCTTCTCTAATCTGTATATCTCTACTTTCGCTTTCACAGGGACTGGGAACTTGTGCCCCCTCAGGACATTACAGGAGTATAATTCTCAACTTCCCTGACTAGGGATGGGCAAACCTTTCAGTTTTGTTTTTTCTCAGTTGGTCATTTCCCCCCAATATTAAGTTCAGTTCTCTACATTTCTACATCAGCTTGCATTTTTTTTTTTTAAAAAAAACCTCATCAAAATTCATCAACATATTAATGGAAACTCTACTGATGCACACATCTTTGTAAGCAATTCTACCTAATATAATGCATTTTACATGTTATTTTTGTAGTACATGGTTATTATTTTTGAAAGCATTACTAAGCCAGGCTAACATGGGCATAGCCAGCATTTTTGTTGGGGAGTAGGACTTTTGTTGGGGAAGGGCAGAACCGAGCTATCTGTGATGCAATTGATCAGTGAAGTATTTTTATTTATTTACTGGATGGGGGCGACATCTGCCCCCCTGCACCCCTGGCTACGCCCATGCAGACTACTGCATTGCAGAATGAGAAGTGCAGGGCTTGAAGGATGACTGTGTTTCATTTTGTACGTTGAAAGTTCACCTTTAAATGCAAACTGAATCAAATTTCTCTGCCATCCATATTCATGACCATTAGCTGTTCTGGTTGGGGCTGAGAGAGAAGTTGAGGTCTAACAGCTTCTGGAGGGCCAGTTTGAAAATGGCACAATCACAAGACAACATTCAGACAAACCTCTTGCCAGTCCCTAGTCAGATTTGGCTCTTATGCGCACCTTTTCCTGAAAATAAAGTCTTGAGAGCTCTCCATTTCCTTCTTCCCAGTGCAAATCAATTGGCCTTTAAAAAGTGTGCTGCATTGGAATGCCCTCCCTTTGGAGAGATGTTTGTCCTCACTTTACATGTTCAGATGTCAGTTGGAAATGTTTTATTTCGCTCAGGCTTTTACAAACTGTGGTTAGTTTCTTTTAATAACTAACAGCTGTGGATTTTTTTGGGGTGTGCTTAATGGTTCTGGGTTTTATAGATATTTTAAAGTTCTATTGGTTACTGTGCTTTATTTATGATATCTCTTTTGTGTTTTGATACCAGATTGTACATTGCCCGGGGCTCTCTTGGGAAGAGTGATCTACAAAAGTAACAAGTAAATAAATTAATGAAATATTCTGCAGCTCCAGAGTAAGGGGGGAAGATGGTTCATATCCCATAGCACATGCAGTGGTTTTTTCCCCTTTTATTGTACATGAAGGAGGGATTGCATGGTAGGAACTTCAAGGTGCAACTGGGGGGGGGGGCGCTTCGTCATATGGAAAAGGCTTTTGAAGTCCTTCTATCTGGATGTAAACTTGAGATTTGCCATGGTTACAGCGGATGCTACTTGCTAAGAATTCTGAGTGCCTCTCTGCAACTGGAAGATGGTTCACAACTGTGGTGTGTGTTTGAAGCAGCAATATTGAAAATACGCTCTCATGAAAGGGAGAGATGGAGACACAGGTAGAGGGTGCAAGAGGCAAGCTCAAAAAATGTAAGGTGAACCTGACAAGGAAGCAGACTCTAAGTAGCTCCCAAAAGATGTCAGAAAGTAAGAAATATTTCCCAAAGGAAACAGGAAAAGTTTATACAGTATATACTTTTCAAAAACTGATTATTGTTATGATCTAAACCTATAGAAAGGACCACAGAATATATAATGACAACCCTTGAGAAGTAGAAAAAGAAAAAGACCTATTCTGTGGCAAAAAAAATCCAAATGTGCACATCTAGGATGTTTCACACATTATATAGACAAAACTATGCTTGCCACAATGTGAACACTTATCTGAGGGCTAAAGACACACATATTAAAAATAATAATAATTTGTGAATTACATAAAAAATTGTGTTTTGAAATGTCAGCGTTAAAACAAGACACACAAAACAAAAGAGTCAGGAGAGATAATCATCACATATAAACACTCAGTGCAGGGAGTATAAATGTTTGTGTCCATGTTGCTGGGAAGGGATTAAGCTACTCAGGAGCTCAAAGGAGTTCAGTGACAGAGAAGCCAGCCAAGAAACATAGAATTTCCGAGTTGGAAGGGACCCTGAGGGTCAAGCAGTTCAACCCCTGCAATACAAGAACCTCAGCACATGGTCTCCCATTTGAAATTATACTGGACTCTGCTTAGCTTTGTAAACATGCTAGCAGTTTGATTGCCACACCGCTAGGAGGATAACTCAAAGAAGGTATCTGGTTTAAAGAGGTGGTACTTGACACATCACACCCAAAAAACTGTTACGCCCAATATGGTCCATGGCCTGCACATTCCTTCAATCGATATCAGAAGCCGCTTTTCAAGTGGCAGTTCCATAGTGTTAACCAAGAAGCTCAACTGGAACTCTGCACCCACACTTAGATAATGTATTATCTTTTCTTTCCCTTGACCAACCAGAGCACAGAATCGAGGCAGCACAGAATCGAGGAAAGCCCTGGTGGTTCCTGCCAAATATCCTCCCCGTAGTAGCTGCTCTAGAGGATTTTGCTGTCCTAATCAATATGCATCAGGCTTATGATAGATCATGTAAGTGCAAGCCTAATTAGACCCCAGAACCTCTACCATATCTAATGCAAGCAGACACCCTTATTTAGCATTCATTAACATTGGACAGTAACAGAGGAAGCCTCCAAGAAGCACCTTCCCCTGGGAATGGGATTAAAGTTCCATTTCTTAGGAAACATCTCCATTTTCCTATACAAGACATGTCTAGGTCATACCTAGCTGTGAGTTTTGATTGGTGAGAGACTCTCTACTAAGCAGTGGGACACTTGCAGTGATTTCTCCATAACATCCCAGGACCTGAATTCACCAGCACTGAATGTCCCTTCCATCCAGCCCTGTCTTAAATGATGCCACAGACCTAAGATCCACCAGAATGTCTCCATCCTATAACTGAGCACCTCTCAGTCTCCATTTTGTTCAATCTTCCCCACTCACGCTGTTTGGTGGCCCATGCTTCTCTCCACTTCTGTGCCTTGGCTATGCACTTGCCCCATGTTGCTGTTATTCAAGCATGCACCAAACCTGTGGGTCACTGCTGGTATCAAGATTGAGGCAGACTGACCCAGTTTGATAGTCCTGAACTTGCTGGTGAACTGGAAGGCAATTCCCACCTGGATGGCACACTCCTCTGTATTTTCCAATGCAATTTCAGTGTGTGAAAAGTGCACAGAGAAGTATGTTCTCTACAGTTAAATGTGTATAGGATGAGTCTTTTGGGGGGGAAGTGCACTGAAAAGCATTGAAAATACATATTTTGACAAACAAAATTTCATGTGTAGAAGAATGCATATAATTAAAATGTCAAGCTTTTTATACATTATTTTTTACAATATGCACAAAACAGGATGGAACAAAGCAATGATTGAGTTTCAGCAAAGAGGAAATGAGACCAATTTTGGAAGATCTGTTCATGCTTCTTTGACACAAGACTTATTTAGCTTTAGCTAATTCCCTTTCCCTTGTCTCCTATTGCATCCCACTGCCTCTCAGCTATTTTTGATGTTATTTTTCCTTTAGAATGGTTAAAACTCTTTTGGGAAGCACAAGCCAGTATCACCCCAAAAGTAAACTTTTTGAATGTTAATGGGAGGATTCCTTGGAATCCAGGGTTGAATCAGTCAGGATAGGCCTTAACATCATCCAGCAATGGAAGCCTAAAGGCTGGTTGGATCACCTGAGCGGTAAACTGAGACAAATTGATCTGTCTCATCTTCAATGTCAGGAGTCCCACTACTTCTGAATTAATTGCCTACCCTAGGGCAGAGGTTCTGGACTCAGCCACAACTGTGGCATCCTCAAGTCACAATGAAGACCCAATAAATCGCTTCTCTTCACTCCTCCTTCCTCGAGGCAGGTACCTACACTGGACATCACCCCTCTCACTTCTTTCTAACTTTTTGTAGATTGTAGATTGCACTTGTCAACGGTTGCCACAAGATCATAGAATTGTAGAGTTGGAAGGGACCCTGAGGATCATCTAGGCCAATGCAGGAGACTAAAAGTTTTCCAACCCCCTGGCCCTAGGGGGTTAGTGGTGGCGTCAGCAAGGAGTGGGTTGTAGGTGGATTTGGTGAGCAATGCAAATAGTTGTCAGAGACCAGGCTGGGGAGTACTGCTCTGATAAGGAATGGTGGGAGCCTCCCCCTCCCCCTGCTCCTGACCAGGATCCTGAAGCTGCCCAGGAACAGTGCAGCAGTATAGATTTGGAAGAGTGGTTTGCAGAGGGGCATAGTTCTGAAGACAAAAGTTGGGAAGAACTGGGGGGTGAACAGCAAAGTGAAGAACTGGAAGAGAGAGAGAGCTAACAGACTCTCTCTCACTGGAAAGTGTCCAGACTATCAGTCCAAGGTCATGTAGAGCAGATAAGGTGGCTACACAAAAAGCAGGGTGGTTGAGAGATAAGGTTGCAAGACGGAAGTGGCTAGAGGGGAAGTGGGTGGAATCCTTAATTGGGAACACCTTTATTCCGAGAATGGATGCTTTGTTCTTTTGCTGTGATATTTGAGACTCTTTAAATGGTAAGAGACTCTTTTCGCTTTGTCCTGCTTATCTACAGTGAAAGGGGCGGGGGGGGAGCCAAGTCCCTGGAGCCTGACAACAGTTGTGCAACCCCTAGTGCAGCAGAAGTATGCATGAGGTGGAGAAAATGGCAACAAAGAAACCAACTCATAAAACTAGACCTGGAGATCAGCGAAGAATAAAATTGTCTGGCAATACATTTAGGTTCACTAAAATAAAGTCCTTCATGCAATGAATAATGAACTTATGAAATTCAGAGCAATACAGATGTAGTGAAAACCAGTGGCTTAGGTGGTTTTTAAAATGGGCTTAAATACATTTGTGAGGAATAGATTCTCCAACAGATATTAGCTCAGTCGTGATAGCTAAATTGAATCTCTATGTTTAGGGACATGGTGCCTCCAAATATCAGTTGCTGGAGTGGGGGGTCATCAATATGGGAGGTTCTCTCCATGTCTTGCTTGGATGCATTCAGAGCATCTGGTTGGTCGCTGCTGGAAATAAAGTCCTAGACTAGAGGAACACACACAGCCCAGTCTGATATTAGAGGGCTCTCCATATGGAGAGACCCATAAGAAAAAGCAATTAAAATAGCCCACTAAGCCCTGGTACTGGGAAACAAGATTGCGGTGTGGGGAGTGGGGGGGGGACCCAAGTGCAAACAAGTTGCACAAGTTGACAGCCGTTGCAACAAAATTCCTGAAGCTTTTGAAAATATCAGCCCTTTAGAAAGTTATATGAAAGGCAGACTTCTCTTGACACTTTTTTAAGATAAAAGAAAACAAACAGCCTTTGTATGTGACCAGAGCAAGGAGATCAGCGATCGGGCTCAGCAGGACTGAATTAGCGAGTGACTCATATTTCTCATGGGATGGCAACTGTGCTTTTAAAAGGAAATTCTGTATAATATTTTCTGCGGCAAACTCTCCAAAATCAGGGCAAGGGGGGAGAGGGGGAAACAAACTTTATGTAACAGTGTGCAACTTTAACAACAGAACCCCAAATGGCTGCTGCCAAATGTTTTGTTCTGTTTGGGTGTCCCTTAGAACGTCTTTATACCCAGGATCATTACTGTAGCCCTACTCAGGTTTTCAGTATTCTAGCGTGTAAGCAAACCTACAAGGAAAGGTGGAGCCATGCTGCCAAGCCTTTCCCCTCCATTATGTCTTCTCTTCACAGTTTAAGGCCTTCCATGGGTTTAAAGGGTGAGAATCCGAAGCAGGGAGCTGCCTCTACTCATGAAGGCCTCACACAGTTTGGAACCCCACACAATCACGAGCCTTGATGAATAAAAGAGGCTCCCAGCTTCAGACATTTCCCCTCAAATTTGTGAGGGCTCCACATCACGAATATATGATGGCCTGGCCTGGAGAGGAGGAGCTTAGCACCACCTGCCTCTGCTCATAAGAAATATTTAGTAGGGGCCACCAAATTTGGTCCATGCTCACCATATTATTCAAGTTCTCAATTGCTGACTTTGGAAACATTTAGACACTTGCCTTGAATGTGAGCTTGCTGTGTTGTCTAGACGTGGGATCATGGTTTATAACAAATTCTTCTCTCTTTCAAAACAAGTCCACTGCAAACTATGGTTTCTGAAACTTGGTAAACTAGCCAGCATTTGTTATAAATCAGGATTCCTGGAACAAGAAACATGACAAGCTGAGGTCCAGGGGAAATGTAACTGTGCTATAGAAATCAGGCAAAGAGTTTGCAATTGTTGGTGCTCCATGTATATATGGAATAAGGAGAAGGAGGATGTTCCAAGAAAGCTCATGTTTTTGATATCTTATACAGAAATCTTAGAACTAAGAGTGCTATAAAAGAATGCCAAAGAGATATTATGAATGACAAAATTTTACAAATTCCTTAAAAATACTTTTTTCCTAGGATGGCTAATAGAATATTGGAAGGTCCAAAATAAATCCATGCTTGTTGAAGCTCCAGAGAAGAATTAAATATGCACGATGGACTCATTATTGAAGAATTACCAGACCTATGGAAAGAAATACGGAACATCATCCATGTGAGTCTTCTGGGAATTGAGCTATGTTAAGAGAATGCTTGAGAAGCTATTTATTGGCCAGGCATATGTGCTCAAATTGAAGTCTAGGTGCAGCTATGTACCAGATGTCAAACGTTCAGAAACAAGGTCTTTTTAGTTTTTGTTTTGCCTCATGAATTTTTTGCAGAACAAAGTGGCATTATGTTTTGCACCACAAGACTATGATTACATCAAAGGGCAGAGTAACAGGGATACTCGTTAGATAAGGACTAATATTTTATTCAGAAAAGGAAGATGCAGTTATTGCATGGAGAGCAGTTCTGGGAAATACCAACAGAGACCTGAAAATTAGAGAAGCAGCCATTTTGGGTAAGGGTCACACCATGCTGAAGTTGTTTATTTATGCACCTCCTGCTCCATATGGAATAATAAAAGACAAAAAATGTGGAAATTCAGCTCCTCTTTGCAGAACACATGCATTATACAAAGGTTCTAGCTTCTAAACCTACAATGTCTTGTTTTAGAAATGGCTATCAGGCAACAGGGCTGAGATAGACCTCAGTTTGAACCGCCAGACACCTTTTTCACCAGTAAAACCATGCATATGAAGTTACTCTATACCAGGCATCCCCAAACTTCAGCCCTCCAGATGTTTTGGACTACAATTCCCATCATCCCTTACCACTGGTCCCGTTAGCTTGGGATCATGGGAGTTGTAGGCCAAAACATCTGGAGGGCCGCAGTTTGGGGATGCCTGCTCTATACTGAAGCAAACCATTGGTCCATCTGGCCCAATGCTGTCTATTAAGACTGGAGGAAACTCTCCAAGATCTCAAGAAGTGTTCTACCACTGAGTTATGCACCCTGTCCTTCTCAGATTATAAGGTTGATTGTTCAACTCTGTATGCTAGAATGGCTTTAAATTTTATTCTCTTTAACACTGTCAAAATCTGAATGGCATTCAGAACAAAGCTCCTGGAACTTTTTAGTAAGAGATGACCACAGCTCTGTGTTTCCACTAGGAAACTTGTTGTTATTAGTAATCTGCAGCCAATTGTATACAATTTTTTTATCCCTTCCTGTTTTGTATTAGTACACTGACATTTTGGTAGCATAATACTATAATAATAATGTGTGTGTGTGTGTGTGTGTGTGTGTGTGTGTGTGTGTGTATTTCTTGTTTCAAGAAAAAAAATCCATTACTTTTTTTTCAAAAGTTTTCCACTTCCCCTTATGATTCAATCCAACCTTTGCTAACCCTCCAGCTGTTTTAGACTACAGCTCTAATCACATACAGCCAGGCATTTTTGCAAAAAATAAAAATAAAAATTGGCAGGGTCCAGTTTAGATGTCTGTGGTGCTGGGCAAGAAGTGGGGAGGGCTACACATTTACTCCATAATTTTCACCTAGTAAAGGGTGAGGAACATTTGGATATTTGCTCCAAATGCACCCCAACTCTGGTCTGAATTGCCCCCATGTATATGTTTTTAACTTAAAAAAATTAAAGAGACAGGGGGGTCTTCATAATCTCATCTTCATTTGAATTGCCCTCATCCACACTTCCACTTGTCCCATGCCTAGACATCACAGATCCCAGAAGTTTTCCGCTTGACTTGCACTTTCTAGGCAAGTGGTTTTCTCCTTGCCCCACTCCCTTCCCTGGCAAAACCTGCTCTTTAGCTGTAAATTGGATCAAATGAAAGTCCTTGGAAAACCTGGATTGCTGTTTGCTCCAATTGAGTGCTAAAGAATGTGTTTCCCTGAGGGAAAGCAGCAGGACAAGAGGAAATGTAGAAATGCCCTTAATTCCACCCTTAAGCAGGTACCATACCTGGTCTTCCTTTCCCTTCAGGCCAATGACCCATTGTGTTTCAACATTTGCTATATAGTCAATAGAAGCTAGTGGTGCAAATATCCCTTAATGCTCGCTCTTCGAAACCATAGGGCCAAAAAGCATGTTGAAATGTGTGCTGAGCAGATCAATGGTATATTCAAGAAACTGCTGAGCTATTCTCAATGGACTCAGCTTGGAACTCAGCTCATATAAATGATACTCGTGTACTGACACTACTGTTCTGTCTTGGTTGGAACAGTGTTACTGTTTTTGTAACTGGGTGGTTGTGTTCTGCTCTTGTAACTAGGGATGGAGGAGAAATTTGGTTTTCTTTGCATTTGAATGAGAAGTTACCTGTTTAGCACTTCTTGAAAAAATAGATGGACTGAAATTTCTACTATCTTAGAAATTTGCACTTCTCTGAATTTTACAGTGGAGTTCTCAAAACATCTATGCAAATATACATTTATTTTGGGGAGGTGGGGTGTTGCATAAAAATGCCTGTGGAAGGGAAAATAATATATAAAAAATGTTTGCAAAAATGTGTGCAAACAGAGATGTGCTTATTAGCAGAAATTTGCACTAAAATGCTGATGAATTTTCACTACGATTTAAAAATAATCACAGTAATCACAAACTGCTGAAGAAATGTGGCAGACTGGATTGAAGACTGGAAAGATGAGAAAGAAAGATGACAGACTTGTCCTTCCATACTTCTAACCTGCCCAGAGACCTTGTGGTGAAAGGCAGATAAAAAATCTTACTAAGAAATACAAATAAGTAAATAATATATGGTTGTTTCATTGCATTCTGGATCCGGTGGAAATAAATCCTCTCACTCACACTCTAAGCATGTCAGTCTGCCCCAAGGTGACAATAAGATAATGAAGATCGCAGCCCTATCAACATGCATGGTGCTCTACAGAGAGCAAAAGGACAGGTCCCTGCCTTAAAGAGATTTCAATCTGCAATTTGACTCCAGTTAAGTTACTGTAGAGCATGGGACCCTGGTCATTGTACTAAGACGACATAGAGAAAGGTGCTGTTGAACTTCTTAAAGAGAGAATTCCATCAGTTACATTTCCCTGCAAGCACCCTTTCTGAATTAAAAATGAATCCTGAGCTTTTTAATTAGAAAAAGGGAAAGGAAAGGGAAAAGTGCCATTTACAGAGATTTTAAATCTTGACTATTGGAGTCTTACTATATGTGGTGCAATTAATTAAAAGTGCAAATCAAGCTCTGTAGACATTAAAAAGCCTTTTTGGAATCAGACTGCAACTTTGAGCCCCCAGGGACAGAATGATTGATCACTTCTGTAGTTACTTTTAATAATCCCGTAATATTTTTCATCACATAGAAAGTTGCTTTCCTATTTTGTATTCAAGCATGTTGTCGAAGCACTCCGGCCGTGTGTTCAGAATTTTCGATCTCGCACTCCCAGAAAGGTGGTGTCACTTTCTGTTTTAAGGGAAGAAATCTCAGATATATTAAAAAATATATAAAAGTGCAGAATTGGCAGGATACCATAAATCATAGTTACATGTTTCTCCGGAACGTTTTTATGGAAGTTGGAGTGGATAGATTGCATTATCCTGTAATGCAGAATGCCAATAATGCCTGTTCCTATTCTTCAGAGGCACCTTTACAGTAGCAGCAAATTATTCTTATTGAAGTAAATAATGCACACAAAACTGCCTTATACATGCAGCAGTATGATGGAGAGAAAGCACACACAAACTCAAATTCTTTTTGATTTCTGGCTATCTGGGAAAAAATTGAATTTTCCTTAAGTTGCCTATTTCCTGCGGTTGTCCACAAAAATTACCAACTCTTATTTCAATAGGGCACATCTCACACTTTGGGAAATGTTGCATTTATATTTCCTTCTGGCAATATTCTTTCAGCACCATTTAAGATAATCTTTATGGAAGACAAATGTACAGTTAGAGACATGGTTGAACTATTTCGGTTGAAATGAGTTGACATGAAAGGCAGAAAAAAAGGATGTGTATTTAAAGTGGCAAACTGCACAGCAAAAAGTTTTCCCAACAAAACAACACACCACTACCATTTTGGTTCTGTAAGAAGCAAACTAGTTTTGTGTTATCTTCAGAATCCTTGAGTCCATGATGAGCTATGCTACCTGTTCATTCCAACTTCCGTAAGAAACATGTAATCATGCACGCCATCTTGCTCATGTTGCACACGCATGTGTGAGTGTAAAAATCTGAGATTAAAATCACATATGATGAAGCTGAATGCTTGTGAATGTAGTGAATTTAGAATTACTTTGCATTCAATCTGAGTTGAGGCACTATTGCTTAAGCAGCTTATATTGGATCCAATTATGAAGTCCCATGAGCTTTGGATGCTTCTCACGTCAAACTCAAGGAGAGAATGGGGAAAAAATAATATTCTGCAAATACATTCCTCCCACATGCAGCTGTTTTTATTTTTTGCTAAGCTTTCTAGGACCTTGATGGGACAAACTTTAAGCAGGTGTAAAGGGGGGGGAGGGTATTCGCAAACTCAATCCATTGCGACGAGTCGGTGATTTTAGGCAGCTTATTTTAGTGGGATAGGAAAGCTGGGGGGTCACATCTGGCAACCAATGTGTCCTTTTGGTTCAGATAACACATGAGTAGACAAATCTAAAAAGCCTGGGACACAAATTTTCACAGCCCTCTAGCAGGTATGGTGGCTCATTTGCCAGAAATAATGTATTTAGTGTTAACTCTGGAAGTGTATACTTGATTCTGACCAAAGTAAGCCTCCTGGTGTATCTTGTGCTCTAGGAGGCTTAGTTCTCATGTACTATCTGAAATCAAAGGGGCGCATTAGTTGCCAGATGTGAAATTTATTGGCATTATTTTTGGCTCTCTTACCCTGCTACGTAGAGTAGCAAAAGGTGGGGGCAGATAGCAGTGGGAATAGTTTCTGTTAATATCATTGCTCCCCTTGCATGTGTGTGGTGAAATGTATTTTTAGTGGGAGGTGTATCTGGTGGCTATGAAATGGACCCCTTTCTACCTGACCAGTTGCCTCATAAAACTGAAAATTGCTTCACCTGCCACCAAATCTGTCCACGTAGGTAAGCCCTATGGCTATCTTTGAGTTTCTCTCCCACACACACAAACATAGAAACAGTGCTTGCCAATGAAGAGTATAAAGCTAATATTTATTTATTTATTTATTTATTTATTTTATTTATTTCCCGCCTACCTGGCTGGGTTTCCTCAGCCACTCTGGGTGGGGAATTATTATTTATTTATTTATTTATTTATTTATTATTTTATATTAATACCCCACTCATCTGGCTGGGCTTCACCAGCTGCTCTGGGTAGCTCCCAACAGAATTAATAATAAAAAGCGATAAAACATCAAACATTAAAAACTTCCCTAAGCAGGGCTGCCTTCAGATGTCTTTTAAAAGATAGGTGTTTATTTCCTTGACATCTGAGGGGAGGGTGTTCCACAGGACAGGGCGGGTGCCACTACCAAGAAGGCCCTCTGCCTGGTCACTAATAACTTTGTGGTTGTGTTCAGTGACATTCATATTTTGATTCGGACCAGAGATGCCAGAGGCTGTGACCTTCCAGGTGTCCTTGGATTCCAGCTCCCATCAGTCCAATCCAGTGTGCCCAAAGGACAGGGATGTTGAGAGTAATAGTAGTTCCTCAGCATCTGGAGGGTCACCAATTGCCCTGCCTTTATTCAGGCCTATGAAGATTTAAGATTTAAGGGCGCCCACATTCTTGGCTGCTTCATTCCACCAGCTCCAAATCTACAGCCGGCCCTGATGGGCTAAGAGGTCAGCAATGTGCCTGCACAGTGCTGCCCAGCGAAAAATTTTTGATCCCTTACTATTTCCCTTTCTCACTTCATTCAAGCTGGCAGACCTGTAGAAGAGCCCTAATGGATCTCAGCAGGCCTGGCATTTATCTTCCCTGCAGCAGCCCTCAGAATGACTTCATTTGAGGCCTATAAGACTAGATAAATGGAGCAGAGGATTTAAGACATAGCCCTTTAATGAATTCTATTAAAAACATGCTTTTCCGAGTGGAAAGTATGAGAGGGCGATCAGCTCTACATAACAAGCGCCTGGTGCCAACGGAATCACAGCCAAGCGAGCAAGGAAGATGTGGGCTGAATATGTGAGCCTCGTTTGCATATAGGGTATCTCGGAGGGACCATAAGAACTTCCCGGGATGTGAATTATTATCTTAAGCTTCCAAATTGACAAATTCCCAAAGCATAAAGGGCTACAATTGCCTCTCTGTGGCAAAGGGAACGTGATTGACAAACTCTGCAATACCTCTGGAGTTACTTGAGTTTTGATAGCATTGCTTCTGGTCGCAATTGTGTGAGCGCGAGCTGGGAAAAGAGCAGTAACCCAGTATTATCAGATTGTGAATGGCCTGCAATGTTAAAGGGAGAAGCCCGGGTTTTTCTGTGAATTATGTCATCTTTTATAGCAAGGCTCCCTCGGGAACTGCTAAAGCAGCATGTGTGTATGGGGCAGCCGTGGGGGGGGGGGGGAGGAGAGAGAGAGACAGAAAGAGATGGTTCTTTTGTGATTTATTGGCAGGTACTTGGCGGGAGGCTGTTTTATCATCCTTATTTTTATACCCAGAGTCACAGAATGAATCCCCACAGTGAGGCAACGAGAGGCTGAATGCTGTGTTTCTGAAGGGACTTCTTGTGTGATTCGCTGCCTCTGAATGGGCATTATTGTCTATGTAAGGGCCAGTCAAATTCACACAACCTTGAATGTGGGCTGCAGTGCCAGCTGCACAGGAGGATAGTTGTTTATTTTCATTTATTTTCATTGCATTTTAATATATATATATATATATATATATATATATATATATTAAAATACCACTTAACACCACAGTTTTAAAGTGCATAGGATCGAATCATGAAATCAAGAGGAAAGTCTCATTTAGGGCACTTTTCAACTGCTGTTATTTTCAGGTGGGATTCGGTCACATACTAGCAAATGCAGTATGTTGCACAATTGAAAGCGATTTGGGCGCTCTTGCGCAACAATCCCGCATTCCCAAAAGATTGGGCTTTTTGCAATAAGGAAAGTGATAAGGAAAGCCCCAAACTAAAAAGAGCAAACGGTTATTAAAATAGCCAACGTTGTCTGGACTGCCTGCAAGCAGATCAGGATGAATGCTCAATTAAAAGCTCAGCTGGAAGCCCCTTAAAATGCTTGCTGAAATAATAAAGCATCAGATGTTCAACAGGAAGTTTAGCTAGCAGGAGCAGTGGTCGGGGATGATGGGAACTGTAGTCCAGAAACAGCTGGAGACCCAAGTTTGGGAAACCCTGTCCTAGCCTAAACCTCCAATCCTGACACCATATTGGTTCTCACATGGGAAGCCGGAGTGTAGCAACATCTAGAGGCCACAATTTTCCCCAACCCTGATGTGTAGTCATGTGGGGTGTGTACAAGACTAAAATGATCTGCAGGAGAACTATGACTGGATCTCTTGATGTCTTGTTCTTTTGGAAAGAGCAGCTGTCTCAGTTTGAGTTAGTTTCCTCTGCTTGGGTCTGGCACAGGCCCACAGTTTAGGGATTAATGCTCCCCACACAGGGCCGGCTCGCCGTAGACCCCCGGTGGCGCAGGGCACCATGGCGCCGGCCTGCCAGGAGGGCGCCGCGAGCTGCGCCTGCCCGCTGGCCAGCCGGCCGGTCCGCCGTGCAGCTGCGCACGGCGCCCACCTGCCCACCACGCTGGGAAACGGGGCGGGAGGGCACTGGAGAGATCACGCTGTGTCTGCCCGCCCGCCCGCCACGCAGCAGCGCCACGCCCACCCGCCCACCGCGCCGGGAAACGGGGCGCCATAGGGCGCCGGAGAGATCCAGCGCACCATGGCGACAGGGGCGCTTAAGATGGCGCTGTCCCCACCACTGCTGATCCCCCCAAGGCAAGTGGCTCTGGCTTCACTGCCATTGGCCATGGGGTGAGGAAGAACATACAAGCACATCACAAGTTTCAGGGATGGTGGTCTAGTGAGTGCTTCAATGCATGCTACACTCTGGATTTTTCCCACTGTGGCTGATCACTCCACTGGAGTTTTTATAAGCTTTGCAGATGGCACAGTAGAATATCAGCTTGCATATTTGGTATGGAATGAAGAAGTCAGCGTGACCACCAGCAGCCCCATCCTATGCCCCACATGTTTCCTCCGATTTAAATCCCACTTAATTCAACGTAACTTCCTAATCACTGAACACAAGGCTGCGGTCTTAACTGCACTGATAAATCCCCCTCCCCCCCAATGAGCTTAATCTATATTACAGCCTACAGTCAGGATTAGGAGAGGGGGACTCTAATGACATGACAAACCACTGCTTCTTTGTCTCCACCTAAATTGTGCCATCATGGTGCTTTGGGTAGTTTTATAGTAAAACCACGTGTTTTATGCTATGAACCACCTTGAGATATTCAGATGAAGGGTGGTATACAAATTTAATAAATAAATAAAACAATTAAACCGTGACACATCCTTCCTACCCCCCCCCAAAAAAAACCTTACACCACCACTCCATAATTTCCCTCTATAGTGAAGTAATTTTGACGATTATTTTTCTCCATTTAGCATGACACAATCCATGTGGGGTTTTCTTGGTGTGGGGGTGGGGAATGCAGCAGCAGAAAAAACCAAATCCACACCCTTACTGAGGGTCCAAGGAGGGATCTGCACTCTCCCTATGCTCAGAGGCACTCTCTTCCATGGCCGTCTGGTGAGTCAAGCATTGCACAGAAGCCTGGAGCCTCAAGTTTGACCCTTCCCGGAGCTTGAGCTGACGCCCACCCTATCGCACGTAGACTCCCGATTTCCAGAAGAGATCCTACGGAGTGCAGCCTCCGTAACGAAAAGCCTCGCGAATAGTTGTTTACTGCGTCCGATTCGGAAACCAGCATCCTTCCTACAACATCACAAGGGGGGGGGGCGAAGCAGCTGTGTGGGCTAACGTCTAGTCACGCAGAATGGGAAACGGCGGGGAGTGTCTGATGCCACGAGCGCTAAGAAAGAAGCAGGGGAAGAGGGGAGGATCCCCGCAGGAGGGTGGCTAACTGGCATGGGGGGACGACGACTGCTTGTGAATAAATAAGGTACGCCTGATCGATTTTCGGCTTTCACTGATGCTTTGATGCTGCCCCTTCCCCAAGCGGATGAAACGCCTGGATTTTGCACCGCGACAGCTTTTGCTACCACGTGCGGCTGGAGCGAAAACAACGCACCCGCGCAACCAATAATAATAATAATAACAATAATAGAAATCTAGGGTTGTTGTGAACAGTTTGCTGGGCTTGGGGCTGTGCCAAACGACACCTGCGGCTAGGCGCTTTTGATTTCAACACGCTATTGTCCAAACAGGAATAAACATAGCAAGATCCTCCCCCCCCCCCGCTGCCGCCTCCAATCTGCAAACTGCTCTTAGAAACACCACTTCCTCTGAGCATTGCTACTTATTGGGAGCGGGTGGGTGGCTGGGTGGCGAGTAGCAGCCGCTCCCCACTCGCTAAGCTGGGGAGGCTGGAAAGAAATCGAGGGCAGCCCCTTACGACTACGCGCAATTTACGCCGATTGCTCCCGCCCCGCCCCTACACAGCCTCCTCACCCTCGCCGCTCCCTAGGCTTTCCATCTAGGGTGGGAGTGGACCCAAGCACCCCACCCCACCCCACCCCACCCGGGCCGGCAGTTCGTAATGGTATTGCTGGCGCCTGATCCCTTCAGCGGCTTAGCCTCTATGAGTCTCTACCTGTTCCTTCGCCTCTCCCACTCTCTCTTGGGAGGTGGAAGCGGAGCCACAAAGTGGGGCGCTCCCAGAGGAAGGGAACAGACCTTCCAAGGAAGCAGCCCTGGTGGGAGGGGGTTTGCTGCAGGCGCCTCCCATCCCAGGCTTCCCACCTGCCCTCCGCTTGGTTGAGCGCAGGTGAGCGAGGACGCGGGTCAGGTTGCTTCTCTTGCCAGGGGCCACACCCCATATAGAGAGCCGGAGCCCCCTCCGCGTGTCCCGCGTCCTTTTCACATCTAGGCGAGTTGGAGGAGCCTCTGCCTTCTGTTCTTTGCACATCGCCACCCCCAAATAAGTGGCGGGGTAGAGCTCAGAGAAGGAGGCTCCAGGGCCTCGGAGGTGGGAGGGGGTCCTGGCTGGCTGAGGAGGGGTTGCTCTCTTCCTCCGCTTCCTTCAAGCTTCTGCCGCGGGATCGGAGGGAAGGGGGGGGGGGCTCTACTTTTTGACGGCTTGATCAAAAGAGCCGCTCGCTTTCCCCTGCTAAGGAAAGAGAGCGCCCTAAGCGCGCTTAAAATGGAAAATAAATAAATGCGAGCGCGCAAGGCTGGGCAGACTCCAGACTTTTTGGATCTACTTCTTCCTTCTTTGCAAAAACCAAAACCCAAAACTCCAACCCCCCCCCAAAAGAGAACCCAAATAAGAACCAGGCGCAAAAAGGCACACGGTTAGCATGAAAGAACAAGGGTCCTCTGAGCATATCCCGAGCCCAGGGATTAATTGTTTTCCAATATACGAGAACCGAGCCGGTGCGTTTGGCGCCCTTCTCTTTCATTCCTGCAGCCCCACTGAACTGAGGAAATACGTTTCGCCGTTGCTCTCGCTAACTTGCAAATCTACCGGCAGATCCAGCGTGCTTCTGAGCCGAGCTGCCTTGGGCTCCTGCACGCCACCTACTTTCTTCTGGAGAAGATTGCTCCGCCTCCTCCTCCTCTCCATCTCCACCTCCACCACCACCACCTCCTCCTCCTCGGTCCCTTCCTCGATCCGCGCAGAAAAGACCATTTCCGTGACTCCCTCCCTCGTGCTCCCCCCCCCTTTGTGCGTGCGTGCGCTAGGACCCGTCGGGCCTCTCGGCGAGGCTCCGTCCGCCCGGGCCAGCTCTGCAGACTCCTCCTTATCTCCAGTGTCAAACTTGACATCAGCCTGCGAGCGGAGCATGGTAACTTCTCCTGCGATCGGAGCGCTCACATCAGTGGCATGCTTCAGGGAGATATGCAGCTCGCGCTGCCCTCTGCACCAGCAACATGGATTGTCACGGCGCCCTCCTCCTCCTCCTCCTGCAGCTGCTCTTCGGATCTGCTCTCCGCTGCTGGGCGGATCTGAACCTCCATCCCACCAACGAAGGTAAGCCGGGCAGGGCGCATCCTCGAGAGGAGCCGGGGGAGTGCCTGAACTTCCCTGGATCCCGTGGCTGGAAACCTGGTCCATGGCTCTCCTGGTCTTTTCCCCCAGGGCAGCAGGTTCACCTTAGGCATTTATTTATTTTCCACAGCCTTATATATGTTTGGGGATAGGACCCCCCAATATTGGAAGCCGCTCTCTGGATAAGGACGCCAGGGCGCATTGCTGGCCACGACGGACGCGCAGTGGCGAGGCAAAGTTAGAAGGGGCTGTCGCTGGCGGACGGTGGTTGGGGTGTATGAGATGGTGACACCTACCTCCCCGGGAGTGGCAGTGACCTGGCGCTAGGGTGAGACTGCAGGTGGAGGCAGGATCCTTGCATCTAGCAGCAGCTGTCAGCAGACTGGCGGCTTGATTGTCTGTCACAAAGTGGCGAAGGTCCTACTTGGGTCCGGTTTATGGTGAGCAGGGCGTGTGAGCCGGATTATTAGCATAAAAGGGATGCAGGAAAAAGTCGGACGGGGAAGCCCCCTGCGCTTGCCTGCCTTCACACCTTGTGCGGAGGGGGTGCTTTTTTGCATTGTTCTAACTGTTTTGTGGCTAAGACAGATGCGCATCCTCGAGGTGAAAGAAAAACCAGTATATATGGAAATGTACAGTACAGTATATCTATAAAGCACAACGCTTGTGAAGCCGTGTTGAATTTGCTTTGGCTTCTTATTTCTTATTCAGTAGCTGCCTTGATGGTTCCATGTGTATCAACTGATGCAAGCAAGTTAAGCAGTGCGATCTTGTGTTGTGTCTACTTGGAAGTAAGCTCCCTAGGATTTGCAGCCTTAGGGGCTCATTAACATATCTTATTGTGACACAGAATTGTGTGTGGGGGGGTTGATGGCGGCCCACATCCTTAAAATAAATGTTTTTTAATGAAATCTCCATTTTAAAGCCATGGGTTAATTGCATTTGTTTGCATCACAAACTTCAGGTATAATAAATTTCTAGCACTCCTGAAAGTCACCTGTGTTTCATAAGTAGCACCATGTACAAATATTTCTGGATAAACTTAAATCTTTTTCATGATAAAACATTTGTTGAGTCAGAAAACAAGACCATCAAATACCAGTAAAGTCAGACCACTGTGAACAGTCAACCTTTGATTCAAAAGTCTTCAAGTATATTTACTTCTATTTAAAATTAAAAAGTCCAAAGGATGAGAATAACTTCTAGTATGAAATAATTGTGCCAAATCTTGCACCTGCCTGGTTGATTTTATTTACTGAGCAATTTTCAATCATTTTGTTTAGCAAGCAAGAATATTTAATTCACTGAACAAATAATGCTGCTGGTATTTGTTTTGTTTTTTTACTGGCTATGGGAAATAGATTTAGAAGATGTAGCTGATTTTTACATCAAAGAAACGAAATGGTTCAATATATCCTGTTCTAAATGAAAAATAAATCACCTCCTTCACAAATGCATATACTGGGTTTGTTTTTTAAAAAAATAGTTGTTACATCATAGAATAGCAGAATAATTAGTAGAACATGTGTTACTGATAAGAAACTGTGGTATTAATCTTGTTGTTATACTCCTTTTTTGGCTAATAAAGCATGAGTATCAATGGAGGCCAGTTTGGAGTGGCGTGCAGCTCTCAGCAGTTGAACTCATTGATAATGTGCACAGTCCTGTTGTTATGCAGTCAATAGAGCAGTGAAGCTGCTAGGGCATTGGCTGGCAAAGTACACTGTGTATTAAGACTGCAGCTGAGGCACCAAGAGCTGTTATCTGAACGCTCATGTCTTACAATGTTATGTGTTATCTTCTATACATTTATTTGGAAGCCTATGCTGTGTGTAGAAGATGCTGTTTAAACACTTCATCACCCAAAGTGGTGCTTATTTTATTTATTTGGTTGTTTGTTTGTGTTTTTTAAAATCCTACAAATTTATTGCTGTATCATAATCTGGCTCACGCGCCCTGCTCATCACAAGCCGGACCCAAGTAGTTGCTTATATCTTTAATTTTTATTGTAAATCACTTACTGGTTTCAGCTAGCCAACTTTGAAGTAACACCGTTTTAGATTGATCAACAATTTAATTGTAATTGTAACTTTGTAATAAGAAACTGAAAAGGAAAAACTGGAAGGAGAAATAACAATGAATTGTGTTGCTGCTTGGACGTACAAAGTTTCCCTGAGCATTTCTGAAAACAAGATTGCTTTTAGGGAATGAACTTTTAAAGGCTACTTCTGTAAGTCTGAAATACTGTTCCATTTAAGAATTCAGTGTTTCAGAAAGTGTTCATTTCTGCCACACTTGAAAGGGATAGTTTAGAAACTACACTGAAGTTGCAGTCCTGTGCCCACTTACTTGGGAATAAACGCCATTGAACATAGTGGGGCTTACTTCTGAGCAATGTACAGGATTGCCCTGTTAATAACTAAGTTAACCCATCATATCCCTTCACCCACTGAAACCACATTGCAGAATCTTCAGAGAAATATGAAATGTATTCAATGAAGTTGTCTAAATTGTCAGAAGCAGTCCAAAGAGACACTGTTTGGAGTCTCTGATATGTTTTACTCCAGGCTTATATAGCACAAACAGAGCAAAGTTTTTTTTTTGTTTCTTTTAATGCGCTGGATAAAACATACTATGAATTCAGGAGTTTATTTCACCTCATGGAAAATAACAAAGGCATTTCTATAGCAGCAGGGATTTTGGTATGTTTTTGGCTTGCGTTTAGACTTTTAAAGTAATACTTTCAATTATATTATTTTTTTGGCCCATTTTACATGTTGCAATATTATACACAGGAAAAAGTTATTTGCCATTTTATATCTAGCATAAAAGGGCTAGTGTAGGTTGCATCTATAGCTTTGTGCTCACTCGGATTTACTGTATGCAGCGGGTCCCAGGCACTTGGTATGTCCTCACTGAAACGCCAATTAAGTAGAAAGGTGATAAATTAGGTAATTTTCTTCTAAGATATTTCTTTGAAAAATAACCCATTATAGAGTTGTATGTGTGTGTTTCTGGAGTGATGCACACCTTTACGAAATCTTGGTTGGATTAAAAAAAAAATCATATATATCATATACAATACATATAAAAATTTACACTCACACATATGAGAGCTGTAAAGTGTGAGCCATCTATTCGGTAACAGGAAAATGTCAGGAGGAATTAGCATCTGAATAATGAATGGATTTTGCTCCATGCTGAGATTTAAATAGGTTTTTTTAATATGCCCTGAAATCTCAGCCTGAAAGTGTGCTCTTAGAATTTTCATAAGGCACCACTTTATCTGTTTGAGGGAGAGATTTTAATTTTATTTTTTAACAAAAGACTCCACTTTCTTGTTGAAGGTGTTGGAACTTCTTCTGGAACTATTCTTGTAGAATCGAGAACCTACAGAGTGATATAATTCTGCAATTTAATAGTTTTTTTTTCTAATCCATTTCTGTAATGATACTATTTGCCCTAGGGTACCAGCAGCCTTAATTTAACTATTTTATAACCCACAACAGTTAACACTTGACCTAGGTCATTAACAGGATTATCAGCAAATTTGTTTAAGCTTTTACTGACAACCTGAATTGCTTCAATAATATTTTGACTGTCCAGACAGGAAACGTCTTTTAACCTCTCAAATCTCACATAAAGAATTTCTTATGAACACAACTACCCCAAAGACACCAAGATTGTACATCTGTTCATGGTTACCAATAGGCTCCATTTTGGTAAACAGCTAGAACTATTTCAGACTCTCTGTTTACAGTGTGTTGAGTTTTTCCTTAAATGCCTTCGCCATTTCTTTTTACCGTATCAGAACATTTGTTCAGTGGTTAAACGACAACTTTTCCCCATAAACATTATCTTGGTGTTTATAAATAAGAATGTAGTTTTTAGTGATGTCAGCAGCTGCGGCATTTTCAAGTAGATGGCTCATAGAAATCCTGGTCTGCCTGTCTATCTTCCCCATATCTAAACCCAGAGGGTGATGGAAGACATCGTTCCCTGGTTTAAAGGGAGCCTTAATAAGTTATGTTCAGAATTCATGTTTTAGGTTCTGTTTTGTATATGTTCCAATATGTTTTTTTAAACAAACCAACAAACCAGATTGTCATGGCAAAGGGATTTTAACAGAACACTTTATCTTAGAACGAAACAGTTTTCAATAAATGTGATATATTTATTTAAGGTACAGTCCTCTTGGAAGTTTTTCAGCATAAGCCTCATGGAAGTGAATGGGAGCAACACAAGTGTTCATTAATGATCTTACAAGCTTGTTAGCGTTCAGATCAGTGTCCATTCATTTCAAGGGGACTTTGCACAAGGGATTTTGCCAGTAGATTGTTTGTCCTTACACTTCTATCTCACAAGATGCTTCAGGCTTGGTGCTGGGTCAAAGATAATTTTTAAAAAGCAGAGAAGATAAAGCTTTAAAAAAATCACATAAATAACAGGCCAAATATCCATGAGGGCTCAGCATGATTAAAATTCCAACTGGAGCGCCATCTACTCACTCGCCCCCCAAGACCCGTTGACGCCAGTTTAACCCCAGCTATTAAATTCTCCAGAATAAAAGGGGCTTACGATGACTCGAGGAGAAGTTAGGTGTGGTGACATGGCAAAACCTGACTTACACAATTCCTGGTGTGTTTTGAGTTTAGCTACCTCACTTTTAAGAACAGGGATTCCAAGTGTCTGTGTGAGCAACAATTGCTTTAAAATAAAAATAAATTATCAGAATCTTAAGGTGGAATTGAAAGGGAAATAAAGATGAGGTTTAAAGGGCTGTTTTTCGTGCAGCTGCCTTATCATACAGAGCTGCTCTGTTTTAACCCCTGTTTATGTAGTCAAAACAAGTAAATGCTCTATAATGTGCATCATGGCATTTTTAAAACTCCATGTTCGTAGAACTAAAATGCTGTACAGAGTCTTTTTTCTGATTGCAAGACTTCACTGATACATTTTAATGATCTACATTTTTATTTTATTTTTTTGGTCATTTGGAGTTTAATATTTTCCAACCTAAGGCTGATTCATTGACTTAATTTTACAATCCTGCAGAATGACATTTTTAAAAGTTTGGAACATATGTTAAATATTAAAGAAACCAAAACGTAATATTCTGATGATAACTTTGTTTCAGGCCGATTGCAGTGTGTTTCTATTCAGGGAGAAAAGATAATGAGAGAATCGAGGGTGCATGTTTCAACTTTTCAAGTATGCAACTTCAGAAACTGATCAGTTTTTAATGATAGGAAGCTTCCTCTTCTACACACACACACAAAGGAAAATTAAAAACACATGCAAAAAGTAGGCTGCCATTTGAACAAACAAAAAAAAAACCCTACGACTGGCAAAACTGAATGTTATATTTGCACTTGTATTTGACATAAATGTTGGGATTTTTTAAAAAATGTTCTCCCAGGATAATACAGTGTGGGGAGAATATTGCTTCTGTCTTGCATACTTGCTTCCAACCCTGCAACTTTTCTTCATGGAAAATTGCATAAACATTCTTGTTTGGTGTAATCGTCCTTGGATGAAAGGTTTAGCAGTTCAGATGCAGGTGTTTTTCCTTCATTTTTCTGTCAGCAGTCTGGACTCGATCACCAGCGAGGGTCACTGCAGAGCTGTTAGCAAATGTAAGAGGCAAGGCAGGCAAAGTTTCAAAAAGTTCAGACTCCTGTTCACCAGCTAGGCACTCCTTAGGTTCCGCAGCTTGACGGTGTATTTATAGAACAGCCCGTCCTTTGATTTTGTTTAGTTTTTTCACTTGTTTATAATAAGAGGGGGGAGGGGGGAGAGAGAGAGAGTTGAGCAAGTCGGTAACAAAAGCATTTTAATAGAAAGTTCTAAAATTCCAGAGTACTTGGTCTGTTCAATTAAAAAACTCTAAAACACGGTACAATTTTTTAATATATATAACACGTATATAGAGTACATTCATTTATATATAATCTCTCCACAATATGTTCTGCTGTAATTAATGGGGCTTACTACCAGGAAAACTACCGGTAGGTAAGGAATTGCAGTCTTGCTTCCCTTTTTCTGTCATTTGAGATTTAGACCACACTATTACACTAAAACTTTATACTCTAGTGTAGTCCCATTCACAGTAATGCTGATCTAGAGTTGATTTACCACTGAAGTAATGGGACTGACTTTTTAAAGCACAGTCCTAACCATGTCTACTTGGAAGTAAGTGCTATTGAATTCAGTGGAGTTTACTTCTGGCTGAGTAGGGTTAGGACTGTAGATTTCGTAAATGTGTTAAAATTAGGGTGTTGGTGTACAAGATGCATTATTTATTATTATTATTATTATTATTTATTATTATTATTATTATTATATTTTTGTGGCAGGGGTTGCAAGGTGCTGCAAGATTTTGTGTGTTGTTTTAGCACATGCCCTGATCCAAAGCATCTTTTTAGCTCCAAGTATCATTGTTATATCGTACCTTTTATAAGTGCGGACTTATTTTCATGGGAAGTTTTCATAGATTGCTTATAGCTGAAATTTATAATTGCCAGGTTCTGTGATGAAAACGTGCTTGAAACAGATATCATGACATTGCAGGGTAGAAAATGCTCCACTGAAAAGGAGACCTAAACTATTTCCTTTGTTATACTTAAGTAGAAACTTTATAAAGGTATTACACAAGAGGGGTGGGACGAATAATAATTCTGTTACATGAATATGTACAGAATTCAATGGAGAGCACATTTATTTATTTGCATTACGTAATAAGTTCTAAATCGGAAACAATTCGGTTAGCATTAATTTATTTCTGTAGTTTTGGAATGGGAGAGATTTTAGCGCATGCTTAACTGTCCCACTTAAATCAGGGTTCCTTTAAAACTGCCATACTTTGGCCAGACAAACTCCCCATTCTGCTTCCCAAATATTAAGTTGTAAAGATGTGCATAGAGTAAAATGAAAAAGACCATAAGTATGAATATATGAGTAGATTTTAATGTGGCCCTGGGTTAATTAAAGACTGATAGCCCTGAAATCCTATTGACTGAAATCCGCAAGCATTTAGGAGTTCTTGTATTTCAGATTGCTTGTGAAATTGGCCAGTTGTGGATTGGGTGGTTAAAAGAAATTAAGATATAGAAATAAAGATAATCGTGCCTGAAAGGAATCGTTGAGAGAGTGACAAAAGAAGAAAGGCCTAGCTTGCCAGGCCCTTGCTTAGGATTAATGAAAGCACACCAAATTAATTGTTTAACATGGGGAGACATTATTCAGGCTGCTTCACTATAAGGGGAAACTTTTAGGCAACTTTTCTCTCTTTTTTTGTAAACTACTGTATATCCTGCTGTTATGGGCAGAGTGAGGAAGAAAATCCCATTAATCTGGTGGAAAAAAATATTGGGGAAAAGAATAAAAGTACGCCACACAAACAGCGATGGAGATATACAAGTAGTTCAACCGTGGAATAAAGGGGTTTTACAGAATAAGGTTCTACGTATTTGGTTCACTCAAATATTCTAAGTAATTTATTGGTTTAGATTTTAAAAATCAAGTTTTGAAAGTTTCTTATAACTGTATTTTTTGTGGGGGGAGGTGGGTTCTGTTTTAAGATATGAACTTGTATAATTTTTTAAAAAATGTTATTCAATTAGCTTTAGCGGAAGTGAGGTAATTCCGCCCTCCCCTGTAGTTAGTTAAGTGTGTGTGTGTGTGTGTGTGTGTGTGTGTGTGTGTGCCTGTGTGTGCCTGCACTTCCCGTAATATTCTAAGGAACCAAAAATGTAGAGTCCTACAATAATTATTTTTTTTGAAAGTCTTAAAGGCCTTTGTACTTTTCAGTCTTTGCAATCGTAGGCTTTGCAGCTGTGAGCCATGACACACAGAGGTAAAAAGAGTTTTGCCACCCCATCTAAATAATAATATTTATTTAATACTGCAGCTATGACATCTCTGCATTTTTAATAGTTTCATAGAAACATTTTTTGGCAATTGAAGCCAGGATCGTACCCTGTGCTCGTAGTTCCCCAATAAAATAAAGGAAATTTTGGGTGTCTAAACTGAAGTGTTAGATGAAATAATATTTTGAGGACATTGTGGAAAAGATAAATATGTGGAGTTACGATCTCCACAGCAGCTCCCCCCTTCTTTTCAGACTATCTTCAAGTTGACAACTCCATGTACATCTTCACTTCCTCTCTCTTGAGTTTTTCTTTCAGCTTAGTTTTCTCAGGCCTTACTTTTCAGTATATTTTTGGTGTGAGCTGAGCTGCAGCAGGGTTTTGCATAAATGTTTTCTATCATTCAAAAAACAAAATATTCAACCATGGTTTGGTTTTGTGCTTCCTGGTTTTATACTAAATTCACTGCAATCTTCTTCATACGCTGTCTTGCCACTTTTATTTCACAAGCATTTTGTTTAAAAACAATATTTTGCATTTATAGATCTTTGTAATCTTCCTCCTCTGTTCCAAGCATATTAAAAAGTAAAATCTTCCCTTTTAATTTGGACCATAAGCGCTTTCAGACCTATTTTTCCCCACGTAGTGAAACATTAAAAACTTTCTGCCCTTTAGCTTATTCGTATATTTAAGATTTAGCTACCATTGCAGCTTTTGCCTCTATCCTATTTTTTTTTTTAAAAAAAACAATCCCATCTACATATTAATGTATGGAATCTGTGGTGGAATTGTTGTTTTTGAGAGCACTGTGTAGGCAACATTTGCTTTTAATTTTTGTTTGTTCTTATTTGGGTGTGCAGTGAGCAGACCCGCTGGAACCAATGGCTAGCTTGAGTTCCATTGATTTCAGTGGGTCTACTCTAAACAGGAGTAAGGCCTGAGCCAACTGCCTGCGTATGTGCTTTACCCTTCAGCCTTTGTGTGGCTTGCTCTGGCGGACTATTGCATATGAACCCAAATGATAATGCTTCCCACTCTCGTTTGCATGCTGTGCGCCCCTCCTTTGACTGCTGGAAATCAGCAGTGTGGATTGCGCCGCCCTCCTTGTTCCCACGCCAGCCCCTGTCCACTGGGCGCCTACGCTGGCTGAAACATTCCACAGGTGATAGGATTGGACGTGCTGAAGGACGCGTCCAGCCAGAACCACCCGCAAGTGTTTCATGAACTACATGGGTGAAAGACTCAGTCAGGAAACAGCCACCTTGGGACACCAGAGTTTCCTTTAGGGTGTTATTGACTTAGGGAGGAAATGAAATAGGGCAGAGAACACCTGCTCACCATTGGAGGGAAACCAACGAATTTGCAGTGGGATCTATTGCTCACACACTGTTTTTTGGATTCTCAGGGAGTGGAGGAGGCATGTTCTGAAGTATGATGAATCCGTCTTGGGACAACAAGGGGCTGGAGGCGATGGATGATTTGCAGAGCCGTGGCGAACTGGGCGGGGAAGCCTGCAATAGCCAACATTAATGTTTATCTTATCGTACTTGGTCTGTTTCACATGAGGAGACTGACAGAGAATGTGTATAAAATTTTGCTTGGAAAGGCAGAAAATTAAACTGGGGCAAATCAGTTTCTTTTCTTTCTTTCTTTTTTTTTTAAATTGCGAACAGCAAAGCACACATGTTCTGAATTAATTACCTCCATAAATTCAGTCCAACAATAAAATAGCTTCTTGGTGACATCAGCAAGTTGGAAAATAAAACCGGATTTAGGATTAGCATCCTGTTTTCCTCAACATGACACTTAATGGAAATTTCTGATTCTATCAACATATTGCTTCCTCTCCCTGTGTTCACACTGAAATATTTAGCCACTTGTCCTTTTAATTAGTTATGCATGAATTAATGCTTTGAGGCCAAGCAGAAATGTTCTTTTTATTTGTTTATCTATTAATCCAGTTTTGAGTCACATGTTGGACGAGGCCTAAAATTGGTAGCTTGTGGTCTTGAGCTAGGATAACTTTTCACAGTTATATGTGATTGGCATAAAATAATATTAAAAGCTTGATATTATGCACCATCTGTATTGTCTCCAGAGTAGAATCCTCTGGGTACTATGGGTCTACTCCCGAGTAGGTGGTTTGCAAAGACCAGTGCAAGGCTTTGTGCAGAAGTTAAACTTGCATTAAAAACTTTCATCCCCCTGCAATGCGTCATCTCTTGTTACTGGACATTATGAGTCACTACAGTGTCATTTGATTATTAGACCATAAGCAGTTACTAAAGTGATTGGATTTTTTTTTAAAGGGTGTTTGGAACTGATGTCATCGAAACAATTTCTAGAGGAGTATTCGCATTCATCTGTTGTAGCAAGACAGAGTCTTGTGGCACCTTAAAAGAAGGAACAGATTTATTATGGGTTAAGCTTTTCTGGACCAGAGTCCACTCCATTGGATGAAGAAAGCTTCCTATGGGCATCTAGAAATTTAAGACTGCCATGTTCAGCAATGGAGCTTTAAGAAGACCAGCCACCCCCCCCCCAACTTCTTAGGCTTCCATTCTCTCCCTCCATTGCTTTGGCATTATTAAGTATCCATTCCTGGGATAGGGAATCCCTGGCCCTCCAGATGTTTTTAGATTCCTGCTCCTATGAGCCCAGCTAGCATGCTCAGTGATCAGGGATGATGGGAGTTTTAGTTCAACCACATCCGTGACCTATTCCATCACCCTGTGGAAGCCCTAAGTCAGAGGTTTTCAACCTTTTTGGGTCCACGGCTCCCTTGACAAACTTCATTCTTTCTGCAGAACCCCAGTGGGGCTCAGGAGCCCAGTTATGTCAACCTTTGCCTACAGAGATGGCAGCCCCTCACTGATTTTTGAACACTCTCCCTAGTAGAGAGTTCCCTCAGGCTCCTCCCCTCTCCCCTCTCCTTGGGAGTCCTCCGGTTAGCCACTGCCCCTGGTCTCTGAGCTGGCCCCCCCACCCGCAAAGAGAGATGCCTCCTGACACTGCCCCAATGGGGCCTGGGAAGCACCCCCTGGCCAGCTCCAGAGCCACCATTCACCTGGGGAACTTGTAGCCAGGGCTGCTGCAACAAACAAGCACACAAGCCTTTGGGAGCCAGAGACACGAGAGGACATCAGAGGAGGGAGGGAAGGAAAGAGGCCAGTGTTGCCCATGGCACCCCTGACCATCATATAAGGCACCCCAGGGTTAGAAACCACTGCCCTAAGCTATGAGAACTCGGCCCCCAAATGGCAACTGTATAAGTAGTCCACATTGGATATGCTCAGTGTTCAGAACTTGAGATCAATATCTTGCAGAAAGAATGCTTGATCAGAGAACGTCTCGTGAATGTAGCCCCATTCTAAGAATTCTGGGGTTCACTTCTTATGTCCTGAAAAAGGATTGCATGGAGGAGGACTCTGCCCTGTGAACTGTAGGATCGGATGCAAATTGCACTCATGTTTCCGGTGCAGTTGCCTTCCTCAGGATAGTAATGCTGGCAATTAAATACCCTGGGGGAGTGGGGGGGAGATAAGGGAATCTGAACTGGCAGAAAACAGGAGAGCATCTTGTACTACTATTTGAACTGCTAGACTACATTTAACAGGACAGTGTAGTTCTGCAATGAAGTCAGAGGCGATCAAGTACAAAAGTTAAAACAAAAAACAAAAAACAAAAACAACAACTAATGTTTCTTCCAGGAGCCATTGAGTGTCCCAGACTGCAACCCTATACTGTACTCTGTTTCCTAGAAGTAAGTCCCAAGGTATTCAATGGGGCTTACTTATGAGTAATTATGTAGAATTCCCCTGTTAACTACTTTTGAAGCTAGGGTAGCTAAAACCATTCATTTGGAAGGTTTGTTGCTTCAGATTCATGTCTATGAAGTTAACTGGGTATTGAAAGAAGAATCATCAATTTGTGGTGTCTGACTGAATAGCCTTTAAATTTGCATATACAGTACCTTATATGTATACATGATAGACATTTTACAAGTCAGAAAGTTGTTAAATTTTAAGCCACATTGTACCCTACAAGTTTTTTGCAACCATACACCAGATCGGTAAATAAATAACCTCAAAAACTATCTCATGAAAACATTTAAACTGAGTCTTTTCTTACAAGGGAAAAATTGATGTGTTTATTTTGAATGTAAGTAGTTAACATTGACATGTTTCTTTTCACAGCAGATAAGCTGTGATTACATCTGAATTTGGAAATCCTGCCATTTTGCTGCTCATGTGTGTAAACCATTTGTGGGAGCAGTTATTTTATTTTATTTTATTTAGCTGCTGGCGTATCTGATCATGAGACACAAGAAGGGAGCACAGGCCCTTTGTGATATATCTATTACTGGGCTGTACCATTAGATGAAATGCTTTTCAGTGCCCCTCTAATTAAAATTCTGCAAGCTATGTACAAAATGGGGTTGTGTGTGTGTGTGTGTGTGATTTTGACTGATTTTTTTTAAAAAATATGCCTAATTTGTACCCAGAGTAGATAGACCCTTTGAAATTAATTTACCATGTACATTGGTTTTGCTTGGTTTACACTGCATATGCCTATCACTGGACACACCTCTTGAGTGTTTTATAAAGAATTTAATCCCCCACCTGAAATCATACAGTACATGAGAGGTAACATGAAGTGGGACTTTTAAAGAATAATTGCGGTCATCAATGAAATCCAGCTTAATTCAGAAGCTTCATAAGCCACATATTTGGTGATGAGAATTCATGATGGCACTGGTAGAGGATTTGACAAAGCATTTATATAATTCATTTAGCTTTGGCAATTTGGCATGGCTGTTATTGTTATTAAAGCGTATTGATACCAACACAGAACATTTGAGATTGGATGGCTGGAAATGTCTGTATAGATACAAAAATACATTTCCTAAAAAGAAAGCAGTAATACTGGGTTCTGGTGTGTAAAGTTGCCTTTAGATGCCTCACTTCTGCTACTTAGGCTGGTTGGAAAAAAATGCACCTATCTACTTTACTGAAGTCTCTGGCATGAAATGCATTCCCGCTTGACTTGCTTTGGGGTTGAGGCTGGCCTTGGGATTGAACTGTTAGTTGTGGCTAGGCAAATGTTCACCTCCCCCCTCCATTAATTAAAGTGTTTGAAAGCAGTGCTGGATTTCTGGATTTCAGGTTTGCCAAGAAATTATCCTGACTTTGATTAAGCAGAGCCATGAAAATATTTTCTCATAAATGGGAGAAGAGGGGGGGGGAGCAGAGTGGGAGAGCAGGTGAAGTGTTGAAATAAAGGCAACAGGTGTGGTGGGGAAAAATTCGCTGAAACTCTTCATTCTTTCTGCAGTTAGTGTTCCAGCGGATTCTGCTGTTCCAGCAGCTGGTGCCTTATATCTTAGCGAGGAAGGAGATTGCTCCTATCTAGCTGTTTGGAAATAAGATTGCGCAGTTTGGTGGAGAAGGATTTCGTGCTTTGCTGAACTGAGAGCACCCAGATCCAGCCATGTGGTGCCAAGGTCTAAATACAGAAGGGATTTCTTTTCCCTTAACATCTCAATCTAGGCATTCTATGTTCTGTTACTAGAAAATGTGGCTACTCCCCCCCCCCTCTTTTACTTTGCTACGGTCACTTTTTTTTTTTAAAGGAGCACCTCGCCCTTGGAGTGCCTGAATTAAGGAACATCTGTTAACGCTATAGAGACTTAGAAGGAAAAGACACTCATGTTTAATGGGACTGGGGTGTTCCTGAGTAAGAGGTGGCTCTTAGGGAAAAAGGACCATCTGGCAACACTATTGCGAGGCAATGCAACATTGGTAGTGAAAAATGATGACTTGCTTACATTTCCGACATGCTTATCTCATTTTGTGTGAGCCACTGCTGCAGCAGGACTTTTTGGCTTTGTTGTGGTGTACTCAAATTCTCAATGATGTCCGCCCAGTTTTGCAAGGCTATATTAGTGTATGGAGAGTTCACTGTCCAGGTTATATCCACCAGTTGCGTCTCCTGAGGAGAAAGGCAATGGGTTCATTGAGTTAAAGCTGTTCCTCCTGCGCGAGAAGATGAAGGGAGGAGGCCTTGGAACAGTATCAGCCTCTAACAGATGCAGGTCAGCTATTTTCATAGGCAATGGCACACTAATGCACTGCAGTAAGTTTGAACTGTTCTCCTTGTGGATTTGATGTTAGCCTGCAGGATAGTTCATTAAAAGGAACAACAGCTGATATAGGACGCTGGTAGGCATGTGCTTTCTGGATCAGGGAACGAGGCATGGCAAGTGAGTTTTAAAGATGCCCAAAAGGAAGACAAGAAGTGTATGGGTTAACCCTTTTGCAAATATGTGCAACTTGTTATGCTAATTGACTGTCATCTTTTCCTCTGATCAATAGGCAGTTAATAATTAATAGATATTAGGGCTCATGAATAAAATAAAATAGAATCATTTAAGTTGAAGGGACCACGAGGGTCATCTAGTCCAACCCCCGCCATGCAGGAATATTTTGCCCCACATAGGTCTCCAAAGCTGTAACCCTGAGATTAAGAGTCTCGTGCTCTACCAACTGATACTAACATAAACCAGCAACAGGGTCAGTAAATAAAAATAATAATTGTCACCAAAGTAACAGATCAGAGTGGCATGTGTGAAGCAAAGTCAGTTTTGCACAACATGTTGACATTGCATGCAGTGAAAGGCATTTCTGTAAAACAAAATGTATCAGTTTAATCAGGTCCTTGCAATTCCCTGATGGTGGCTTTGGATTTGAACACAAATTATAGCTAAGTTCATAAGTACTTCTTAACTTTGTTGTATAATGAACTTAGACTGTGTTCACACTAAATTTACTGTGTACTCGGTGCATCTCCTGTACTGGGCTTTTAATCCATGTTCACATGGTGTTATCCAAATTGCATAGGTATCCTGTACTTAAAATTAAATATCATTGTTTGTGTGTTGTTTTTCAAACTAGCTTCACACTGATTGGAAGTCCTTAAACCAGGCATCCCCAAACTTTGGCCCTCCAGATGTTTTGGTCTACAACTCCCATGATCCCTAGCTAACAGGACCAGTGGTTGGGGAAGATGGGAACTGTAGTCCAAAACATCTGGAGGGCCAAAGTTTGGGGATGCCTGCCTTAAACCATTCCTAATTCATCTCCAGCCAAAGTGTGAATACCTTTGTGCAGGGTTAAAGACATCCCTGCCCATCAATGTCCCTTGGCAGAAATGAATCTGACTCTCCTGAAGCCATGCTGATGTGAACAACTAGAATGGGGCTGAGAGCTGTGAAATGCACCGAAAAAGCAGCAACTTCACTGTGCTCTAATGTGGTAATGTGAACACTCCCTTATCAGATTACTTGGTTTCTTTTGGGTATGTGTGTGCCCCATCACATCTTATGTCCTCTGCAAGAGGCCATTTAAAAGGCTCCTGAATTAAAACTATTTTCCATTTGCATTCTTACATATCCCAAGCAATAAGGAATATGTGGCGAGAATGAAGAGAGGAATAATTTGCTTTTGCTTGTGTAGCTGTTGCTAGGATTGTGCATGATCTGTGTCACTGAGACACACTGGATAGAATTGATGCATTTTGGTAATAGGCTTCTTCAGAGCTTTTCCTTGCAGTCACTGCTGAAGAGGCAAGCCATTTCTCATTTTAGTTAAAATTGTTGCATTTGGGCTCAATGCCTGGGTTTCCGCAGGGTTGCTTCCTTATATTCAGAGAGGCTATGTAGCTCTCATTGCAAATTAGTTTCGTTCCAAGCTATGAAGGAAGTAAACAGTTTTATTGTGGCATCGTTGTCTGATTTATGCATTTTCAGTGAAATCAAATAGGATTCATCCCTCCCTCCACCCCGCTCATTTAAGACAAGCAGGCGAGAAGCATCTCAGTGCCATCAAAGTACTTCATGTTCCCAGAATCTGTTTAATATAGTCCGGGGCCCATGACAACAGGCCGTTTCACATTCTGCTGTCAGTGAATTAAGAGCCATCAAAATTTTACACGGTGAGGAACATGTCATTTTCTGCACCCTCTGACATTTGAATTACCGGTTCTAATTTCAACAGCAAGGCAGTGGATCTGTGGTCTTCTTAAAATATGGGATGTCCGTATTAATCCAGGATGTTGGGAAGGCAGCCTGAACTGAAATATGCCCTGCAATGTGGTTAGTTGGGAAGGAAACAAAGATGGGGACATGGAGAAGGATGGTTGAACTCAGCAGAAATCCTTTGGCCATGTGTTGATGGATTATGGTCCATGCTGTGTTGCTCATAATGAATAAATTACATGAAAATCTGTTTTGTTCTGTGCTAAACGGTGGAGCCCAGAGACTGCAGTCTACTGTCAGCTTGCAAAAGGTGGCAGTTCAGTGCTGCAGAAAACTAGCTGTACCTGCATGATGAAATGTGTGGTGTGAAACTGTGAGAGTTTCTGTGGCACCATCATTCAGGATAATGGCTTACGTCTATTTTATATATATGGCTAGTGTAGCTGGTTCTTGGTGGGTGGCTAGGAATGATGGAAGAGAGACATGTCTTCAGAATCCAAATCTGTCTCTTTGTGGTTGTATTTTTTCTTTTTAAAACAACTTGCAGTGTCGGTGCAGCTGTGACTAGCAGAATCTCCAGCTCTCTTATATGTATTTTAGTAGCAAGTCACCTTTAATGGACCATTCGCTCAGCTTGGGTTGCATACATTCAGCGACTGCATGAAAGAAACTGGGTGCAAGCTGGGCCATGCGGTCTACAAATGTATATCAGCTTGTGAGTAGTCTCCACGTTGTCCCACCCCAAAACCAAAGCTTGGCTGGATTTCTGCCTCAAAGTGCCTTCTGGGCTTCCCAGATTTGCATGACATCTTTCAATTATGGGTGTCTTCATTTTATTTTTATTTTTTTGCCTTGGATTGCAAAACTCACTTTTTCCTTTTTGTTAGCATTTTTTTCCATAAGCGATTTTGCTTCCAAATTAGCAGCTAGCTGCTTAACGAAAGAAACCTAAGAAGCGTTGCACCTCCCTCTGCATTTTGTAGAAAGTGTTTGAAAATTAAAAAAAAAATCATCTTAGTGATCATTTTGTGTTTGTTTGTTTTGCTCACTAAAAAGCATTCTAAATGTTGTTGTTCTTGTGTTGCACTGCACAGTTTAAAAGATTATCTTTAGAAAGAATTTGCTTAAAACAAGAATGGTTTTACTTTTACTCATTTAGATTTCTCTCTCCTCCTATTCTGCTCCAGTTAGAGTGTCTTTTTTAAAAAGAATCCTGTTTGAAAATGAAATCCTATTTTATTAAAAAATGAGATGTTGAAATCTACATCTTGAAATACAGTACATTTTAACTGCAGTATGACCGTTTATCAAAAAAGTTGAGTTAAAGAGTTTTCTTCATTTAAATCATAAAGGAAGAGAATGGGAGAAAATATTTGTTTTCAGAGATTAAATGTTTCTGAATTACACAATAAGGCTGCAATACTGTACCCATTTACTTAGAGTAAACTGTGGCTTCCAAATTGACAAACATAGGATTGCACTGAAGATCATGTAATTATTTTATTCATGTTGGACTTCTTACTGGATTTAGGGTCTACAAAGTCATACTCACAAAGTCCCACGAAAGACAATCATGTATATCACCAGAATCATCTGTAGAATCTATTTATGCTATGGTAAGGAAGCAGCGAGGGGCAGAAACATCAGCTTCAGGAAGGGGGCGATTGTCATTGTGAAATCAGCACAAGGAAGGGTTAAACTCCCTATTACTATGCCCTGTTTGTGTGTGTTGTGTTTTTTGTTTTGTGCAAAATACATAAAGCATTTTAACATGTTGCCTTGTGTTCTCTTGCTTGCTTCTTGGAAGTGCACTGCAGAAACATTTTAGTGGGTTATTTTTGTTTTTATATGCACTTTTGTAAACATTACTCAGATGGAGAACTATAAAAATGGGAGAAATCTAAACTCCGAAGGATGGCTTTGTTTGGGTTCTCTTGCTGTTTTTCAAAAGTGTTGATTAGATAGGTTCATCTTTAAATACAAACTGAATCAATTTCCTCTCCCATCCATAGCTGCCAAGTTTTCCCTTTTCTCACGAGGAAGCCTATTCAGCATAAGGGAAAATCCCTTAAAAAGGGGGATAACTTGGCAGCTATGGACTCCCATCCCTAAGTCCAACTCCCATCATCCTTGACCACTGGTTATGCCAGGTGGGGTGGATGGGAGTCCACCTTGACTAGCCCTGGGCTTCCCTCTTTTTACATTCTGATACTGCAGTTCTACAAAGCTCTCTGAAGCTATTCCCAGTTCATTCAAGGTAACACCCAGTGTAGTGTAAAAAGAGCTTTGCTCATGCAATGGAACATCCATTTCTTTTCCTTTTCCTTATAGCCTCTGTCCAACCTTATAACCTGCCAACCTAGCAGTTCGAAAGCACATCAAAGTGCAAGTAGATAAATAGGGACCACTACAGCGGGAAGGTAAACGGCGTTTCCGTGAGCTGCTCTGGTTTGCCAGAAGCGGTTTAGTCATGCTGGCCACATGACCTGGAAGCTGTACACCGGCTCCCTCAGCCAATAATGCAAGATGAGCGCACAACCCCAGAGTCGGTCATGACTGGACTTAATGGTCAGGGGTCCCTTTACCTTTACCTTTTTACATCCAAATTTACTCTGGAGGGTTGGGGAACAGATGTTGGATGCACCCCAAGACTATAGAGAATGGAAAGGAAGTGGAAGTCAAGTATTCAAGTAGAAATCTGTTGTGCCATTGCGTGCGAATCATTGAATGTCAGCCTTAGTAAATACAACTCAGAAATGGCTGTAGATTTCCAGTCAGCTATCAGTGGCAAAACTCCTTTGCTTACTGGTTAGCAATCCCCAACAGCGGAGCTCTTGTTTATAGTGTGCGTTCGACGTAAATGCCACAAATAGCTTAAACAGGTTTCTAGCCATGTGTGAGCTGTGCTACTATTTCAAGTTCCAAAATGAGACTCATCTTTATAAACATGGAATCAACCTGGACGGAGGCATCTCATTGTGGGTTCTCCTAAATTGTGAAGTTGGCTACTGCAGAGGCCGCAGTAGCCATGCTGGAAGCAGAACTCTTAGGAAAGAACACGTTAATAATAGGCAGTGTTGTTGCTGGTATGGTGCAATGGGCCATAAATAGGGATGGCGTGCTGTGCTGTGGGCAAACCGATTATTTTGTAAAATGGGAAGAAAGCCACGTTATTTTCATCCTGGGATTTGTAAATCGTGCAGCCCAATCCCACGCATGTTTTTATTTAGAATTAAGCCCCACTGATTTCCCAGGGACTTGCTCTCATGTAAGTACATGGACTGCACTTTTATTCCTTTGTGTAGGGCTCTCTTGTGAACCCGTTGAGTCCTGTGCTTGAACTTTGGCCGTTACGTTCTGCTGTATTATTCCGTTCTGCTGCATTATTCCTGCATCAAGTGAGCCTACCCGCTTTAATTTTTTATCGGTTGTTTTCACTCAACAGGCAAGTTAAAAAGCACTAACAGTAGAAATGCCACTCGTTGGAAGATTCAACAAAACCTGAATCTAGCAATCCTGCTAGCTACTTGGAAAGTTTTTAGATCACCGTGTTTTATATTTATACTAGTAGATACAGCCTGCATTTTGCAAGTGTATGGCTGTCGCTGGAGATCTATTTTCAAACGTCTTCAATATTCATGCTTCTCTTGAAGTTTGCACATCCGACGTTTTAGCCTTCTGTCTGGTGTGGAAATACCTTAACTGTTTAAGGGTGCCTTTTGAGCAAGAAATCTAAAACTTTTGCTATTTCAGATGTTTCTGTTAACTGAGCAATCCTATACCCATTTACCTAGGAATAAGCACCTTTGAACTCGGTGGAACTTCTGTATCGTTGTGTATAAAGTTACACTGTCAGTGTTCTACAGGTTTTCAAAGTTCAGTTTTCTAGATATTCACAGAATATTCTAAAAATTGATAATTTTTTGTAATGATAATTTTTTTTTAAGTTGGCTGGACAAATTTTAAAGGGGAATTTGCTCTTCCATTATAGCCCAATACTGTGAAAACTAATGAAAGTATTTATTATTATTACTTATTTATACCACACCTTCTTCCCTGACAGGGATTCAAGGCAGCTTACAGATAAAATAAGAATAGCTAAAAATATGTGGGAGGGGGAGAGACAATAATTAAAAGAACAATTAAACAATAATAGAATCAAAACTATTTTTATATATGTATACATACATAGCATATCCATTAAAAACAAACACATAATTACCATAATCCAAATAACCAAATTATAATTATGAATTTTATATAATTATTTCCTTGTTAGAGATGCATGAAGCTGTTAAATTTTTGCAGATTCCCATCGTGACTTTCTCCATGTAATGAAAACAATCAAAGTTATCAAAATATTTAATTACATGGGTCAATAGCCTTTCTGTAATATGTCATTTGTAATTTCTCCCAACCCAGTATTAATTGCTTATAAAAATGTTTGTTTAGCCAACAAATGCTTAAGCTACATCATTTTCTAGTTAATCCATTGTTGTCATTAAACTTTGTGAGAAGGCGAATAGCCTTTTCCGCGGATCCCTAATGCGATGGATCATGTTGTGACACTGTGTCCATTTATATCCATCATTTGCTCTTACGTGCCTTTGAAGACTCCACTGAGGTTGGGGCAGGGGAAAGGTAATCTAATTGTACTGCTGAGATGCTTGTGTGTTAAGTTTTATGGAAGGTGATAGGAATGGAATGCTCAGATTCCTTGACACAAACACAAGGCGTAGCTCATGGGAATGTTTTTATGGAGCAAAACATTTCAATTCTGAAATGTTACTGGGAGAGATTAATTAACTGAGCTGCTATTTAATGAGAGAGAGAGAGAGAGAGAGAGAGAGAGAGAGAGAGAGAGAGAGAGAGAGAGAGAGAATTTGGTCCTTTTGCTCAAGTCATATTTTTAGTGTAATTTCTCCCCCAGTAGTGAAAACCCTTTCCCACCTCCTAAGAATATCAAAGCTAACTATAGAATACTTTAAATACACAGACCCTCTTTAAAAAGGCACTCGATCAGGTCAACGCAGCTTCCTCCTTAACATAACAGCTATAAGTGGACAGTAAAAGTTATGTTCTTTTCGTTTTGATAAAACAAACACTTGACATTTTATTTATTTATTTAAAGGGTTTCTAACCTTTGAAACCTATCTTGAGAGTCTTTGAAAGTGCCCACCCACCCCCGTGCATCAGAAGGTCTCAACTGAAAACTGACTGTTGTACAAATCAGAATATATTTAACATTTCCACCTTCTTTTAGTATAGGGCTTTAGCATCTTCCAGTTACATTGCATTTGTTCGTTGTGTTTTTAAAAACTGAAAAAAGATAAAAGAAATAAAATATTAATTTTCAAAACTATGTAGCATTGAAGGAAATCCCATTTTTAATTTGACATTTACTAACTGGTAACTTAGGATAGAACTTTTTTAAAAAAAACAAAAAACCTAATGATTCAACTGCTGTAGAAGGAGATATGTCTTTCAGATTATACTCACTGTGCCAAAAGAAAAATATATATACCTAGGAAACCCCCAAATCTTGGCACCACATCTTGAATATTAGATGAGAACCTTAAAGCCTTGTGTTACAAGATGCAGTATTCTTACTTATATATTAAGAATTCTTTTTTATTTGTGCCAATCTGGAAACTATCATAATGATCTGCCCCCTGCTACTGTAATATTGATGCAGTTAATGCTACTTTCTGTTGAAAAATGAACAGGCACTTTATGGAATCATCTGATCATTCAACAGCAATCAGATCAATATGTTTATTGTGAGAAAGAGCAGACACATTGTGGGGGGTGGGGTGGGGGCACTGTCAAAAGGTAGATTTTACTGAATCTGTTTTCAACATCAATTTCAGAGTTTCAAAATGTACTTAATTGAATTTGCAATTTACATTTCAAACATGCATCAAAATGCCAGATCTGGTCTTTGCTGCCGGTAGATTAGAAGCCTGCTTAAAAAGCTCGAGGTTATCTGGAAAGAGAAAAGTCATGTTTCAAAATGATGCTTGAAGTTTTAGTTTTAAAACAATTCATATATCGCCTAGCAGTTCAAGAAAAGTCTAATGAATTGTCTAGAAAAGGCAAAGCCCAGAATCAGATCTAATGACTATACAAATCACTTTACATTTGCAAAAATGTAAGCTTCCTTTTAAACTACAATCTGAATATTGTTGCACCTTTCACTTCTGTATTTTTAATTTTGTGCTCACTGAGTCAAGTTTCAGACATGTTATGTGGAGAGAGAGAGAGAGAAAAAATCTGGAGGGTATAAAGGTGTTAATAACTCTTTTATTTTAGATTCCTGCTATCATTAATTTGGAGATGGTTCCATTGCTTTGTTTTGTCTCTGGCAGTTCAAGAAAAGTCTAATGAATTGTCTAGAAAAGGCAAAGCCCAGAATCAGATTTAATTACTATACAAATCACTTTACATTTGCTTTTTCTGTATCTCTGAACATTTTAACCCAAACGAACCAGTTCCTTTGTAAGAGGAAGCTACTTGAGGACCAGGAGTGGAGGAACGTATTCGGCTTAAAGATATCCTTTACTTCCAGCTCCCATAAGCGTTGGCCAGCATAGACAAATGATTGGAATGATGGAAGTTATAGTCCAGCAACATCTAGAGGACCACAGATTCTCCAGCCCTGTTGTAGAAGGACCAGTTTGCTTGAAGGATTGCCTTATGTCACCCAGTGCTATTTTTGTAGAAAAAGAGGTGCTGGAACTCACAATGAACTAATGGCCATGGCATCCACCTGAGAGGTGCCAGAACTGCGTTCCAGAGAGTTCCGGCTGAAAAAAGCCCTGCGTGTGCCCGCTCAGTTACCTTACTCTGTGGAACAGACACTTTTACAATTGCCTCATATTGTTCGTTCTGTACTTTCAAGGAATTGATCCTTCAATGTCGCAGCACCTAGACTTTGGAACTCCTTTCCAGCTGATGGCAGGCAGGCAGGCAGGCACCTTCACCGTACTGCTTCTGGTACCAGCTAAAATTTGACATGAATGTTAATATATTATTTTTATATATATATATAAATTCTGCTGGTTTTATTTTTTGGGGGGGGGAATAGGCTAACTTGTAACATCTGATTTTCTTGCCCATTTTAATGTGTATGTTACGTCAACCTTTCAGAGGTTTGAATGATTTATTCTGATTTTTTTAAAAAATCAAGCAGAGGTAAACAAGCTCATTCCTCTTCATTTTGTCTTCTTTTTGCAGTTAATCTTCTGGATTCGAAAGCAATTCAAGGAGAGCTGGGCTGGATCTCATATCCATCACATGGGGTGAGTTGATGAGTGCAATGGAGCTGCTTAACTATTTTATTCGTCATCAGAGAACACCAGACCAGAGAGAAGACTCACAAGCTGTAGTTTGTGCTATTTCTTGCTTCTGCTTCAAAATGCATTCCACTTCTTAAGACAGAGGTGGGGGGGGGCGTGTTCAGGTCCAGGGCTACATTTCCTCATTGGGGGCCACCTGGGGGTTGCACACCACAGGCAAAAATGGGTGGCTCAATGGATGCGACTGTTACCTTTGTACATGAGGCCACATTCCAGCCAGGCAAAACTCAGAGGTTTCTACTCACACATCTTTCAGTCCAGGCAAGTAAGAGACCTCACAGTTCAAGGACACAATCCAGCCAGGCAAAACCCCATGAGGAGCAGAGATTATGAAGAGTCTGGCTTGGGGTCCAGCTATTGTCTAGGGCAGGGGTAGTCAACCTTTTTATACCTACTGCCCACTAATGCATCTTTCCTGATGGTAAAATTTCCTTACCACCCACCAGTGCTCAATGGAAGGAGGATTCAGCTTGTGCCGTAGAACCCCCTAGCGCCCACCTAGAATCCTGAAACGCCCACTAGTGGGCAGTAGGGACCAGGTTGACAACCCCTGATCTAGGGAGAGCCTGGAAAGCCAGATTGCAAGATCTGGATAGACAAATTTGGCACCTGGGCTTGAGATTCCCCACCCTGTTTTAAAGCATGAACATTAAGGTATATATACATGTACACACACACACACACAGAGAGAGAGAGATAGAGAGAGAGAGAGAGAGAGAGAGAGAGAGAGAGAGAGAGAGACTGTGTATTTAAAATATGATTCAAGCATAAATGCACCTTTCTGCACTATCAACACTTTGCATAAATGGTTACTGTAGCTTTTGTTTTGCAATTGTCTACAGGATATGTATTTAAAAACAAACCAACAAACCGCTGGATACTTCCACATTTGATGCTGAAATTACTGTGTGGACGTTTATAGGCTTTCCATGGGGTGGGGGACATTGGAGGCAGGCTATGATCCACAGCGGGTGGTGCTGTGGGACAAGGATGGCGCTGTGGGACATGGGTGGTGCTGTGGGACGCGGGTGGCACTGTGGGTTAAACCACAGAGCCTAGGGCTTGCCGATCAGAAGGTTGGTGGTTCGAATCCCTGTGACGGGGTGAGCTCCCGTTGTTTGGTCCCAGCTCCTGCCAACCTAGCAGTTTGAAAGCACATAAAAGTGCAAGTAGATAAATAGGTACCGCTACAGCGGGAAGGTAAACAGCGTTTCCGTGCGCTGCTCTGGTTCGCCAGAAGCGGCTTTGTCATGCTGGCCACATGAACTGGAAGCTGTACGCCAGCTCCCTCGGCCAGTAACGTGAGATGAGCGCCGCAACCCCAGACTTGGGGTCCCTTTACCTTTATGATACATGAGTTGGGAAAGTGGAGATCACAGGACCCATCACGGACCATGGTCTTCCTCTGATGTTTACACGTTCAAAGTAAGTGGGAAGCTATTCTATATGCCTGGATAGCTCAGTTGGTTAGAACATAGTCAGAGCGTGCCATAGTTGCAGATTCAATCCCAGTGTGGGACAGCTGCATATTCCTGCATTGCAGGGGGTTGTACTAGATGACCCTCAGGGTCCTGTCCAACTCTACAATTCTATCATTCTTCGATGCTATGTGTACTGTTGCTGTATGAACATGCCATTCTTCCACCTGATGAGGGTCACTGAATGGGCAAGTGACCTTCCTTACATGGAAAGTCTCTGTCCATAGAAAGGCTGTATGGGTAGAGCATCTGCTATGCATACAGAGGGTCTCTGATTCAATGCCTGATGTCTCCAGGGGGGGGGGCAGGGAGACAACCCTGTTGGACAACCTGTAGAGTGGCTGCCTGGCAGTGTAAGCAGTGCTGAGCTATATAGGACAATGGGCTGATTTGGTAGAAGGCAGATTCCTGTGTGTATTCATTTATTTAATCTGAGACATTTATATGCTGCTGAATCATCAGCATTTCTAAGCAGTGTACGTAAAAACAAGCCATGCAGAAAATGAAACGATAAAGTGATGAGCTATAAAACTGAACGCTGCCTTTAAAGTGTTTGCTGGAACAAGAGCACCTTAGTCAAGTGCCTGAAATTCAGCAAAGAGGGTGTGTGTCTAATCTTAGTTGGGATGGGATTCCATAGGCTTGGGCCAGCTACAGGGAATGCACGGCTTTGAGCTGTACATTGGCATGCATGCAGAACTCCTTCCCACTCATTTAAAATTGCTGATAAAGTTGCTGGCAGGGCAACATGGGGGCCTACAACTTCCTCTGTGTCTTGCCTAAGTCCCCTTCCTCCAACTGCATACATCATAGCAGCAAGAATTGCTTTAAACACTGTTCGAACTGCTGTAGTCTGGAAGCTGTATTATGATGCCCTTACCTGGAAGAAATAGCCACAGATCTATGGCCAGAAATTGCCTTGTGAATTGCTGTTGCTAACCATAATCCCATGTAGGAGAGCTGGGGGGGGGGGAATCACATCTGACAACCAATGTTCCCCTTTAGTTTCATGGGAAGACGAGTCTAAAAAGCTTGGGACACAATTTTTCACAGCCTCCAAATGGTGGCTCATTTACCAGAAGGAATGTATTTAGCATTAACTCTGGAAGTGTATGCTCAGTGACCAAACTAAGCCTCCTGATGTAGATTTTGCTCTAGGAGGCTTAGTTTGGTCACTTCCATAGTTAACACTAAATACATTCCTTCTGGTAACTGAGCCACCATAGCCACTAGAGGGCCGTGAAAAATTGTGCCATGGACTTTTTTAGACTCGTCTACCCATGTACTATCTGAAACAAAAGGGGCACATTTGTTTGCAGTGGTGGAATATATTGGCGTTATTTTCAGCTCTCCTACCCCACTAATGGTCTGTCAGTTGTGTTGCTGGGGGAGGGGGGCAGCCAAAAAACTGAGAAGGTGGGAGAGATGGGAAACCAACTTGACCATCAAAGGTTCCAGGTTCAATTTCTGGTATCTCCAGTTAAAAGGACCATGTAGCAAGTGACTGGAAAGACCTCTGCTTGAGGCACTGGGAAAGCTCTTTGTGGAGGATAAGCCAATCAATGAGTGCTAGCCATGATGGCTATATATTGCCTCCATGTTCAGAGATGACATGGATCTGAAAACCAGTTGCTGCAGAACACTGGCGTATCCTGCTTATGGGCTTCTCATAGCGAACTGGGTGGCACCCCTTGAAACAGGATGTTGACTTCATATTCTGATTTAGCAGGACTTTTATTATGCCCCCCCTTTTCTAGGTGGGCCATCCGGTACTGATTCGAATCATAGCACGGGCTACACGTGACGTTTGTCTATTTTTGCTGCTGCTGCTTTTTTCCTTTAATAGCTGCACAAACGCAACAGTTCAGCTCCAGTGAAAATTAATAGGTAATAGATTCGGAACATACTATAGGCAGTTCCCCTCTTTTGCAACTCACAATGAATGTAAGGAATGAGTGTGTGACCACAAGTTATGGTGAAGGCCACTGGCTTAGAGAGGAGCTTAGAAGAGGATATACAGATTCAGGGACAAGGCATCTGTCAGTGGAACGTCCCTGTTGAAAAGTAGCGTATCCGATGTCGGGGACAGATGATGTGGGGACGGGCAGTTGTTTATAAGCATCCTAGAGACATTTGTCTGGCCGCTTGATGGTCTGCTGCAAAGAGGGAAGTTCTTAACGCTAACTAGATTGTAGAGCATGCTATTTCCAGAAGGTTAGTTGTCTCTGGTGTGATTAAGCTTTACAGTGTTCCTATGTGGTAATTGGCAGCAAGCATCTCTCTTTGGGGAACTGAAAGCTGATTGAAACATTCAGCAGGGTTTGTAATGCAATTCCCCACAAGACTGTGCCACTTCAGAGTGCACTTGGGGGAGATCACTTCTTTTAAAGTACCACAGAGCACAATTTCCCTGCATGTGCTTTTCTAGTATGTCACGCAAATTATCTAGGTGTTCCTTGGCATGAGGATCCTTTCAAGCAAGTGATTCTGTGCAGGTTTTCTGAGGTGCAACAATAGTCCCATAACACTTTTCACCCCTGATCCTTGTAATTTAGGGAGCAATCCTAAAGACTGGAAACTGGCATAAATTATGCTAGTTTAAATTAAGCCTGCATAAAGCATGCCAGTTCTAGAGCTTAGTTGTTAGGCTCCAGGAAGGGGAAACGCCACCTGAGTCAACATTGGTTCAGAGTGGAAAGAAGCCACTGAAACTCAGAGAGCCAGCTCAGCTGGCAACTTCCCAGGAATGGTGCCCACCTGTTGACATGCATGGGAAAGATCCTAGGTGCCTTTATCAGGTATGTACAAACTCATGTCATGTGGCACGCAATTTACAGCACAGGAATGCAAAGCATTCCTGTATGGTGTCCATGGTAATACTCACCATGGCAGCCAATCAGCATGCCCCAGGCATGCCCAGTACACGCAGCCAATTGCAGTGAGGGCTAGTGGTTACAGGAGCATCCCCAACCAGTGACCTACATCTCCTGGTGTCCGTAGTGCCAGTTTCCCTACAAAGCAATTCCACCTCACATAGTACTAGGGGCTATGGCAATAGTTAATTGTGGCGGTCAGCTGGAATATCTGAACTACAGGTTGGGTCCAGCAGTCACTTATTCTCCCCAAAGAACACTTGTTCTATATGGGGAAAGGAGAATACAGGATACCCGGTACAGTAATTTGAGTGAAGATATGGGAAATGAGAGGAAAGGTCAGTTTGGATAGGGGACAGGTGCTTGTGAGACAGAGGCCACAATTGTCACCCCCCCCCCACACTCCTATTCTTTATTAATTTCAAAAGAAAATGGGGCAAGAGATGAGTTTATGGTCCTTGTCAGAAATGTCTCATGAAACTAACCTCCCACATTTTTCCATCTCTTTTCTTGGATAGCTCCAACTGAGTATTGGTGCTATTTTGCAGGCGTCTAAGCTTTGCTGTTTTGGCTCCTCTTTTGGTCCCCTCTCCTGCTCTGCTGGACTCCCTTGTTATGCTTCTCTTGCCTCAAAACGCCTAAAGCAGCAGCAAGAGGCAAAGCAGCTGGCACAGGCTCTCGAAGCAGAGTATCGTGAGTGTTGTAAGAAACAGACGTGTCACATTAACCCATTAAAAAGACTCCTGTTGTCTCACGCAGCAGTTTGGTTAGACTCTGGAAGCCTGGGATGGTTTGGGTAAGTTTGATCTGTGCATGCTGTTCCTATCGACAGATTCTAATTTCTTTGGGGAATGGAGCTAAGAATAAATGTCTGGACCATACTGATTCTGTTATGGGATAATGAACTGTGTGTTTATACTGAGTTTGTTGCATCGAGGGAGGGAAAGAGGGAACAAATAGTCTGCTCTTATTGAATTTAATAGCAAAACATCCATGTTTTCATGAAGCAAAGCTGATCTGAGGGGGTGTAGTCTGGGTCTGAGTGAGCAATCTGACATTTTAAGGCACAATCATAGACTAGTGCTTGTTCTTCCACACTTGCATTCTTCAATAATTATTCAGCAGAGCAGAGAACCAAAAAAGAGGGAGGCGGGAAAGGCAATATTTTCACAGCGGCTTTACATCTACTATATTAATTAAAACTCTGAGGGGATCTACATCTGTCTGAAACCCAGCTTAAAATATGAACTTAAACTTCAGAGGGAAAGCATTATAATAAAGATGTCACATCATATTGAAACATTGCTAATGGTGCTAAGGTGATTTACAAGCTAAAGTTAATAGAGCTACACTCAAAGCTGCCTCTCGCAAATGAGGGTGTTGGTATGAAGCCAGCCAAGTTCCAAGACACAGCAATATATTCCCATCACAACCCATAAGTGCCAATATTGCTGAGCTTGGTTACTTTAGTAAATATAAAAGGGCTGCTTTTTCTCCTTCCCCTTAGTAGGCACCCCATGAAAATTTGCTGTGTTGATTTTATTTTAGATGTACTGTATACAAGGGGTTAATTCTAGAGTGGGGAAGACAGGTTTTGTTTGGCTTCTGCAGTGTTATTTCGATGTTTTCCTTATGATTATCTGATCTGATTTTCAGCTAAACAGAATTCCTGAATATTCATTTTGCGATTTACCCTCATTTGTGCTCTACTTGATAACTGTCTGATGTCAGCGTTTTTTAACCCTGGATTTATCATCACCTTCAAAGAATGCCATAGTCTCATTCTCTCCCCCCCTCCCCCAACCATCCCACGCATTCATAACATTAGCATTTGTAACACAATGATCATCTGGTCAAGCTCATTCAAGTCTGCTGGGAGTTCAGGCTCCTCCAGAAAGCAGAGCAACAGAACTATTAAAGAGTGCAATAGCTACATATACTTGTACTTGATTGCAAAGTCCACAGAGATAATATTCTGCACCAACACCTGCATTTGTGCAATTTTCATGCTGTCAATCAATCAAAATTTGTGAAAGGGTCTGGGAAATGAGAGCCACTTAGTCTTTGCTGAGCATATTATTGATATGCTGATTAAGCATAACGCAACTGATTATTAACCGCAATTCACATAAATTGCAGCAGTACAGATGTGGAATGGTGGGGGAAATGAAGTCTCTTCAATCAATAATACAGATCTGAGCTCACCCATACAGGATGAGGGGGGGACCCACTAGAAACTACTCTTAACCTATATGAGAAGTTGCCTTGTTTCCAGGATGCACCAGGGCTCCATGTGCATTTCAAGGGAGACCAGCTAACTTTCTCTATTGAAGTGAATGGGGAAGCCAGATGCACATCAGTTCCACAAGAGCTCCGTGTCTGTAGTAGAGCATATAGAGCTTTAGTTTGGGTACATGACATTTTAATTTCGTTTTCGCAAGGATCATCACCCTTAGGCCAGGCCTGAACTTCCCATAGCTTCCATTTAATAACAGAAGCAGGTTGAAAAAGGGACCATAAGACCTTTTTTAATGATGCATCTGAATAATATGTACAAATGACTGGTGGCTTTAACACTGAGGATGCTTTACAAAATGAGGCCAGTAATTGATTAGGCTAGCTTTGAACTGACGGCACTAGATACTGTTGGAAGCCGCCCAGAGTGGCTGGGGAAACCCAGCAGATGGGTGGGGTACAAACAATAAATTATTATTATTATTATTATTATTATTATTATTATTATTATTATACTGTGGGTAAAGGTGAAGGTAAAGGAACCCCTGACCATTAGGTCCAGTCATGACCGACTATGGGGTTGCGGCGCTCATCTCGCGTTATTGGCCGAGGGAGCCGGCGTACAGCTTCCAGGTCATGTGACCAGCATGACACAGCCGCTTCTGGCAAAACCAGAGCAGCACACGGAAACTCCGTTTACCTTCCTGCTGTAGCGGTACCTATTTATCTACTTGCACTTTGACGTGCTTTCGAACTGCTAGGTTGGCAGGAGCTGGGACCGAGCAGCGGGAGCTCACCCCATCGCGGGGATTTGAACCGCCGACCTTCTGATCAGCAAGCCCTAGGCTCAGTGGTTTAACCCACATCATCCCACCCACATCTGAAACACAGATGTGAGTGAAATTCTGCAAGACTGTATATCCAGGTGCATATTAACTGTCTAGTGGGATTCTGAGTTTTGCTCTGATCCTGCAGATGAGCAGACAAGCCAAGTCAATCGTCACTGCACCAAAGAAGGCACCAAATGAGCCTTTTGAACTTCTGCCTCCAGTCCACCTTCCATATGATGCGTCCCCTTTTGGAGATCTGGAGTCTCTTGAAGGCCATCATTTTGGCTTGAAAACAGGCACTTCTCCTGTGCTTCACTGCCTCTCACCTGGTGCACTACCTGTGCTATTGAACTGGCAAGGTAGTATGGGAGGGCACTCAGTTCCTTGGGTGCAGAGGAAAGGCATCTGTGATGGTCCTCCCTGCCAGGTTCAGGTCAGGGGTCCCATGATGGCTAGTATCAGGTTAGAACTAGAAACTCAGCCCACCTCCTCAGCTGATATCCTCTGATGATGCCCCATTTACTGCTTGACTCCAGGCTCGTAACAATGCCAAACTCCCCCCCCCCCCCGCGTCTCTCAGTATAAGTGGGAATGTATCTATTCTTGTACAGTAGTTGCATGGCCTGTCTTGTATTTTCTGATAGCTCAGTTGGTGGAGCATGAGACTCTTAATTTCAGGGCTGTGGGTTTGAGTTCCACATTGGTTGAAAGATTCCTGCAAAAGATTTATTTATATGATCTGAAAAGAAACCAGTTGATACATCTTTTGAGATGCTTTTGTAAAAATAATGTGATGTAGATCTCATTATGAAGCCCAGGATTCCTCTGAAACACCCTCCTTCGGCTTCTGATTTGTCTGAAGCTGTTTCACACCCCTAGTGTGCCTACACAGCTGCACACGAGCACAAACTAACTAATGTATTGTAGTCAAGTGTAGCATAAATGAAATGCAAGTTGCCACATATCTGTCCTTAAGACTGTGATCCTTTACTCCCAGGTAAGTTAGGTAAGGATCATTGCCTTGGTCTTTAAATGTTAAGAAGGTTTCCCCTCTATCTTCCTCTTTTCTTGCACCTAGTTGTGTTATTTTGCACTCTGTGTATCACTAATATACCCTGAGATATGTAGCCAGAATACATTACTTATGCATACTAAATACTGAGGTGCCTTTGGGTTTTTTATTTTTTATTTAGCATTAAAATAAATAAATAAATGGAGTGAATAGATGTGTCTATCTGCTTTCCCATTAAATTGTCTTAAATCCAAGCACTTGAGCTTAACCAAGTTGTGGCTGAAACGAATTACAGTATCTAAAATCTCTTTGATCCCGCTTGGCAATCATATTTCCTTTCCTTGCCAAGAGCTTGTATGGAGTAAAAATGGGGGAATATGTTTATATAAAAATGAAGTGTTACACATAAGAGAGAAGTACCAATCCCGCAAGTATAAAATGGGGGAATAGCTGGCTGGCTAAAAGAGGATGGAGAGGGGCTGCAGTTTTGGAAAACAAACACGCATATGAGGCAGTAACATATTGTGCTAACCAAAATGACATAACCCAAGCATTGATATGATCTCATTTTGAGTTCTGTGCTCCAGTCTGAAGGCCACATGTAAGGAACCGTTTCATAAATGGTAAAAGCTTTCAAGAGGACTGGGGATGAGAAGAGGTACTGAAGAGCATTGGAGGGGAAGCTGAAGGATGTGGTCATGTTTAGGCTTCAGTTTGAAAGCATTTCCACAGCTCCCCCTTTTTAATGATTATATCCAAATGAGGAAACATCGCCCCTCCCTCTTTCTTTCTCACACTCACAGCCACCCAAACACCACCCTTTATGCGTGTGGTGATGTTTGTAGTTCTGGAACCACTAAAAACATAATAATTCCCTTACTGGATCAGAACCAAGATAAATTCAGTCCGGTATTTAATTTCTGACAGCAGACACATGGGTGTCTGGAAAACTCAAAAGGAGGGCATTGGGCTTAAGTTAGTGTAGCAGAAACAGTAGCATGTTTCTACCCTGTTCACTGCTTCTTTCATGCGTACTCTTCTGTTTTCTCCCCTGTGTTGAGTAATTATATTGTACGCCCCTCTGGGCAGAAACCTATATTCTTGGAACACGGCTAAGTGCTATTTAACGATCACAGTGGTGGTCATTCCTTCTTTTGAAAAAGGCACCTAAGCTCACATGGCAAGGCCTTTGTGCTGTGAGTGAAGGTGGAAAGAGGGGATATTGTTTGTAGGTATAGACAGGATTGCCATTTTGTGGATTTTTTTATTATTATTAAATACATGTTGGTGTTTAGCAGTGCTTACACTTTCAGTTTGTTTTAGCATAGTTTTTATATATTTTGTTAGCCATTATGAAACCACAGGATGTGGCCACATCTCTGAGCACTTCAGAATAGTGCAAGAAGCAAAGAATTTAAATTGCTGGTAGGTGGTAAATAGATTTGATCCGTATGGGAAGTTGGTTCAGTGTGAAGTATGTAAGCTCTCCTGGTCGTGAGATATTATCCTTCCTTGGATGAATATGTAAACGGGTATCCATGAAAAATCACTTTAGGAATTGGGCATGCTCTTAGAGCAAGGTCCTTCCCCAATTATTATTATTATTATTATTATTATTATTATTATTATTATTAAATGGCAAGAAATCAGGAAAGGACAACAGATTTCCAGATGGGAAGAACTTGTGTATAGGAGGCAGTACTATGCCACCATAAATTGGAATACGTAAAGCTTTGGCAACGGCGACCGTAATTCTCTCTCACCCGAAACATAAAGGATGAATGAAACAGTTATGCAGCTGCTACTGATATTGCTGTGCACCCATTCCAAGGAAGTGCTCCAATGTTTTGTTTCATTGTGGGCCACTGTAGCCAAACTGGCCCTCAATGAAAGATGCTCCCCAAGCATTTTTTCATGAGCTGCATCAAGTACAACACAACCCACTGAAACGTCTGCTCTAAGGGACTACACACATGCCAATGAAGTCTGCAAAACACAACTCAACCCCTCCTCCTGTAAGCCTGCTTTTTGAAAATGGGAACTTTATATATTCAACCAGATTGTGATATTTGTACCTAGTTTGGTTTTTAAGTTGATAATAACTCAAAGTAACGTAGTATACAATATCAGGTTTGTTCCAATGTAAACCACTCTTCCTCCAGTAATCATTGCCCTCTTTTCATATTTTGAATATTTGCCCCCTGCCCCCACCCCTCCCAGTATATGGCAGCACTCTTTCAGACATTTGCAGCTCTGCTGTTTAAAATAATTAAAGCCACCACCGGCCTAAGAAGTGCAGTTAAGAGCATAGCAAGTATGCTGCCATTTCACATTTGAGGGGAGGGGGGTAGCACTGAAAGACCATCTTATTTAATTACATATATAATCAATCATTCTGCCATTTGCAAAATAACTTGTTGCAGATTGCGTATCATTTTTCTGTGGTTTTCAGCAATGTACTTTTCAGCTCCCATTCTGAGGCCTAAATAAAGATTTTATTTAGAACTTGTACTACGTATGTTTCAGCTTCCCGTTTTCCCTTTTAACTTCAATGGTTAGAAACAGTATCATTTCCCTTGTGGGTAGGCATTTTATTTCTGTCAGTCTCTCAGTATAAATGCAGACCATTTGTGGAAAGTTATCAGAGATGAGATCACATTGGAAGTTCCCTCCCACCCAACCCTCCACCGAATTCTCTAAAGAAAAGCTTGACTGTCATTTCTGAGTTTCCCACTGTTCTCTTATGCTGAATTAATTTACATAAAATAACATGGAACAAAATGGTGGTGCTTGCATGGAAATCGTGGTTGAATAGCATCTTGAATGCAAATATCACCCACTTTTATTATACAGTATTTATGAGTCAGGAGGCCTTTGTAGAAAGTGCATAATATCACATATGAACAACTGACTGTAAATTTCTACTTAAGACTTTTCTACACTATGTACCATCTGACACTCCTCTGACTCTACTTTTTAGAGCAAATGGAGCTCCAAAAGTAACTGAAGAGATTAGTTTTGAGGTTTTATCCAAAAGGGTGTTTATACATTACTTTAAATGAGTGTACAGTTTGTATACATGTGTACGCAAATTTGTTGAGAGGTACGAATCAGCAAGTCCACATGGACACTTGTAGAGACAGCCTGTGCCTGTGTTTGGTATAACGCGTGAACAACTCTGAAATGCTTTTTACTTCCTGCTGTTTCTGCATCTTTGAGATGCTAAAGAAAACTTTTATTGTGAAAGGTTCTCATTTATTAAGGATTGATGTTGCTTACCTTCTTAGAGTAGGGAATGCTCCTGACTAGCTTTTGGAAGAAGAACTCCTATGCTTTAGTTACAGGTAGGTAGCCGTGTTGGTCTGACGCAGTCAAAACAAAATTAAAAAATCCTTCTAGTAGCACCTTAGAGACCAACTAAGTTTGTCATAGGTATGAGCTTTCTTGTGCATGCACACTTCTTCAGAAGAAGTGTGCATGCACATGAAAGCTCATACCTATGACAAACTTAGTTGGTCTCTAAGGTGCTACTAGAAGGATTTTTTTATTTCCTATGCTTTAGTGTGTGAGACCAGGAGGATGTTTTGTTTTGCAAAAGATAGATGGACCACTCAACTTGTGTATGTCCAACACAGTAAATGGACACCCCATCTAACCTATGAAGGTTCAGAGGTCTTCTGTTGTTTGTGAACTTGGCAGAACAAACAGTACCTCTTTAACAGAGAGCAAAGACTTTAGTTCAGAACAGTGTCCTGAACTGTGCTCCTTTTCAGGAATCACGTTAAGGCGAGTCAAAAGTATACTAATTAAGGTCATAGGTGCCACCATTACTGTTGATGCCAGGGTGGAGAACACTGTCCACGAAAACATGCTAATCATTCAATCCTCCCAGGCACACGTGCTTTCAGAAACCAAAAGAAATGGTTCGTTCTTTCTGGTTTTGCATGCTCATCTCTATGGTTGCTGCGATGAGTAGATGCACTGATGTGCAGAAACTTTCAACTGCTGTTGCCTAAGGGAACACTTCACAAGGTTTGATGGGGCCATGAAGGGCTGGAGCAGACATCTAGCTACTCTGAGTACTGCAGCTTTTGAAACGGAAAACCCAGTTGGGAGTTACAGCTGTTCAAATATTTTTAGCAGCAACATATTCCAGTGGGTATGCTGTCTGTCACTGCTGTCCCTTACCTTTGTGGAGATGTGATGGACAGCAACCTTGTGCTCACTGAATCTGAGGCCACTTGCCAACAGAAAAGTGTCTAGGCCTTTCACAGATCCCAGAATGCAACATTCCAGATTGCTTCGCAAGTATTTGCTTCTGCCATAGTCTATCAATGCAGGGTATTAACTGTGCCATGACCTGCGCTGTTGTTAAGTGGAATGACAGGCACTTAGTTTGAGGTGTAATGGAAAGGTAGTAAAATACTATTACTGCGTTTTTACTTCCAGGAATGGTGGTTACAAACTGTGCATCTGAGCCATGGGAGAGCACCAACCAAGACTCCCCCAAAGATATCAGTGATCAGGCAGGGCTATAAGGTAAAGTTACCAGATGTCCCCGTTTTCCTGATTTACAAATCAGTCCCCTGACAAAATCCATTGAAGTTAAAAAGTGTCCCCGGATTCATTGGGGGAAAAAATCTGGTAACCTTACTATAAGGAATCTAGCAAATCTTAGGATATCCTGGATGCAAGTTGCTAATGACCTTGTACATTAATACAACAATCTTGAACCTGGCCCGGCAACATACGGGCAGCCAGAAGTGTTGTTGGAACCAACTTTTTAATTTTGCTTGCAGCTAATTGACAAGAAACAGGGCCTGAGCAGCACTGAAGAGCTCGTGTGTGGAAGCAGCCCTTTCTCTCAGTTACTTTCACAACATGCCAAACATCTGTTTGGGGAGAGCACTACTTTCAATGTCCCCATGGATGATGTGACATAGAGGGAAAGGGCATCGGAGTGGAACTCCAAAATAAACCAATGTAAGCTTTCTCTACAGAAAGCTTACTCCTTTATCATGTTGTTTCTTAGGGCTGTGGAAGCCAAAGGAGCAATTTATTATGCCAACCTTCACTTTAGCTATAAAGAATAATATTCAACAGCAAGTTGAAATGTGCCCTTGAAGGGCCATGGCCAATTATATACATGTAGGAAAACATTTGACAGGTTGCTACACTCTGCATTTACACACACACACACACACACACACACACACACACTCCAGAATGAGATGAATGCACTAAAAAATTGCTTGCTGTTTTTAATTATACAAGGCCCTTTGATTGAACAGCACCTTTTCTGAATATGGAAAAAAAGATATATTTTTATAGGGCTGGCCAAATCTGAAGTTCTGTAATGTAATATTGAAGTGGATCCTTGGTCCTTCTGAATGGTCAGATGGAATTTGATGCCACTGGGGAAAGGCTGCCTTTTTTTTTTTAGTGTATGCAAAATTTCTGCATAATTGCGCCTGACATGTTTGGAAGTAACATTTTAAAAACCACATGTATTGGAACTGGTAAGGGAAGGTATTTACAAACATTGGTAAAACGTGATTCGGGTGTTTGTTTAGCCTGGTTTAGTAGTTGAGTTAAAGGCATCCCTTTTAATTAATGTAAACAAGTTTGGTATGTCGTCGTAGTGCATTGTGCGTAGGAAACTGGTTCATTTGGTCAGTTTGGGCCTGGTTCTCATCTGTCTGCCTATTCGTCATTTATCAAAAGTGATGGCTCCACACAATCTGATTTCCTTGGGCATTTTTTTGGTAAACCTGAGGCAGGATTTTCTGTAATTAAACATTCACGTGGTTCCTTTTATGCTCAAGGACAAGATATTTAACCAGCTAACAATCAAAACATATCCTGCCCCTCATTTTCTTTGTGCTATAAAACTCTCAAACAGCTGCGCTCATTCTGTTAAATTTTAGCTAATTCGTTTCTCCTGGTGTTTCGTTATTTCAAAGGAGTGAAGAAGGGCTAGTATTTAGAACACAACTGGAGAAAAAGTTTGCTCCAAGGCGTCTGTGATTATCTGTGAATGGATGTAGGTTTAGTTCCAAGTTCATATGGATGTGCTTAGCTTAGAGTGGAGCCTGACACTGTGATCCCAGGTCTTCCTCTCCCTGAAAATTATCTGTGTATTCTGTGATGTATATGGGTGTACTTAGCTTCCTGTGCTCTGACGATTCTACCGTTATACATTACTGGGTGAGTGTCCATGCAGCTCAGTATTGTCTACACCAGGCATGGGGAACCTGTGACCCACCAGTTGTTGCTGGACTGCAAATGCCACCATTCATGACCATTGGCCATGTTGGCTGGGGTTGATGGGAACTTGACACAACTGAAGGACGACATGTTTATTAGCTCTGCCTGGAGATACAAGGGGTTGAAAATGAGGTGAGGTATTCTACATTCAAACCACATTCAAACTAAAGTCTCATTCATAACTACTCTGACATCTTTCTATAATCAACTTCTCCATTAATGCAATCAATGCAAATCTTACTGAACATCCAGTATTTGAGACTGTCTCTACAACCAATGTTGGGACATGGGTGGCGCTGTGGGTTAAACCACAGAGCCTAGGACTTGCCGATCAGAAGGTCGGCGGTTCGAATCCCCACAACGGGGTGAGTGCCCATTGATTGGTCCCAGCTCCTGCCAACCTAGCAGTTCGAAAGCACGTCAAAGTGCAAGTAGATAAATAGGTACCCCGCTGGTGGGAAGGTAAATGGCGTTTCCGTGTGCTGCTCTGGCTTTGTCATGCTGGCCACATCACCTGGAAGCTGTACACCGGCTCCCTCGGCCAATAAAGTGAGATGAGCGCCACAACCCCACAACTGGACCTAATGGTCAGGGATCCCTTTACCTTTACTACAACCAATGCTGGTAAGTGTCAGAGTTCAATGTACCCATCTAAGAATTTTGGATCAGGACTCTTTTAAGTGTTGGAAAATATATCTAGCTTTGTTTATTTTATTGCATTTTATTTCTAAGATAGTTTTTTTATTCAATTTTAATAATACGATATTTTAACAATGTGGAACATTTAAATGCTATCAATCTGAAAGCTATAGAAACATGTTAGAAATATTTCTGTTCAAGGCAGCATAATATTTTAACTATTAAGAATCAATCTCAACAAAAAGAAAAAAGGAAGAAAACAAAAAAGGGAAAGAGGCATAGAAAATCTATAAATAGAAAATTATACAGCATTTCTTTAGTGCATTCATCAGCATTATTTGAGTGGCAGTTATCTAATGATAAAAAACTTAGATGTTCAAGTAAGTTTGGAGCAGGGATGACTATTAATGAACTAAATGCAGTGGTACCTCTACTTACGAATAACTCTACTTACGAATGTTTCTACTTACGAATGGAGCTCCGCCCGCCATCTTGGATGTGGTTTAAATAGGATTTTTTACGAATTTTTAGATAGGGTTGCTTCTACTTACGAATTTTTTCTCCCAATGCATTCCTATGGGATTCGACTTACAATTTTTTTCGACTTACAAATGTGCGTTCGGAACGCATTAAATTCGTAAGTAGAGGTACCACTGTGCTTCCTTTATTCGATAATGAAAGGGATAGCTTTGTTTATATCATATTTGTATTTAGTCCTTTCTCCGGGGATTCTTTTTTGGGGGTGACATACAATTTTTAAATTATTTAACAAAACTTTTATACCACTTAATCAAAATAGAAACATCTCAAATAACTTTACATAAAATTATTTAAAATATTTATCAAAAGATATAGATACAAACAACAAAAAATTAAGAGTTGGCCTTTGGAGGTGGCAAATACTAGAATAAAGGGTTTCCTCCTTGCAGGTACAGAATGAACATTATGTGGCACTTGCAAAATTTCAGATTCTACTAATCAAATAAGTTGAGGGGGGCACATGTAGGGTAAGGCTTCACATAAGCTGATCTCAAGTTGTTGAGGGCTCTATATATCACGTAGCACCTTGAACAAATGATTAGCCAGTTAGAACTATGAGCAAAGGGGGAATGTGCTGACAGGATCTCACTTTTTCAGTTTCTGGAGCAGCTGCAAGAGAAGCTCAACATAGAACACATTGGAATAATTCATTCTTGAAGGTACCAGATTCAGGACTCCTGTGTTTAAGCTATACCAAGGCCACCAGGGACAAAACTGGACCCAGAAGCACCTGTATACTTTTTTTCAGGTTCTGTCAGAAGGGAGTCCCTATCCAGTGAAAGTAATTGGCCAACTTCTTGGAGGGGGGGGCACTCATCCACAGTACCACCATCTTACCAGAATTCAAGCTCATATTATTTTCCTTCATCTGACCACCGCTGCATCTAGACATGAGTGCAGGGTCTACAGAGGGGTTGCATTGTCACAGCATGAAAGAAAACGTACTAGGTCATGTTGGGATTTCATTCCTCCCATTGCAGGATATGTGATTCTTTTCATCACATGTCTGTGTTGACATTCCATACTGTTGGAGCCATGAGAATGGAAGTTTCAGTAACACTGTTCCGTTGTGTTGTACTGTTGCTTTTCTGTCTCTCAGAGATGAAGAAGGAAAGAGGAGCCATGATTTCTTTTGTTCTGTTTTATACATAATAAAGTAGCTTAAAAATCCACACCTCCAATGCCTAGCTTCTGCTTGGACTCTGCTATTGTATTGTGTGCACATATCTTCAGATATGTGTCGCAGAAGCGCATCGGGAAAGAAGAATGATGAATCATCCCGAAGGTCGCTTGTGGGGGAGAACGTAGCTGCCTGGCGTTCTCTAGTTGGTGCAAGAAGCCCAGAGAGGTCTATCTCCATGTACCCAGCCACCAACAGCTCAAGTCAGAGGTCCATATACTCGGGCACTTGCTTTTCAGCAGTGGCTAACAGGATGTCATTGGGGAATTACTAGTTGAGCAAACAGGCAACATCCCACCACCTGAGCTGATGTTCACTTGTGATTCATAGGCATACTCCCTTTAAACATGGTCATTCCATTTAGCTCATCATGGATAGCAGGCACTGGTTGACTTATCCTTCATGGAGTCTATTCCTTTTTCAAAGCCAACTAAACTAGTTTTATTTTAATCCGCAGCAAGAATGAGAGTTGGCAGTATGCCTAGGACTCGAAATCCATAGCTAACCCCTTTGCTATCTCCAGGCGCAGTCCTGTAGCCATTACACAATACTTGTTCTCCATACTGTTCATGGATCTGAGTAGGACTCCAATTAAGACAAAACAAGTACTGCATTTTTAAATAGAAAATTGATATAGGACCAAAATGGCAGTTAAAAGAAAAGGCAAAGAGGGAATTAAGTGGGCTGAGATAATTTATTTGGCTTGGTTTGCTGTAATGGCAATTTCTGTAACAGTAAGGATGACATGGAAGTACAAAAAGCCATCTATGATTAATAGAATAAGCAACATAAAAGACAATGGGTGATTGCAAAGGTTACAAGATGGTTAATAAGATTATTAAAGTTGTTAATAAAGGAAGAGTGTGGAAAAGGTCATAATAAAGAGTGAGAGTATTAAATTACTAGAGGAAGCCCTGGTCAGTGAAGGAAATGATGTAGCTCTGGAAGTGGCAAGAATTATTTAAAGCCTATAAAATATTGCTTCAAACAAAAAAACTGAATTATTTGGCCCCAAGCTTTTCTAGTGCTTTGGGCACGAAGGTGACTGTGGAAAAAGTTTCTTGGAAGAAGAGGCAATATAAAGAAAGAAAGATGCTTCTAGATTATAGGCTAGCTTAATATGAACCAATTTTCCATTTACAAGTTGGTATTTACCTTGTGAGGGAGCAGGCAAATGTTGCAACAGCCGTGACACTGGATTGCAAAATACAGGTCTGGCTGCACAAATTGTTTCAAAGCACTGGTTTAAGAAGCCAGAAGTGAATTTGGAGGCCAAGGGAACTCTGGATTCATATCAGCCTCACCTCCCATGTTATTTTCATCATGAAGGTTCTGTCTTGTTATGAAGCCAGCACTCCCTTTTACATCTGAACTGGGGAACACATTAATATCACTTGAAGAAGAGGAAATTAGGCCAGGCTCATATTCTGAACCAGAACAATGTTAACACAACAAAAGAAAGTATCAAACTCTGGCAAAACTGAGGGTAATTTACAGTAAGCTTACAAGACGGATCGTTTTTATTGATATTAAGTTTGTGGTGATTAATGATGCTCCCATGAATAACAAATTAATTTAATAACTATTGATTCTGTACTGTTAATACATTGACAGTGTTGTGTGCACTCACCCTTCCCCCAGGTTGGATTTATTACTCATCTTTTCCAAAGTCAGGGTAAAGTTTATATACGAAGCTTTCAATCCAAAGTATACAGTTGGACACAAAGAACTGTGAATGATAGCAATAGCCACAAGTGCTGGTCCAAGAAAACTTAAGAGTTAACAGAGTGCTGTATGTCACAGGCTTCTCTGCTTGGGCAAAAAGCTTTTGACAATTTGTCTCATTAGTTTTTAATAATACCTTACGGATTTTTTAAATTATTTTTTTAAATTAATTTTCAGTAAATAACACCTAAAGTCATAATATTCCCATCTGTACCTGCTTAATCCCTGACTGGCCCGTATTGAGTGGGAAGGTCTGAATGGAGCTTGTAGGCACATGTGGTTCAGGGTTCCTAACTGTAGGGAGAGTTCTAAGTATGTTCATCTGAACATGCTTACAAACCCCTTTCCAACATTCCTGCTCAATGTGAGACAATTGGTGGTGGAGGAAGCTGGGGCAGGGACAATGAAGAAAGGGATGCACACTTTATGCTCTCACACATGGGATGGACCCCGACAGGACTGCTGTTTACTGTGGATAATTTGTATTGGGCTACAAAGCTATGAACAGCTTATGCATTCCTCCTCTTGGTGTGATTCCTGGAGATATTGCTATTGTACCCTGAAAATCAGAATCACAATCTGCTTCACTGCCTCACTTGCAGTGTCTGAAACGACTGTGTAACTGTTATAGCATCAGGTTCCCATGAACATGAGGTGTGCTACAAGCAACAGACGCCTTTGTGCTGAGAGCTGACTTTCAGTTGATTGCAGAAAGGCGGCTCTGCTGCTCCATATAAAGCCCTGACCCAGAAGCCCATTTGCCGGGAATCCAGTGCTAAATCATTTGTACATGACCTGATTCTAGGTGAGAGTTTTGTACATAGCAGAGCAGCTGTGATCTATTGAAAGTCAGCCCTGGACAATATAGTGCGTGAACATTACAAGCACATTCGGTATTACATAATATCTGACATCCCTCTTGCCATGAAGAGCAGTGCAACATATAAAGAAACCTGAAAGAATGTTTTAATATTTCAGTTATTTGCTTTCTAGTGGTCTGATTAATGTACACAGTGAGGAAAAAGCAGGACAGTGAATAAGCTCTCCGCCTGTAAAAAAAAAAGTTTTGGTTGTAGAGTAGAGCGTCCATCATGATAAGAGTCGGTTTGCACTGAATGAAAAGTGAAACCTTTGAGAAAGGTTGGTATCGGTTGCTGTTGATGGTGGAGTCCTTGAAGAAAGAATGTGGGCTTGGCAATCTGGAGACAAGTGGAGGATAATGAGGTGGCTGCTGCCATTTTAAATTCCCAATGAAAATACGTTGTGGTAATTAAAGACAGAGGTGATGGTTACAGCCTCATCACCCTTCCCTTCTTCTTTTTTTTGGCACATTGTTTCATGGCAATGTCTACCCATAGTATAATTGCAGGGTGACAGGGGGGTCTGGGAGCCCTGAAAGGAGGGAATGACCCTCAAAGGGCACCCTGTCCAGGGTCCATTCAAATGGAATGTATCTTAAAGCTCCCATGCAAATACATGTAATTTATTTATTACATTTTTATCTCACTTTTTCCTCCAAGAAGAGTAATTATGAAATACTTATAAGTAGGTAAAGGTAAAGGACCCCTGGACCAGTCAAAGGCAACTATGGGGTTGTGGTGCTCATCTCTCTTTCAGGCTGAGGGAGCTGGCGTTTGTCCACAGACAGCTTTCCAGGTCGTGGGCAGCATGACTAAACCGCTTCTGGCACGATGGAACACTGTGACAGAAACCAGAGTACACGGAAACACCGTTTACTTTCCCGCTACAGTGGTACCTATTTATCTACTTGCACTGGCATGCTTTCAAACTGCTAAGTTGGCAGGAGCTGGGACAGAGCGACGGGAGCTCACCCCGTCACACTGATTCGAACCGCCAACCTTCTGATCGGCAAGCCCAAGAGGCTCAGTGGTTTAGACAACAGCTAGGAAATACTTGTAAACCATCCTGAGAACTGCATCACCAAGTGAAGGGTAAAGTATCAATTTCAATAAATAATTACATAAATCTCCATATAAAAATACTTAACATTAAAACAATGTAAAAACTAATTAAACACAGATTGCAGTTCATTAAATTAAATTATAACAGCCAACAAAGACAACAAATTTAAAAAATAGCTTCTTCCAGGAAATGTTCATCTGAAGGCATCCTCACACAGAGGGCAAATAGGTTGGAGCTGGCTGAAGCTCCCTCATAAGAAGTTCCAGAACTGAGCCCTGATAGCTGAAATAGTTTGAAAAGTACCCACCCATTCTGCTTCAACGTAGTCTGAGGCATGTAACAAGGCCTCCCCAACTACTGATGTAAGTAGTTTTACGGGAGGAGCTGTAAGCATAATAATAATAATAATAATAATAATAATAATAATAATAATAATAATAATAATAGTAAGTTTATACCCCGCCCATCTGGCTGGGTTTCCCCAGCCTCTCTGGGGGGCTTTCAACAGAATATTAAAATACAAAATATATTAAACATTAAAAGCTTCCCTAAACAGGGCTGCCTTCAGATGTCTTCTAAAAGTCTGGTAGTTGTTTTTCTCTTTGACATCTGGTGGGAGGGCATTCCACAGGGCGGGTGCCACTACCGAGAAGGCCTTCTGCCTGGTTCCCTGTAACTTGGCTTCTCGCAATGAGGGAACCGCCAGAAGGCCCTCGGCGCTGGACCTCAGTGTCCGGGCAGAATGATAGGGGTGGAGACGCTCCTTCAGGTATACAGGACCGAGGCCGTTTAGGGCTTTAAAGGTCAGCACCAACACTTTGAATTGTTCTTGGAAACGTACTGGGCACCAATGTACCGGTAGGTCTTTCATAGGTCTCGGCGGCCACTCCCAGTAACTAGTCTAGCTGCCACATTCTGGATTAATTGTAGTTTCCAGGTCACCTTCAAAGTTAGCCCCACATAGAGCACATTGCAGTAGTCCAAGAGAGAGATAACTAGAGCATGTGCCTGTGAATTAATTGATTGTCTTCATTCTTGAATTTTGCATCTGAAACAGGCACAACCGCTTTAACCACATAACTGGTGTACTTTTTTGAGACCTTGAAGTGAGTTAGGAAGCTATCGGGAGATGTGTTGAGGAAAAGAAAGACACACCAGTCCATCAAAGTAGACACGCGTGTGGGGCAACTCAATCTCCACTTGTATTATTTTGCTTACACAAACCTTCTCTTTTTTTCTTAATGTGTGGCTCCGCTTGTGACCTGCAGATTGCCTTGAATTTTTACATGTAAATTTTTGCATGAGTGTGTACATGGACTGGAGACCTCATCAGAAGATATCCTGTTACAAGGCTACTTTAAGCACACTGCTTTGGGACAAAGAATATACCTAATTAAGCGTATATAATTTATTCTGCCATTAACATTGTCATAGCTTTGATAAACCACGTCTTCACTGTCTGCTTAATACCTTCTTTACACCAATAACTCTGGAATTGAGAACCTTGTTTTAATGAGTTGAGAGCATGATTTGGCTTCCACACGTAATATTTCTCTCTGTTTGGGGTTATTTAATCCAGATGTTTTGCAATAAATAATTTACAAGATGTTACATTACACAGGCATGAAAGGAATCTCTGGGGTAAAATACTGTCAGTAGCATAAACCTGCATGATCAGACAATGGAGGAGGAAAAACATTAGTGACTAAATGTGTTTTCAGTGGATTTTATTGACTGCAAACGTAGAAGCCACTCTTTGATACTTTTGAAGACTTGGGAGTTATAATTCAACTTGCATGCAGTATTTCTTCTATAGCAACATTCTTTTCAATGGATTTTTGCATTGTAGTATAGATAGTAACCGAGTATAGAATGGCCAAGACAAGCAGAAGTTCTGGTTTGTTATCTTGAATACAAAAAGAGAATTGGATGGTACAAAAAAGAACAACACTGTGTTTGTTTGTTTGTTTGTTTAGTGGCACTGAACAAGTAAAGGCTTTAAGAATATTTTTTATTTTGCAAAATCTAAACCTAAATCCAGGACTAATTTGAGGAAAGCACATGTGTGATCAATGAGTGATGAATGCAAATAAACTTCATATTTTAGGCTGCAATCCTAACTCCACTTACCTGAGAGTATGTCCTATTGAATTCAATAGGATTTACTCCTAAGTAGACATGGTTAAGATTGTTCTGTTAGCTTAGATATTTATTGTAGATGTCTATGAAGGTAGAGGCTCATCTATGAAGATAGAGGCTAAATATTGGGGTGGAGGGGGTTACTGTCTAAGGTCAAATGATGTTATTCACCCTTTCCAATAGGGAGAAATTTGCATCAATCCTTTGATTAGTGTTAAGAGTGCTACTTAGAATAATAGAATTGGGAGGGATCCTGATTCAGCAATGCAGGAATCACAGCTACAGGAAACCCTGACATATGATCATCCAATCTCTGTTTAAAAGCCTCCAGTAAATACAGTCTGCCACATTCCTAGGTAGTCCATTCTGCTGTTGAACCTCTCTTACTATCAGAAAATTCTTCCTAATATTTAGTTGGGATTTCCTTTATTAGAATTTGAATCCACTGGCTTGGGTCATATCCTGTGAAGCAGCAGAAAGGAAGCTTGCTCCATTCTCCATGTGAAAGCCCTTCAGTTATTTGAAGATGGCTATCTTATCACCACTCAGTTCTGTTACCCAGCTCACTCAACCATTCCTCATACGGCTTGGTTTCCAGGCTCTTTATCATCTTGGGCACCCTTCTCTGCACACTGTTCCACCTTGTTAGTATCCTTCTTAAACTGTGGTGCCCAGAACTGGGCACAGTACTCCAAGTGGGGGTCTGACCAAGGCAGAAGTACTTCAGACAAAACTTCTCCCCACTCTTCACCAGCCCAACCAACCTACCCCACTTTATAAATCCACCTCAACACATGGAAGAGAGTAAGTATGCAAGAGATCATTTTTATCCCACCAGTACATCATTCCTGCCTCTGCCAGCCCTGCCTGAAGACACAGCGATGGATTGAGCTATTGCTGGCTAAAGGCATAGAAACTCTGTCAATCACCCAGTTTGTATGTTTGTATGTGGCAATATGTCTGACAAATTGTCTCTGTGTGTATAGGGGAGAGTGGCATGCATCTCTCTCTCTCTCTCATGATGAAGGCTGAGTTGAAAGGCATTTTTCAAAAAAAACAACAACCCTCCTTTAAAAAAGACTACTGTACAAGTTTCAGGGGAAAGATTAGAAGAGATGGCAAGGATTTAAAAAAAAACCTAAGTGAGAGAGGGGAAAGGAGTTTTTAAAAAAATAAAAATAAATAAAAGACTTGAATGAAAATGTTTCCCATGCTTCAAATTAAGACTTTCCATATGCATATCCAAGATCAAGACCTTGATTGGTTTTGATAAAATGGAAAACTGCAATTACTTGCAGCTGTCTTCTCACATAAAATTCTAAACTAACAGAGCCAGTAAATAAAGCAGGATTATGAAGCAATGGCCAGGATATGTTTATGCCCTATCAGAAATGGATGTTTACTATATGATTGAAGGAAATAGCCAATGTTCGTTTTTTTTTAAACCATGTATGAGCTACGGGAGCTAATGTAACAAGAGGGCAAGATTCCTGTTCCTTCAGGAGTGGATAGAAGAAGGACTTTTGGCAGGTGCAACAATTTGTCACAGCCCAGTGTGACAAGGAAGAGAACAACTGATTCTATGCTTAGATTTGGGTGCATGTTGTCACAGTTCCATTGTTATCAAGAATTCTTCATGGTCTTCCACATGAATATCAAAGCTCTTGATGGCGTTGCAGATAGCTTTTCCCCTTCTTCTAAAGTTTGTGTGTGTCACTACCCAGAAGCATGTATTTAAAAGGTTTTGAAATCTCAGCATGGATTCAGAACCACAGATTTCACTGGGACTTTTCCATACCAAAGGTGAAAGTGGCCCTTGCATCAGGAGCATGGCATGGAGGAAGGTGAATGTTGGAAGATTCAGAACAAAAGTACAAAAGAAAGTGCTTCACATAGCATGTAGTTCAATGTAGAATTCGCTCTCCAAAGCGGCATGGATGGCCATCAACTTAGATGTTCAAAAGAGGGTTAGACAAAATTCAGGGGAGATAAGACTATCGGTAACTACTAGCCATTATGTCTGTGTTCTCCCTCCACTGCTGGAGGCAGTATTCTCTTGAATATCAGTTTCTGGCAACTGCAGGAGGGCAGTTATGATCAGATTTTGCTTGTGGGCTTCCCACAGGCACCTGGTTATCCACTATGAGAACAGATTGCTGGACTAGATGGGCCTTTGGACAGGGCCATCCAGCCTTTTCTTATGTTCTTAGAAAGTTGTGAAAGAACCAGAAATGGGAAGCCCTCTGCTCTCCTGGCAGCTCCAAATGTCTGTAGTTGGTTTCACTTTTGGCAGGACCTTTTATGTAAGCCCCCACCCCCACACAAAGGGGGTCTCTGAGTGTGTCTGCATGAATTATTTTTAAAACTTAACTGCTCAAATACTTAACAATGAAGCTGCATTCTCAGGTCCCTTGCAGCATTGCAGAGGGAGCAACAGCACAACTTTTGGACTGCACATGGCTGCCAGAACTCCTGGTCTGCTTCTTATTTCTTATTTGATTATAGAGCTAGGAAAAATCCAAAACGGGCAACCAAGGTGGAGTTGGAGCAATGCCCCTATAAGGAGATGTTGGTTTTTAGTTCATAAGAAAAGCAAGTAAGGGAGGGACATGATAGAGGTGTATAATATTATGCATGGGGTGGAGTAAGTGGACAGGGAGAGGTTTTATCCCTCTCTCGAAGTATCAGAACTTGGGGCCATCCAGCAAAGCTGAATGTAGGAAGATTTAGGATGGACAAAAGTTATTTGCACTGCACATAGTTGAACTGTGAAATTTGCTCTCAGAAGAGACAGTGATGTCCACAATTCTGGATGGCTTTTAAAAAGTCTTATCCACCATTACTTTGTCTAATCCCATCAGTAGTTACTACACACAATGGCTATGTTTGACCTTCATTACTGGATATGCTATGCCACTGAATACCAGTTGCTGGGAATCACAAGGGTTGTACTCAGGTTCTGCTTGCAGGCTTTCCATAGGCATCTGGTTGTCTGCAGTGAGAACAGGATGCTGTTCTAGATAGGTATTTAACCTAGAATTATAGAATCACAGAGTTGGAAGAGACCACAAGGGCCATCCAGTCCAACCCCCTGCCAAGTAGGAAACACCATCAAAGCATTCCTGACATGGTCATCAAGCCTCCGCTTAAAGACCTCCAAAGAAGGAGATTCCACCACACTCCTTGGCAGCAAATTCCACTGTAGAACAGCGCTTACTGTCAGGAAGTTCTTCCTAATGTTTAGGTGGAATCTTCTTTCTTGTAGCTTGAATCCATTGCTCTGTGTCCACTTCTCTGGAGCAGCAGAAAACAACATTTCACCCTCTTCCATATGACATCCTTTTATATATTTTATATTTTATATATTTGAACATGGCTATCATATCACCCCTTAACCTTCTCTTCTCCAGGCTAAACATACCCAGCTCCCTAGGCCGTTCCTCATAAGGCATTGTTTCCAGGCCTTTGACCATTTTGGTTGCCCTCCTCTGGACACGTTCCAGCTTGTCAGTATCCTTCTTGAACTGTGGTGCCCAGAACTGGACACAGTATTCCAGGTGAGGTCTGACCAGAGTGGAATACAGTAGAGCTCTCTTTATATTCTTTGGAGGTTTGAAGTGAAAGGTACCTTTGTGTTAAGGAAGTGGGTGGATATGTGATTTATTTCTTTTTATTTTGGGGGGGGGCATTTCCCACTTTCCTAAGGAGATGGATTTATAATTCCTTTGGAATATATAGTCATGTCACTTGCTGATACCTCCCAGAGCCATTTTCTTGTCTCTCTGTGTCTGAATGATAACTATTTCTAACTCGTCATCTGCGTGTCCTTTGGATCCTGTATGTTCTGTCAGATGGTTTCTGTACAGTGACTCCTGTCTTGGAGAGAACTGAACCTCCTGCACCCACTGAATATCTGTTCCAAAGCTCTTCAGAACCCTTTGGAACAGCATGCAAGGTGGTGTGTATGGGTGAAGGGGGATTGGTGAAAATAAACTTGCCCCCCCCCTTCTGTTTGCAGGACCCTCTGGTGGACTGGAGATCTGTACATTCATGGTAGGACTTCTTCTGTGAACAGAGATGCACTTTTGGATCGGTCCATTGTAGATGCTTACATATATGAGAGAGAAAAAAAATACATTGCACAGTTGTCTGGATTCGGGGTGGGCATCTTCTAAATAAATATTGCACAGTGAATTTATGAAATTCACTGCCAACCAATGAAGTGATGGTGACTGGCTTAGATGGTCTTGAAAGAGGCTTAGACAAATTCATGGAGGATAAGGCCATCAGTGGTTATTAGTCATGGCAGTAGTATGTCCCTGAAAGCCTGTTGGTGACGGTGGGCGGGGGAGAAGCAAACCTATTTGCTTTCATGCCCTGCTGGTGGGCCTTTTGGAAGTATTTGGCTGGCCACCAATGGACCTAGAATGCTGGACTAGATGGCTCCCTGGTCTGATCAGCAGAGCTCTTGTAGAAACTGCATAACAGCTCAGAACATTTGTCATTTGTGTTGTCATTCCTACAAGCTCAGTTTGTATCAGAGCCCCTGATCTCATTGCAGCTGAGACATTCGCCTCCATTTGTCATCCTTAAAAGTTTAAATGTGGGTGTAATCAGATTCTTTTGGTACTGTAACACACAGTCTCTCTTATCATGACAAGATTAATCTTGGGGGGAGGATAAGATGCAGCTGGTATGAGGGCAACCTATCATAAGGGAAGTCTATGGTGGACCCCTCCATAGTATTTGCGTCAGGTGCTGTGAGCCTCAAAGGCTGGCACTGGTTTCTCACTCCCTGTGGTAGTGGGACAGCTGCTCAGAAGAGGAAATTGTAAGCCAAAAGCCGTGTCCTGAGAACAGGGAGCTGAGTTTGCAGAGTGAGGAACATCTCCCCTCTCAGGCATGCCATTCTTTGGCATATGTTAAGAGTGCTGTGCTGAAACTGGTCCTCCAGTTTCTGAAAAGCTTCCATTTTTCTTCTTGAGGGCACTTTAAAAAAATTGTGTAGAATTTCATTGAGTGCAGGCCTTTAAGCTTTCTTTATCATTGCAAGGTGACTGGAGTTGAAATGTGTCCCATCTCCCCTTTCTAGTAAACATTTCTCTAGGGCTCTGCAGCCTCCCTGGCTGCCTGTACTTTCTAAATGGAAAAGGGTCCATTACCTTATTATGGTCTTCCGCTGGGCTTTCATTGTAGCACAGGCCCCTGAGAAGGCTGCAGAGCATAGACCACTGATGTAATGACTTGAAGAAAGAAAGAAAACTTTCTATCGCAAAAATATATTTCCCCATTGATGCAATTTCTTTCTAATGAGTTGATAGAGAATGGTTGAAAAAAATAGTGGGCAAAATTTCCAGCCTAGCACTGATCTGTTACTTCCTCCTACTGTCTATAGCCTGAGCTACATGTCATCTGGTCTGGAGCTATTGTGTTGCAGTGTCTATTCCTCTCCTAGCTTTTCTGATCCCTCGTAGACTTGTTGTTGCTTGCTTGCATCTCCTAAGCCCTTCTTTTTCTTCCTCGGTCTGAACAATACCTGATTCTAACCCATTGCCTGCCTGTCCCTTAGATCCTGTGTTTTTTTCCAGATGGCTTTCTACACAGTGAATCCTGGCTTAGAGAGAACCAAGTCCCAGGGCACCCAGACAGGTTCATTGTCTATTTTAATGTTTTTTTTCTGGCCCCTGTTTTGAACAATACATGATTTCCAAGTAAGATAACAGTAGGGTGAATACTAAAAGCAAATGCCTTACAGAACAGCATTCCTCCTTCGCCTACATTTTGGAAATGTTTTTTTTTCCAACTGCTGCTGTTTTTTACTCTATACATCTTTCGATGGTACAGGAAATGCAACTCCCAGGCAGTGTAAAACTACGGTATTGTCCTGAAATTGTCATTGCAATCAATAGCAAAACAGTGTGTGCTTAAGAAATGAAACAACCAGGCTTCTGCTTGCACTCTTTTATTCTGCTCTGTCTATATGGTGCTCCTTTGTTGAACATGATTAAATATACATCAAATAGATATGGAAAACATGATATTTTGGGTCTTGTCCCATCTCCCCTACAATACATCTATAGGCCTTTGTGCCTTTTTACCTCACCTTAACACAAGTCGTAGCACGGGTAGGAATAAAGCTGAAGTGCTGAAATAATGCAAGTTATTTTCAGTGTAAGGGATCAGCATTCACTTTGAAGACGCTGAGAGCTTCTTACCACTTGCTGGAGAAACTTGCTTTTCAGTCTAAGAGGGAGAGGAATTATCACCGCAAGGTCACCCATGCACTGACCTTGTCTCCACAGGATTTATCCTATTAGTCGGCCTGCAAAATAGAAAAGCACTTAAAGAAAGAAAGAAAGAAACTGTAGAAGCATTTAAAGCACCAGAAAAACTCTTCAGAGAAAACTTCTAGAGTAGCTTGGTTTTGTTTGTTTGTTTGTTGTGTGAAATCTTGTAATAATTTGAAGCCTGGAGTTAGCTGTGTGGGCCACAGGTGGCAAGTGAAAGTTTTAATGATAGGCTGGTCCAGGCCTTGAGGTAAATTATGCATAATTATTCATAACTGCTATTTTTGGCTTGCCTGCATTTGTCCTAGACCTCTACCGGAGGAAACAATTTGAAATAATTAGTGTGCTAGTGCGTTGACAATGATGAATGAATCAAACATGTCTGGTGCCAAACATGGAGCTCGATAAGAAGCAGATAACTTGGGTAACTGCAGAATTCTTGGTTTAGACTCTCCAAGACTGGAAGCATTTAGCACAATGTAGTGGGTGGGCGAAGCTCAACCTAGAGACCTAAATTTAAAAAATCTAGTGTGCTAGCATCTGTTATCAGAATGTCAATAATTTGTAATACATTGCATTGTAAGCATGCATTTTTTTAAATTGTGTTTTCAAATATTGTGTCCGAAATGTATTTTCTCCTTACTTCTTCAGTACAGCATTAATAAGTGCTGCTAAGCCACTCCAGGAACCTCCATATGCATGACGTTTGATGTGGGTAAATTATTGGTATACCAAATATGTAAAATAAGAATGGCACATATGAGCTCTTAAACAAGGCTCCTTAGGTTTGATAAGGACATGTGGCTGTCATACATATGTTCCTTGTTTGCTGTGCAGAGTACCATGCCAATGTTAGTACCGGGCCAAATTTACAAAAAGCCAAAAATTCAGCCTGCATGTGGGTGGGCGTTTCACTGTGTCCAGGCTTCTAGTTGTTGAAGAGCAAGAACTCAAAGATTCTTTCCAAAGGCTTTAATGGTTAGATTGGTGTGATACATATGCAAATCACTGATCCAAGACACAGCAGGCAATATACATAGTCAGTCCAAGGCTCAGATACACAAAGGTAGGTGATCTAACAACTCAAAACTTAAACATTGATCTGAGACAGATATGCTCCTTGCTGTCCTTTGTAAAGGAATAGAGTGAGCTCAACTTAGTGCATCAAGCAGTTTTGCTCCTTAGCAAGCAAACCTAGCACTCTGCCTTCTTAGCAAGCAAACCTAGCACTCTGCCCCCCTCTGGAGAGGCACAGCTAGACTCAGCATCTGAAGGCTCCATGACACCTGGCTTGAGAGCAGTATATGTGAAAAGGACCTAGGAGTCTTGGTAGACCACAAACTTGACATGAGTCAGCAGTGTGATCCAGCAGCTAAAAAAGCCAATGCAATTCTGGGCTGCATCAATAGGAGTATAGCATCTAGATCTAGGGAAGTAATAGTACCACTGTATTCTGCTCTGGTCAGACTTCACCTGGAGTACTGTGTCCAGTTCTGGGCACCACAGTTCAAGAAGGATACTGACAAGCTGGAACGTGTCCAGAAGAGGGCAACCAAAATGGTCAAAGGCCTGGAAACGATGCCTTATGAGGAACGGCTTAGGGAGCTGGGTATGTTTAGCCTGGAGAAGAGAAGGTTAAGGGGTGATATGATAGCCATGTTCAAATATATGAAAGGATGTCATATGGAGGAGGGAGAAAGGTTGTTTTCTGCTGCTCCAGAGAAGCGGACATGGAGCAATGGATTCAAACTTCAAGAAAGAAGATTCCACCTAAACATTAGGAAGAACTTCCTGACAGTAAGAGCTGTTCTACAGTGGAATTTGCTACCAAGGAGTGTGGTGGAGTCTCCTTCTTTGGAGGTCTTTAAGCAGAGGCTTGACAGCCATATGTCAAGAATGCTTTGATGGTGTTTCCTGCTTGGCAGGGGGTTGGACTGGATGGCCCTTGTGGTCTCTTCCAACTCTATGATTCTATGATTCATGATGGGCTGCATGAAAGGAGGTGTCAAAGATAGGCTCTATCTGTGGAGAGGAAAGTTGGAATGGAGAGCTGGGGCACACAGCTCTCACTTCTGTGACAGATGAGGTGAAATAACAGGTTGAGGCTCATGTAGGCTTATGGTACATACCTCCTCACTTAGTGTTTCACCGCCTTGGACAAGGGAGAGTTAATGTTTTACGGCAAGTGCATTTGGTGTACTTTCCTTCAAAGAGTCTCCACAATTTTGTTTGATGTAGTTCTAGTAATTATCATTGGTGCTGTTCACATAACTCCCACTTTCAGGAATTTCCAGTTTAAGTCTTTTGTGAAGATAAAAATCCCTGATGTGATCTTTCAGAATCCTGTAGTGTCACACATAGTATAGTGAAGGATTAGGTTTTAACATTTGATTCTGCTACATTTTGTAAATTGGGCTCAAGAACATAGAATTCAGAAACTGTTGAAGCCTGTTGAGATACCATATATCCAGCTTGAAGTAACAAAATGTCATGATTTCTACACGGTCAAGTTCAGGATATAATAGTTGTGGTCAAATGAGAGATGGGGAACATGTGACACTTCAGATGTTGTTAGACTCCAACTCCCATCAAGCCCAGCCAGCTTGGCCATCTGAAGGGCCACAGGTTCTCTATCCCTGGTCAAGGAAGTGATGTGTATGCTCATTCCAGTTCATATCAGATGACTGGCTGAAGAGTAACCGAAAGCTCTCCTCCCCCATCAGTAAAGAGCTTGGTTGATTCTTAGGCCATTTCAGATGTAGTGCACTATAACCCACAGATTTATCCAGTTTCCATCCTGTCCGACCCATTCACAAATTTCCAAAAGTCAGTCTGTCTTTTCTCTCTCCCCACTTAGTGGGTTGGAATGTTAAATAGATAGAATGCTGTTAGTTCAGGGACAGCCTGAGATGGAGCTGAATTCTTCTTCAGATTGGATCCAAGTCAGAGAAGAATGGGTGGTTAATTCTTGCTTCCAAGTTGAAGTAAACATTATGAGCCCCAAGCCAGCTTACCCCAGTGGTTCCATCAACCAACGCATTGCTTGGATCCCCCAATCACCTCCAGCGGTTTGAGACCCACGGGAACTCCCTGGCTTTTTAAAAAAGAAAAGGGGAAAAAACATTATGAGCCCCTGTGAGTGTCACTGATATCACTGACCACAACCATGAGTAAACTGTAAGACAATGGCTCGGAGAGAGGCAGTGCTGTCATTTGTGTGTGCCAGAACTTTTGACACATTTATTGATGGTCTGTAGTGATGAGATTCTCAATTACTTACTTAATTGCACACAGTAAGATAAATAGTTGAGAATTATTGAGAATAATAATTAGAATTATTATAAGGATAACTTACTTTGTTTCTTCAAAATAATTCAAAATAATTACTTCAAAATAAATGCATCCGATTTAAAGGTGAGATATACCGGTATCTATCTGTATATGCAATCACACATACATGCTTAAATAGGGTGCTGTGGGGGTTTTTTTTTTCAGTACAGGGCTTGACAGAGTTGAACTCTTTTTTTCTGTTCTCAGCAGAACCCTCTTCTGTAAAATTAGGGGAACCTACAGATTTCTGAAGCCCTCCTCAACTCTGGAAACAGCCTTGGGTCACTCAGGTCATTACTTCTGGTGTGGAGTAAAACCCCCACCAGTTAACACACAGGCAGGTGTTTTATCCCAGCTGCCTTTGATGTTACAATTATGGCATTTTCCACACAAATTCTTTCTAGCTGTCCATTGTAGGTCCATGCAAGACAAAACACAGTATTTTGTGTTGATTGTTTATAAGGTCACTTCCTGGTGGTTGAGATTAAAGCCCGTTGGCAATGTCAAATGCCTGTTGTCTTGACCAATCTATTTTTGCAGGTAGATCCCCAGCAGCTTTGATTTCATGGTGTCACTATATAAATGCAGACATCAGTGGAAACAGAAGCAACTGTCAAAAATGATCAAGTACTGCTAATCAGAATTAATGATGGGTTTTGAGTGTCAAAAGTAATGAGCACTGCTGTGCAGGCTGGTAAGCAGAGTGTTTTCTTTTTCAACTGTTGTAATAAGGCTGCACTAATTGGCACTTAGTTCTTAAGGAATTTTACTAAATTTTTGATATCCAAAGAGGCTGGCTATGATGCATTTTGAGCTGTCTCGTTTCTGTCAAGATTGTTGTTGCTTTTTAAGTTGGGAAAACAGAGAGGAAGGGGGAGGGAACACACAAATTTCATGAAGGAAAAACACTAACACATATCAAATGTTGGATTAAGTCACATAGTAAAGTCAGCAGACCATCATGGATGTAAACAGTGTAGTAATGAAGAGATAATCAATTGAAAGTTGAATTTAAAACTAACCAGCTCTTCTACTGGACTGGAAAATAGCATAAATATTCCATTCTATGCACAACCTATTCCTCCTTTGTGATCACAAAAAAATTCAAATACAACCCTGCTGTTTGGATCTACCCATTTTTTCTTGTAGGGTAGAATCTGTGATCTGCACCTGTGATTCTGGAAACACACAGTTTCTAGGGCTGCTATGCTACAAGTTCACCTCTCATTGGGATCTGCTACAAGCCTCAGGATTATGGTTGAAATTTTCTGTGTTGGAATTCAAGCCAGAACTCCCCAACTCCTTCCATTCACAGAAAGGCTGCTTCCAATCCAGAGGTGGCTTCTGCTGTATTTCAGGACATTTTCCACTGGTCTCCTGTTCTGCCTGCAGCTTTTCATGTTGTTCTGGAGAGTACACCAACCAATCTTCCAGAATGGCAAAGAGGCAAGGAGAGATTATTATTTTTATATATAAAAAAATACTATTCCCCTGTGCTAGTGGAAGCATCCTGTGAACAGGATTATGCTTACAAAACATTCTTGCTAGCAGAACCTTAACTAAGATCTCAGAATTGTTTTTATTTATTGCTTCAAAATGCATTTGATACCTTTAATTCTTACAAGGCTTCAATATTATTTAACCCATCATCTTTTATTTCATTTCTTCAAAGCTCACAATTTCTAGCTCTCAAAACAAAAAAAAAAACAAAAAAACATGAATTGAATAGCTCAGGACAATGCAGTCATTTTGCAGTGAAAATCCCACTTTTGCAGCTCCCCAAAAACTGAGTAATTGATACATCTAACACAAAGTTCCTAGTTAACACCTCAAAATCCAACAGTATCCAAATCAGTTCAAACCAATGTGGGGCACTGCAAAGTGTGTGGTTTTTCACTGCAAAAATCTGACACAAGTTTGGAAAGGATCTCAAATTTTAGGGTTCATAGTTAATAAGCCTGTTTTCCAGGCAGTTTGTGGTCTCTCAGCATGTAGCGAAGTTGGTAAGAATGGCAAACCAACCTAGAGACTTCACTTATATAAAGCCAGTGGGACATTATTGGCTCTGCTAATCACCTGATCCTGCTGTACTTCTGGAAGTGGAAGTGATGCATAACAGCAGACATGAAACCAACAGTTCCCTTTGCCTGCCAGCCAGCCCAGAAAACTGGACTCCACTGGCAAGATCCCAGCTTCAGGTTGCTAACAGCTTCCATGGACCACAGTTCTGTTATTTACTATGGAAAGAAGCTCTTCCCTTTACTGATGAGTACGGTAACTACCTACTCCAACTGCCCCACCACTCACATTTCCTTACATTTAAAACAATGTGAAGCCTCTAGATTCTTGACCCAGCGGGAACCGTCTAGTACAATAGAACCAGAAAGCAACCAAGTTCCTAGGCTGATTGGAAGAAAGGAGGGTACTAGCAAAAATAGGACTAAAGAATGTGTTGTGTATGTGTGTGTGCCATTCAGTGTTTGAGGCCTGACATCGAGTGCTATCCTTCCCATGGATTGCACTATTGTTATTTCCTTGTCAGAGGAAAAGGGTGGAATACGAAACCCTAATGAATGAATAAATTTCCAGTTTGTGATCTAATACAGACAGACCTCTATAATAAGCATGCATAGCATTATGGCAGTGCACAGAGCAAAAACAAACAATGGGATGGGTCTGTCCATCATTTATTCCTCAGATAGAAAGCGGGTAGGGAGAAGCAAAGCCTTGCCTGCTCTGTGATTGATACAATTTCACATAACCCCGCCACCCCCTGTTTAAACTCCCCAAGTCCATTTGCAATCAGTGGTGTGGCTTAATAGCTAGCTTGAAGGTCATTAGCATCTTGTTATAAATGTTAATGGCCACAATGATGTGGGGGATGGCTCTTTGTTGCTGCTAACATCATGACTAAATGGGAAAAATCTCCCTATTCATCCTGTAGCCCCTCTTCTTTTGTTCAGTTGTCAGGGGCCTATTGTGGAACCAAACACTATCAGACGTTACTCCTTGCTTAATGGCAGCAGCTTGTCATTGATGGCTGGGAAGTGGGAGGGGAACGGTACTGGCACCAGTCACCAGGTGGTGGCCAACTGGCCAGCAACTCTCACAGATCTGAACCTAGCACAAGTTGCATCAGGGCTGGCTACAAAAGGCACACATGTGTCTTCTGCAGGCTTCATTAACTCCTTTGAAAGAGCCGAGTACCTTCCTGACATATTAATTAGTTGCTGCGCCTTCTTTACTCCCCAAGTTTAACCTTTTTTGCAGTGGTCACTTGATTCAAATTACTAATAATTGCAAGGCTGTTAGAGCCCTATTTATGCAAAGTGTCTTGAAAGCCTTCCCAGGCGGAATGATGAGGTGGATGTTTCATATCCTTGTAAAATTGAATGGAGGGGGGTACGGGACAAGAAGAAACAAAGGGAGGGGAAGGACAGATTAAGGGTACCGTTTTAAAAACCAATAGTTTAAATGTAGCAAGCTATCTAGAAAGCTAGTCCTTTGTATTAAACACATGCAAATACTTTTTTAAAAAGTATTTTGATTTGAAAATGACTTTTTAAAAACAAACACACATAAAAACACATATTCACCATGCTGACACCCCCATATATCAGCCCTGTTTACATGCATATAGCTATTCTTAATGTATGAAGAATCCATACAGCCATCCTATAAGATGCATGGATCAATAATCATTACACCCAACTTGCATGGAGCATATGTATTATTTATCATTTATACAGCTGAGAAGGAGCTGAGGCTGAAGATAGAGACCTCATGGCAGTGGCAAGATTTGAACTGCTCACCCATTGGTTTGACAACTCATTTTCTATGCCACTAGGTAAAGGTAAAGGGACCCCTGACCATTAGGTCCAGTCATGATGGACTCTGGGGTTGCGGCACTCATCTCGCATTATTGGCTGAGGGAGCCAGCGTACAGCTTCCAGGTCATGTGGCCAGCATGACAAAGCCACTCCTGGCGAATCAGAGCAGCACACAGAAACGTTGTTTACCTTCCCACTGGAGTGGTACCTATTTATCTACTTGCACTTTGACATGCTTTTGAACTGCTAGGTTGGCAGGAGTAGGGACCGAGAAACGGGAGCTCAACCTGTAGCAGGGATTCAAACCGCTGACCTTCTGATCGCCAAGTCCTAGGCTCTGTGGTTTAACCCACAGCGCTTGCTGCTGTCTTGTTCATCTACGAGCATATTCTAAGATCTGCTGGTGGTGGGAACCTCCTGCAACTTGGAAATGGGCCTTTCTGCATGGGTAACCAAGATATGAAATGCTAGTCATCTCTTTATGCAATTTTTACTACCACTATGGGCATGTCTTTCACAGATTTGTATTGGCATTTGCCTTTGGCACAGCATTGCATGGTACATGTGTTTTTTAATTCCATCTCAGTTATGGAATTCTAGGGGGTGGACTGAGACCCGCAACAAAATGTTGCAGTGTCAAGTGCTCTTGTTCAACATTTGAGCCAGTCAGCAAAGCCCCTTTTCAGCCGTGCTCATTCCTTTCCTCCTATCCCATGCTTTGTACAGGGGATATTTTAGTTTTACAAGATTCTAATAAGAATGATAGTCACTTTTTTGTTTTCATTTTGGTGTTCTGCTGAAAAGGTAGTGTTTGACAATCTAGGCCAGGCATAGGCATCTTGGCCCTCCAGATCTTTTGGGACTACAACTCCCATCATCCCTGACCACTGGTCCTGTTAGCTAGGGATGATGGGAGTTGTAGTCCCAGAACAGCTGGAGGGCCAAGTTTGCCTATGCCTGATCTAGGCTTAAGTTCATAAATATACATAAATATATCACAAATATATACAGAGAAACCAAATTGGTTCTGAAACCCATTGTCAGTTTATGCCAGCAAAATGGATAAGTCCTTGATGTCGGTGACAAATTTTCTATTCCTAACCGTCTTATGGTTGTCTTAAAAATGGGTCAGTTTGAAAGCTTATTCATATATTCTGCCTCCAATTATAGATAGATAGATGATAGATAGAGATAGATAGATAGATAGATAGATAGATAGATAGATAGATAGATAGATAGATTGTTGTTGTTTAGTCGTTTAGTCGTGTCCGACTCTTCGTGACCCTATGGACCATAGCACGCCAGGCACTCCTGTCTTCCACTGCCTCCCGCAGTTTGGTCAAACTCATGTTCGTAGCTTCGAGAACACTGTCCAACCATCTCATCCTCTGTCATCCCCTTCTCCTAGTGCCCTCCATCTTTCCCAACATCAGGGTCTTTCCCAAGGATTCTTCTCTTCTCATGAGGTGGCCAAAGTATTGGAGCCTCAGCTTCACGATCTGCCCTTCCAGTGAGCACTCAGGGCTGATTTCCTTAAGAATGGATAGGTTTGATCTTCTTGCAGTCCATGGGACTCTCAAGAGTCTCCTCCAGCACCATAATTCAAAAGCATCAATTCTTCGGCGATCAGCCTTCTTTATGGTCCAGCTCTCACTTCCATACATCACTACTGGGAAAACCATAGCTTTAACTATACGGACCTTTGTAGGCAAGGTGATAGATAGATAGATGATAGATAGATAGATAGATAGATAGATAGATATAATAAACTCATTAAAGCATTTTCATGCATGGACCAACACCCAATATAAGAATATTACATTTGAAATGAATAACAACTGAAACTCTATGAACTATTTGATGTCAAAGACAAAAAGAGATAATACTCCTAATTCTACCATCTTTGATGGTGGGAATCCCTTGGTAACACATTTAGTATTTTCTATTAAGACACCCGATCCTCACCTTTTTTTGGTGGGGAAGGGGGAGTTTAGAAATTCAAGATGACCACTGCCATCCAAAGATACTGTCTTACTCATTAATGCAATTTGTAAAATACTTGGATTGTTCTAAAAGTAATTCTTGTGAAGCATGTGAGTTGGAGAATGTGGCACAAGCTCTAGTGGAGATTACTGATACCCCTTAAGTTTGGAATTATTTTCACTTGACATGTTGTAATTGGGCAGGATTGTGTCTATTTTTTATTTTTATTTTTTTAAACTCAAACTCAAAGTCAGCTGTCAGAAACAGACTGGAGTCTTGCTTCCAACTCTTTAAAGGGAGCACATGCTTAATTCTATGCAGGCATGTCCTTCACGCTTGGTGGAGCAGGCATGTGTATTGTACTTGGGTATGCATCCTGAGTACAGCTAGAATCAGCCCTTAATAGTTTGTGTGCTGGGGGCTTGCATGGGAGCATGTGATAGAAAATGAATGAAACTGGTTAACTGGCTTTTTGAGAGTGCATAGGGATGTAATTGCAAGGTCATCTAGAAAGTAAAAACAAACTATGCACCCCAATCACACTACCTAACAGGCCTGGACAGTCCCCTTGGTAGATGATGCTTCTGGGAATTTAGGACAAGAATAGAGTGGAGGTGCTTGCAACTTTACAGGCACTAAGCTGGTAATGAGGTGCATTTCATTTGGTCCTTTTGTCTTGGCGAATCTAGTGTGAAAATCTTGCAGACCATTCTGCAAGAAGCAGTGAATCCAACCTTTGGTGTGAACTGCTCTGTATGTCTCACTCTGTGAGGTGAATGTAGGTATGGTTCTTTGAATCAGACTCTTGAAACCTACCCCAAATCTGCCATGTGACCTTCTAACAGGCTCTTTTCTACCTTTTATTTGAATGTTCATGGTGATGACCAATCAGAGCAGTTGCAAAGCCAAACAATGCTTAATTAACATGACAGCTGGAGCTACTTCTTGTGATTTTCCCCTGTATACTGACAAACAGGCTGTGCGACTGTGTGCTGTCACCTTGCATCCCCCACTCAGTAAACACTTAGGTATCACACACTTGTTACATGACAAAGAAGGAGGTGATGGATGACCGCAGATTGAAACCCAGTAAATGAGAAATCCCAGGGGAGTGGTTTTTGCAAAGCTTTTCAAAGGGGGCAGCATCTTAAAAACGTATGCTGCAGTGATATTTGCAATTTTCCTGTTATGAGAACCTGGTGGTATCTAATGACCTGGCTTGTGTCCTTACAAATATCATTTCACTAGTTCCTCTCAGTGTTGGGTCATAGGTTCTAATAGGGTTGGGTCTGGAATTGGGCTGCTGGGACAGAACCCCATGGAACATAAAAGCAGATCTTAAAACTGATAGCAGAACCAATTGCAGGGCTATCATCTTTGTTGAACAGTCACATAGTGATGTGTGAGTTAGTTGAGCATCTATAATTTGCAGGCATATTCTCAGGAAAGTGTGCATGTTGCCACTTCAGGCATTTCCTAGAAGTAAGGAAAGAGGATGATCAAGGTAACTTAAGGGCCAATTTGGCTCAACTTTCTGCAATCCAGTTTTGATGCTTCATTACTAAGCAACAAGTCCATATAAGCAGAGGTCCCACGTGGACTGAACATAGGAGTCACATAGCTCTCAGGGATAAGAGAAACTATATCTCATTCCCAGAAGAATGTATTTTATGCCAAGACCAGAGACGTACGCAAAGGATTTCTCGAACCATGAGTGGAAAAGTGTTTTGAGGGTTTGGTAAAGAACACCTCAAAGGAAATATTAACTTTGCAAGCCTCCACATGCTTCTCTGGTTCTGATTAAAATCTGAGCCAAAGAAGAACTGCCAGCTCCCCTGGTCTTTCAGTTTCCTCCTTGTGATGTTGCTCCATTGCATTCCATGGGAGGAAATTATGATGTTGTAGGGGCAAAAACCATGAAATGGCCCCATATTCGGTTTGCTGACTCTCCCCCTACTTGGTAATTTTTCTGTGCCATAGATTGACTTGGGGGGGATTTATCCAAGATCTTCCCAATTTTTAGGAAAGTCTCATATTTATTTCTGGGTTAATCTGAGTGTTGGAGAGCTCATGCATCTCAACTCAAGACAGAGATACATTCAAAGTGCCCTTTCCCTTACCTGCACTTGAAATTTGCCAAGAATGTGATTGCTTTGCCACGGTAGATCATTCTACTACTCAGAATGCCGTTCAGTATTTCAAATGTCCCAGTAATAGGCATTGTGTGAGAAAAAGCTACAGGGTGAACATAGATTGGTTAAATCCAGAATTCAGTAGCCAGAGGGCTCTCTTGAGCCAAAGGAAGCAATTAAGGCCTTATTATCTATCATCTGTTTGAATTCTTTCTAACCACACACACCTCTTTACACTTTTTAAAAACCCTATATTTAGAATGGCTTTTATGTTACAGTGGCCAGGGAAGCCCCGCTGATGTCTTTTCCTAGATGCTAGCTTCATTCTTTGTACATCAGGTCCTATATTTAATTAATATCTATTAGTTTATTTTATATTTTATTTAAAAATATGGTTTTTCTTTCAGAGAAAACACACCAGGAGCTTTGCTGGTAAGGCAAGCAATAAGATTAACAAAAATCGGGAATGAGGCTTATACAGTGGTACTTTTGATTAAGAACTTAATTTGTTCTGGAGGTCCGTTCTTAACCTGAAACTGTTCTTAACCTGAAGCACCACTTTAGCTAATGGGGCCTCCTGCTGCTGCCACGCCGACGGAGCACGATTTCTGTTCTCATCCTGAAGCAAAGTTCTTAACCTGAGGTACTATTTCTGGGTTAGCGGAGTTTGTAACCTGAAGCGTCTGTAACCCGAGGTGCCACTGTATTCTAAGGAGCAGAGAATCCTGTTTTAACTTAATAGACAAACTACATAAGTTACATTGCAGCCAATGCAGATTTGTAGTATCGTAATGGCATGTAAGTTTGTAGCATTAACTCAGCAGCCATTTCACCACTGCAAAACATCCTCAAGGGCTGCTTTGCAACAAGCAATGGTGCAGAAAAAGGGATACATTATCTTTCCTTAGCCAGGTGCTTCTCCCTTGTGAAACATCTCCTCTGCTCCACTGTTACTTTTTTTTTTAGCTCTACCAGTTTTCTGCACCAATATTTGCTTTCATAAATATAGGTCTTGAATCCTGTGGGGGGAGGGAACAGCTGGAAGGGGGTCAAGTTTCAGGGGAAAGGTCGACATCAAGGGGAAGAGTCAAACACACTAGGATTGGAGGAGAATTTTGTTAGGTCATCTCCTTAGTCTGGTCACCAGTGGATTAAGAGGGATCTGATGGTTTGGACTGGCTGTGATACCCCTGTAAGGCTGGGAGACCCAATCAGATGCTCTGGCCTGACTAAGGGAGTCTGAGGGAGTCCTGAATGCTCTGGGAATCTTCCAGGTGAACTGTTTACAAATAAACATGTTGAGTTCAGGATAAAAATCAAGGATGAAATTCAACATAGTGCTAAATTGGGTATGCATGCAGGAAGCAAGGTCTGCTTGCATAACTTAGAATTCCCTCTTCTCTCCCCCCCCATGCACCCCCTAAACTTGTTCTAGGGGTTGTATCCTGCCCCAAATAATAATAACATATCCTGCGGCATTTCCCCCTTCTCTTGTGCTTAGTGTCCTCCTCAAGGGATTGTGATACAATCCAAGTTAGGTACTATATAGAAAGATTTGGGATCGTATACAAGCCTTTTGAGAAAGGGTTCTTACTGTAGGAACAGTGACAGACTGTACCTCGGGGTTTTTATCAACAAACAAATGCAATAAGAATTTTTGACAATTTGAAATGCAGACTCTTGGCATGTGTCTTCAAGCTATAGGTATTGTTTAAGGAGAGCAAGTGATTTATGCTGCCATTTCAGACAGACAGACAGAGAGAGAGAGAGAAAGGGAAAATATATGCAATAGCCGCTATGCATTAAAAAAGCATTCCTTATCTTACAGTATATGGGGCTAGCTTCTGACATCTGAGACTTTAATTCAAGTCAAATAAGTTTGGTGGTCTTGTCTCAAGCCCCTGAGATTGAGTCGTCTTTATCAGAAACACAAATAATTTGACATGTAGTAACTCAGAGGCTAACCTTTGGCCGGGGAAATCCCAAGGGACTGAACTAGTCTGAAGGTTAAACCACCTCCTATCCTTGGAGGAGGGTTCCTGGTCTGCCGCTGAGGTCATAAGCAGGGCACGAGGGAAGATTGTATGGTTACCTACAAGAGGTCTGACCGGTGTGCAAATAGAGACTTTCATTATCGTCTCATGATGTCTGTAGTTTGCCACGGAGGCACGATTCATCAAAAAGGCAAACAATGAAATCGTTGTGTGATTCCCTCCCACCTTCTGCAGGCTCCAACACAGGGGAAAGAAGTTAAACACACTTGTAGAAACATGCTCCCAGCAGGGCTACATTTTTTGTTTAGAGCTGTAGTGTTGGGGGGGGAGGGGGAAATCTCTGGGGTTTAGCTAATTTGTTTTTGACCTTGATGCAATCTGTAATCAGTTTCTTAGTGAGAGTTGATTAGATTTTTTTTTTATCCTGTGAAATCCAGTATATAGATAACTTGAAAATACAGATACCAAAACAAACAACCCACTAGCTTATACTTTGAACTCATTGTACATTAAGTTTTGTGATCATGGAGCAGTAACAATAACATTGATCAGGATTCTGTTGCTTTGCTTCAAAATGTGCAGCTGAACAGGGATGTGCTTTCAGAAGCGCTTGCTTCATTGATAGTGGACAGAACTCAAAAAGACAAAAAAAAAACCTATCTCAAAAGCTTTTGAAAATCTTTAGTTTTCCACAAATTTTTCTTCCCAAAAGTTCTAATGTCTTCCCATTTTCAGCCTATTCTTGCTTCTACCTCATTTTTTTCTGACTACTTAGTAATAAGAACTTTCCCTCCTCTCTCTTTACTTAATATAGATTTTCTAATTAGTCATCCCAAACAATTTACAACTCTTTTCCTAACATGAAATCAGTTTGTGATTTGACGTATAGTCAGCATTTTCTCCCTAACTGCAACTGTCCCTTTTGAGGCTGCTCCTTTATAAACTGGGTGCTTTCAGCTGCCCCAGCTGCAACAAAACATGTTTCTCCTGCAACTGTCTCTGCAGCCACAACAGGCGCTGCAACTTTACAACAGCCTAACCTCACCTCCATAGGGACATCTCACCAATGTCTCCCAAGGCAGATGGATGACAACATTTATAAACAAAGAAACAAATAACGGCTTAATCTTGAAGATAGGGGTAGCTATCCTTTGGTGCTCCAGATTTTGTTGAACTACACAATTCCAAACATTCTTGGCCATTGATTAGCTAGGGCTAATGGGAATTGGTGTCCAACAACCAGGGCTTTATTTCAGCTAGAACTTGACAGAATTCACTTCTGGCACCTCTCTGGTGGGCACCATTGCCATTATAAGACAACAAGGGACGTGTTCATTGTGAGTTCCGGCACCTCTTTTTCTAGAAAAATAGCACTGCCAACAACTAATGGAGGACCATAGGTTAGCTATGAAGTGTACATTATAGGTAAAGGTACCCCTGACCATTAGGTCCAGTCGCGGATAACTCTGGGGTTGCGCGCTCATCTCGCTCTATAGGCTGAGGGAGCCAGCATTTGTCCGCAGACAGCTTCCGGGTCATGTGGCCAGCATGACAAAGCCACTTCTGGCGAACCAGAGCAGCACACGGAAACACAGTTTACCTTCCCGCTGGAGTGGTACCTATTTATCTACTTGCACTTTGACATGCTTTCGGACTGCTAGGTGGGCAGCAGCTGGGACCAAACAACGGGAGCTCACCCTGTCACAGGGATTTGAACCGCCGACCTTCTGATCGGCAAGCCCTAGGCTCTGTGGTTTAGACCACAGCGCATACATTAGATGAGAGCATATTGTCCTCCTTTACCTATCCCAATTCCGTTGAGAATATGAAAATTTTTATGTTCAAATGAGTGTGGAAGTCATTTGGTAATGTCTTGTCAGCCATGTCATGCAGTCAGTAATGGAAGTTTTCAGGCTGCTTTGGGAGCCGGTGGGGGTGTTTGCTTTAATGAGCAAGTGCCTGGTTTTGTAACTGGAAGCGCTTCTTGATAGTTTGCTGAAACTGATGGATAACCTTCTTTGTTTCTTATTGGCAGTACAATAAATGAATCCACTTCACTCTTTGCGTTATAGATATATAGAAGGCTTAGTTTTGCAACTGAAACTATCAAATGCATAGATTTGTATGCCTTACTCAAGTATATCAAGTGTGTGTGTGTGTGTGTGTGCGCGCACACACACACACACACACATCCCTTCATTCATTGTGAAATTTGTAGTTAGGATGGATTTTCAAGCATATTTGTGTTTGCGGTTTTTTAGTCATAGGAGTGCTGATTATATTTATTAGCTCTAAATATTAAACAGCCGGCAGAATTCCATTGTATATAAATAAGACATTTGAGACTTGGAGGCAAGCCATTACTGATATAGCCAGCTGGTGCTTTTTAACAGTTTTATTTTAGTGCAGCATTAAGGAATCTCACTGTACATTTGATGCTATTTAAAATGACAATAGGATAATATGTATTCATTTGAGAGTTCCATTGTGTATATTCAGATTGAAAGCCAGGGTAGACTAAAGAAATGATATATTGTGCACCTGTTTGATGAAACCACACTCTTTGTTTCAGGCAGTAAGAATGCAAAAATCGAAGATTCCCCCCCCCCCCCCGAATGTTAAGTTTACAATGACCCTGAATTTCAAGTATGGTATTTTTGATGATGTCCTTCAGTCCTTTCATACTTGCACATGTTTCTCACTTTTGTTCCCCATTGATCAATGGGTTTCCTTAGATATATTTGAATTTTTCTTAAGTGTAGGATGTATTAAAACTGAAATAGTAGTTGACCCCCCTTTTTTACATTTCACCATTCCAAAAGAAGGATTGTGACCTACTTCAGAAAACTGAGGCATGAGGAAATACATACCCCCCTGTTCCATATGTGTGGGGAAAATCCTTCTGTGCATGACTTTACAAATAGCTGGGTGTCGCTTTGATGGTTTTTTCAGGAGGTTCAGAAGGCTGCGTCTCAAAAAGGCTTCTGAAAAGCCCCAATACACAAACAAAAACACTGCACATGGTGTTTTGAATCGGGGAGGTAATTTCTTCTAGCAGAAAAAAGGCCATGTGGGTTAGAATCTCCTAGGTTTGTGCCTCTCGTGAAAGCCACAAAGACCTCCATTTCTCCACTAAGCCAAACGAAACCAGTCCATCTGTTCTTGATCTTGGTTTGAGGTGCCCACCTGTTGTCTTCACCTCTGACCCTGACATCATGCATTCATTAGATCCTAGGGCTGCATTGTCTCTGGCATTCATTGCAGGCTGCCTGGCAGCTCATCTACAAGGTTTTTGCACCCCGCTGGTGGGTCCTGACACAACATTTGGGAGTCACGGCATTAAAGGGTTCTGTCCTTTTTGTTTACCATTTGTTAGGGCGATTGCTTGGCAACCAAAAAGTGATATGAACAATCCCCTTGTATTCACCCAGAAAATGCATACTGTTCTCATGCAGGGCATCTGTAACATGAGAGTTCCCCAGCCATTGTGAGTTTATAAGGTGATGTGAAGTAATTACACTGACAACAAGAATGCCATACCATTTTTATTCTTCACATTGCCTGTTTGGATGATATGTCTGTTTCCAACAGCATATCTGGAGCTTGTTGGTACATGTAGCAATCTTCATATTATATCAATATCTTCCCATCCAATTGTCATTTTTCTTCTGATTTTTTCCCCCCTGGGCCGCATGTTCACAGTATGTTTTCTGTGAATGTGTCAGGTTCAGTTTAGTTCAGTCTATATTTTGTCACCAACTGCTATCAGAACATAAGTCTGACATGAGTATGGAAATAATTGGAGGTAGTCATGCTGTCAACTCATGGCAAATGTACAATCCTGTACAAAGAATTATATGCGTCGAATTGTGAAAAAAGTTAAATCTTTCAGTGTGGAGAACGATATCTCCAAACCAACTGTTTTTATTAAATCTCAATGGGAGTTGTGCCTTCCTCCTATCAAAATCTCGAGAGTATTTTAAATAGTTGTGATAGCTGTTAATGTTAAACATTTCTGTTGATCTATTTACAACAGAGATTGGCCTCCAAATATTGTTGGACTACAACTCCAGTCCTCTTTTTACCATTGGCCAGCCTAATGGGCTGATGAAAATGTATATTTTGATGGGGGAGATATTCTTCGGCTAGAGCTTGGTTGGATCCCTGTGTGGGCCACCTGCTTATTCCTGCATTGCAGGGAGTTGGACTAGATGTTCCTCAGGGTCACTTCCAACACTACAACTCTACCATGCTATGATTCTGTGAAAAGGATTGGACAGATTAATGGAGGAAAGGGCTATTGATGACATTGACTACTAACCAGGATGACTATGCTCTATCTTCACAGTTGGAAGCAGCAATGCTCTAGAATACCAGTTGCTGAAAACCAGTGCTTTTTTGTCATATTCTGCTCCCTAGTTTCCCAATATGAGAATAGGATGCTGGACTAGATGGGTCTTTGGTTTGTTCCAGTGGACTCTTCTTGTTTTCTTATGAACAGATCCAAGAATTCCTGGCAGGAATTCTGTAGTTTTGAATGGCTTGCATATAATAATATACAAGCAACATTTGCTGTTTCTTAAATGGTTCCTGACTTATCATGTTTCAAGTTGAGAGGTCATACATGATTGCTGTGATGGTGGGGCAGTTAAACACTCTGGTCTCTCAAGTGCATGAGCCCAATTGATCAAACGGTCTCCGTTGTGTACCAGGAGGGAACATGATTGAAAGTGCTGCTAGGGCATGAAGTCTCATAAAAAAATCCCTATCAATAATGAATGGATGTCTCCACATAATAAGATACGAATACACAAGGCTATAAGTCAATTTCAGCATTAAGAACAGCAGGGTCATTAACAGTTTTTTAAATGCTTAAAAGCTCTTTTAGGGATTGCAAAATTATTTGTGTTGCACCATCAGGAAACGAGTGCAAGTAATATCTATCTATTACAGATAAGATCGGAACCTGATGTGTTGAGCAATGCTTCAGTGTTAACTGCTAGTTTGGGTGTTTTGCTATCTGTGCAAATGGCCTGAAATCTCATCCCTCTATAAGTTTACAGGCAATTTGGTCTTCATTACAAATTAATGCAGTGATAATGGCTCAACCCTTTTGTGCAGAAGGTATATACTGGTGATGCTTGGTTTGTCATGCAATTTAGACCTCGGTATTCACCCCCTGGTGTCAGTGTGGCAAAATGAAAAATGTTGAACATGCTGAAGATCTAAGAAATGCACTCAACGGTATATATTGTATTTTACTGCATGCCACTCACATTTTTAATGATGTAATGATAAAATAATTCTAAATCAAATTTAGTTATTATTGGAAAGATAAATTTAGATGGCTGTTTTGATTTCTGTTAATACATAATTGCTCTATGAAAACAGATTGCCTTCAAGATGCAGACAAATGATGCACAGATGTGTTGATATCAAGATATACTGAAAACTGTAGTATCGTTAAAAACACTAAAAATTACTCAAAGGAAAAAAAATCTGTTTAGGAATGAATGAATGGCTGCTTTAGAATAGGAGGGTGAAATCTGTGCCATCAATATGTTGCTGGGCTCCAACTTGCAACCAGAACTGGAAGTGGACCCATTTGCATGTACATGCATCTTATATGTGAATTCACTAAAAGGGTGATTTGGGGGAAATTAGCAATACTACTGTTGGGGAGCATGCTGGCATAAAGCACAAGGAGATGGCATTAAAGCAAGCTAGTGTAAATTAAGCGAGTGCAAAGTTACACCAGATCCAAACTTCATTCAGCTGGGGCTACTGCTGCTGTGCTGTGTAATAGTAATAAATTAAAATAATAATTTATTATTTATACCCCGCCCATCTGGCCAGGTTCCCCCAGCCACTCTGGGCGGCCCCCAACAAAATACCAAAATACAGAAATCCATCAAACATTAAAAGCTTCCCTAAATAGAGCTGCCTTGAGATGCTTTCTAAAGGTCTGGTAATTGTTGTTCTCTTTGACCTCTGGTGGGAGGGCATTCCACAGGGTAGGTGCCACAACCGAGAAGGCTGGTTCCCTGTAGCTTGGCTTCTCATAGCGAGGGAACTGCCAGAAGGCCCTCGGCACTGGAACGCAGTGTCCGGGCAGAACGATGGGGGTGGAGACGCTCTTTCAGGTATACTGGACCGAGGCCGTTTAGGGCTTTAAAGGTCAGCACCAACACTTTGAATTGTGCTCGGAAACATACTGGGAGCCAACGTAGATCTTTCAAGACTGGTGTTATGTGGTCTCGGCGGCCGCTGCCAGTCACCAGTCTAGCTGCCGCATTTTGGATTAGTTGTAGTTTTCGGGTCACCTTCAAAGGTAGTCCCACGTAGAGCGCATTGCAGTAGTCCAAGCGGGAGATAACCAGAGCATGCACCACTCTGGCAATGCAGTCTGCGGGCAGGTAGGATCTCAGCCTGCGTACTAGATGGAGCTGGTAGACAGCCGCCCTGGACACAGAATTGACCTGTGCCTCCATGGACAGCTGTGAGTCCAAAATGACTCCCAGGCTGTGCACCTGGTCTTTCAGGGGCACAGTTACCCCATTCAGGACCAGGGAGTCCTCCACACCTGCCCACCACCTGTCCCCCACAAACAGTACTTCTGTCTTGTCAGGATTCAATAGCAAGCAATAGGCATAACAAGCCTTTAAAAATATTGTTCTGTGCTGGGTTGCCAAGTAATTGAATAGACCCAGGATCCAGCCAAAGTCCCCACTCTCTTGTCCTACTCCCATCCCACCTCCATCAGCTGAACTGGGCTGAAAAAGTTATGCTGACATATCTTCGGCTGAGACAGGGTTGGGTATCTTGTCCATATCTAATAATATACCAAATGCCAATCTAAAGCTTCATTATATAACCACGTCACCCAAAAGGATTCCAGATCTACAAAGATAGGTGAGATGCAGCTGGGCCAAATTACCCTTTAAATTGAACTCCTGGAAACATAAACGTGGCAGTTATCAAGAATTATGTACCTTCACGAAAAGCAGAAGGAATTTAAACTTCCACCAGGTTAGTGCCTCCATAAATCTACCATCAACACGAGGAGCCCAGTAAACATTAATTTCACACTGCATCTTTCAACCAGTGGCCTCAGAATTTAGACGTGCCTAATCTTGACTCCAAATCACAATTCTCCATTAATCCCAAGGATTTCACTCATGAATGAATTGCATGGTTTTTGCTCCTGCTTGCATGTTAGTAAGTAGGGACAAAAGTGCATTCCCATTCATTTAATGTAATAATTTGTTCTCTGCAGTTAGAGAAGTAAATGATTAGCTTCTCAAATAAAACACATATGCAAAGTATGTCACAAAATAGACTTTCTATATCTAAAACAGGTGCAATTAGTCCAGAGCCAAGTGTCCTGAATTACCTATTGTCACGCAGGCAATGCATATGGATATATTTTTACAGAAAGAAGCAGATGGCACAAATGCTTGTGCTGCTCTAAATTAAAAAGCCAAACGTCCAACAACGAATTAAGTGCATTTACCTCCATAAATCTCAGAGGTTTTAAGTTTGCTTAATGCAGTGTTGGGCTATGGCCTTAGAAGTGTATTCACTTACACAAAACATTGAAGGGCCACCAGGATCATGTACTGGCAACACATGAACAGTCTTCAGGCGTCTTCCTTTTATTGAAATGCAGCAGAAGGAAGGTGCTAATTTCAAGTTGGGGAGTGCGTAGCTCTTCATCTGCAGGCTATTTTCCAGCTGAAAATAACTTCCAATACAATCCTCATACCCTTTATCATTAACTTTTTCTTTTCAGTATTTTCTTTTAAGTAGGTAGTGGTAAATCTAATTGTACAGCTGTGTTTGTTGCTTCCAAATTGTTTTGTGGTGGCATGTTATCTTCTTATTATATTATATTATATTACATTATAATAAATAAATATTTTGCAGCTGTGGTGTGCTTGATTGTTGGGTCTCGGAGCAAGGTCGCAAAGATTGATCTGCACCCAATTCCCCCAAATGTTTCAAAATGTTCAGAAAAAAGTAGTGCTGTGCTCTTGAGACTGTATTACAGTGGAACCTCGGTTTACGAACGTGATCCGTTCCACGGAGGCATTCATAAATGGAGGCATTCGCTCCCCAAAGGCACGCTTCTGCGCACACACGCATGCACTACACAGATCGCACCTGTGCATCTGACGCCGCAGAACCCGGATGTAAACACTTCCGGGTCTGCGGTGTTCGTAAACGGAGGTGTTTGTAAACGGGACTGTTTGTAAACCGAGGTACCACTGTACTTCAGAATGTTGGTAGAAAACAATGTGATAGACATCTCCTCTACATAAACATTACCCAGCCTGTCATGGAGAATTATTCTATCCCAGCCTTCTTCTGGGTATGCTTAAGTGCCCAAATTTTGGTACCGTCGTGTTATTTATTTGTGTGTGTTGCAAACCTGCAAGCTCCTACCCACATTCTGCAGTATTGTGAGACAATTTGAAGAGTTGTGCCATGTGCTTTTTCTAAAAATATACATTGATTAAGTCTTTTCTCTAACTTTTAATTGAAAAGGGGATATCAGATCATTGCTTGGTAAATTATCTGTGAGCTTGCTGTTATAACTATTCCCCCCCCCCCAGTAACTATCCTTTTATTTATGTTTTCAGTGGGAAGAAATAAGTGGTGTTGATGAGAACTATACGCCAATCAGGACGTATCAGGTTTGCAACGTTATGGACCACAGTCAGAACAATTGGTTGAGGACAAACTGGATATCACGTAACTCAGCTCAGAAGATCTATGTAGAACTCAAATTTACCCTAAGGGACTGTAACAGCATCCCACTAGTTCTGGGCACTTGCAAGGAAACTTTTAACCTGTATTATATGGAGTCTGATGATGACCATTCCGTCAAGTTTAGAGAACATCAGTTTACAAAGATTGATACCATTGCTGCCGATGAGAGCTTCACTCAGATGGATCTTGGGGATCGGATTCTTAAACTCAACACAGAGGTCCGTGAGGTGGGACCTGTTAGCAGGAAAGGATTTTACTTGGCTTTTCAAGATGTGGGTGCGTGCGTTGCCTTAGTGTCAGTGCGAGTGTACTTCAAGAAGTGCCCTTTCACTGTAAAGAACTTGGCCATGTTTCCAGATACAGTCCCTATGGATTCCCAGTCACTGGTGGAAGTGCGAGGTTCTTGTGTTAATCATTCCAAAGAGGAAGACGCACCCAAGATGTACTGCAGTACTGAAGGAGAATGGCTAGTTCCCATTGGAAAGTGTTTGTGCAACGCTGGCTATGAAGAAAGGGGATACGCCTGCCAAGGTAATCTGTTTGATAGTTTCTACGTTTTTGCTGTTGGTGAATTGCTTTCCTTTCCTTTATAAAGTGTTCCAGCAAGTAAGTAAGGTTAAAGAGAAAAGTAATCTTTTAGCATGGCTTTTGTATTTAGTATACAAAATGCACTCACTTTTTCATTTCCTGCAGTTGTACTTGCTATATTTAGTTCTATTGGCTACTCTGAATACTTGATATTTAATCTCATTGGCTTGCACACAAAGCTTTGTATAATAGGGCTTCCATTACCACTATCTACTACAGCCTCTTGCACTGCCAAAAAAGGTCCCTTTTGGAATGACTTACAAATCAGCTCAAGTGGCTGCTGGTGGCAGGAGATTGCAGAAATTGGAGACACCATGAGACCCATAGCTTTCAGAAAAGAGCAGTGTGATCCCTAATGTGATAAATCTGCAATCAATTTCATTTGAAATTCACATATTCCAAAGTTTTAGGCGGGATTATTTCTTAGTTCGATCTGGAGATTCCATAGATTGAACCTATGACGTTAATGTATGATCTGGTACCAGGCTATAGCCCTTGCCGTTTATAATCTCTTGTCATGTCTTTTACTACTGCTCTTTGTAGATACTCTGACAGCCAATGGAGATCAAGGTTGTCTGCTGATAAGTTGCTCAATGAACTCTGTGTATGTCTCTTTCAAAGTGCAGGCAGAGGGGCTCTTTCCTCCAGGCATGCTCATTGTTGCTATGTTGTGAGTACTGACCTCAGCAGAGACAAAGATACCTCGGACTGGAGACTTCATGAGAGCAGAACTCAGATATCGATTCAGCAGCAGTTCCTCCTTCACAGGGAAGAATCTTTTCATTTAAAGAGGCTCGGCCAGCTTTATTAGCTATAGCCTCTGATGGAGCAGGGCTTTTGCGCTGGTGTCCTCTGAATCAAAGGAGGACAAAACAATGTTCTTAGGCTAGAAAACTGGCACTACAAGTACTTCTAGTTGGCTATATACCTCCTGCTTTAAATTCCTGGCCTCAGCCCCTGAAGAGGGGAAGTCTGACCCAGTGGTGTGGGAAACCGCTTGGGCACCTGGAGCGGTAAACATGATGCACACCCGGGGCGGGACGTCGCTACGTAGTGCGCATATGTAGCAACGCTGCGCATGCGTGCTACGTAGCGGGGTGCCGGTTGCGCTGCTCGCGCTGCCCCCAAAAGACGGAGCTGGAAGCAGGCCACCCCCTCCGCTCCCCCCTTGCTACACCCCTGGTCTGACCCCCTGAATCACAGCAATTGCTGAGTCAGTCACATGTGGAACTTTGCCACACCAAGCAGTTGCCTAGTCTGTTTCTCTGGTTAGATTGGTGCTGTCCTCTCCTCACAAGACAGAGCAAGGTTCACCTGGTTATTAGTCCAAACTCTTTTAAAGAAGCTAGTGTTCTGAGATGGTGAGTGTGAGAAGGAACTAGGAGGACAGAAGGTGATTTAGGTTTACCCTTTCAAAAAAGAATGTAAATAAATGCATTTTATTTTTGCTTATTCACATATATATACTGAAAGGATTCAATATAAGAATGTGATTTAAGAAAGTAGTTATTGAATTTTACATGTGTTTTTAAGGTTTTATGTTTCCACTATCAGAAGTTAGGTAAAGGCACATAACTCCCCCCCGGAAATAAGAAATTATTTGTTTTTCAGGAGTTTTAAATTCACACCTTCTTCAGCTCTGAGTTTATGACCGTTTGTATGACAAGAATAAAAGATTAATTCCATTTTAGGGGGAGGTGTAGATCCAACCAGGCAAGGCTAAATTTATTGTTCAAGCTTTAATCTGTTAAAAGTGTCAGCATGGGACTTGGGGACAAGCATATGTATCGCTAAATGTTTATACCACTGGATGAAGCCTGTTTTCAGACACTGCGTATATGAGAAAAGCCTGCTGACTTCAGTCAGCAAGAGATTACTTGTGCCCGTGAATGCAAAATATAAGAAGCAGACTCTGATCCTGCAATCAAGGCTTGGCATCCAGTGGAGCTGGCCTGCTTTTTTGATTTCCATTCCATTTGTTCATCAAGAGAGCTTTGTATGAGCAGGCCATTAACAAAAGTGACAGGGCGTTCTGGCCTGCTCTGGTTTTACATACTACGTCCTGCTGTCCTGACAGCTTTTATCAAGGCCCAAATTTGTCAAATATTTTCACCAGGGTGTGATTTAAGTGGCACTTTAAAAGCAGTTGGTAACCCAATCCCCTCCTGCTGTTGACGTCAGTAACGCAGCAGGAATCGGAAGGCTTAGAACCAAGTTAAGTTTTTCGCATACTTCTTAATGGACTAGTTGGTGTCTCAGCAGTGTTCCTTCCATGCTATCCCCCACCCCAAGTTAAGATGATTAAAATAGTACTTTTCTAGACAGAGCATGCAAGAAAAAGGCATGAAATCAGTGCATTTAATGATGGGGGTGAATCATGTGACAGTAATACTACCTAGCCCAGGTAGTCAATGAGAATCGTTGGCAGAAGAAACCATTGAAACAGGTGTATTTATTTAATTGCTTCTTCACATTCACTTCTTTGAAAAGGAAGGGGACTCTAGCTGGTTTCTGTGAATATTTTTTTCTTTGTACCACAGCAGCATTTATGAGATTCTGAATTTTCCAAAACTTTATAGTGATTGCTCCGCAATTTCTCCAAAATAAACCAATTAACATTAGAGCAAGTAATAGGAAAATCATCATAGAATGTGAAAGAAGAAAAGTTGGTGATAATCAGTTCAACAGCATGATGGCATGAGCTTTCCCAACCCTTTTTGAGAATTAGGCGTCGTGATTAGTCTAAGCTGAGGGCAGTGAATGAAAGTTCATATTCGTTTTGAAAGAGTGGCATAACCACAAGCATTATATATTAACCTATATAGCTCTTAATTTGGGGGTCTTTTCAGGAACATTTGTTTCTGTATTGACATCACTAGTGTTTTACCTTTTAAACTGTGCATGGTATTCTCTCCCTCCCTCCCTATCAATCTGTACTAATAGCAATTTTATTCTGAGTAGAAAAGAAAATTGAAATAAAGGTAGGTTTTGGGAAAATTTTGTCCAAACTATTGTTAAATGCCTCAAAGCCACCTCCATCTCAAGCTAATGGAAGTCATTTTACTACTACATATATTCATGTTTTGAAATATTTTATAATGTGCAGACTGATCATGTCTCTTTATAGCTAGTTGTGCAGGATTCATCTCACCCCTTTGTAAAAATCTTCCAAGGTTTGTAGGTTATTATCTGGTTCCATGTGTTTCCTGCTTAACACAAATTCAGTGCACTTAGCATTTTCATAAAATTATCAATCATGGAAAATAATATTAATACATTCAACTCCTGCTATGTTTAGTACACTATAAAGCATATCAGCTTGTTTGGCCATTTATTTCCATCTCTAAAGTCTGTTTATCAGATTGTTTTCAAAGGTCAGAATGAATAAGAAGCATTTGTCTATGAAGTTGAATAAACGGAGATACTGTTATGGTTTTGTGTGTAGCGAGACAGGCAGATGACAGAGTACCAGACTTGGGTTCAAGATGAAAACTACTGTATCATGTTTCCAAGCAAGGCACATTTTTTTCCCTTCATTCATTCTTTTAATGTTTTATTACTTCAAATGATGTTTTTCCTGAACACAATGAAGACTATTAGTATTTGGTTAAAATAATCTACACAGTTGTACACTAGAGGTAGGGGTCATGTGGTTATTCAGATGTTGCTGGACTTCAACTCCCATCATCCTTGGCCATTGGCCATGTTGGCTGGGCCTGATGGGAATTGGACCAAAAGCATGGGTAAAAACAAGTTTTTCCCTGGTGCCTAAAAATAGATAAAGATGATGTCAGGCATTTCTCCCTGGAGAGAACATTCCACAAGCAAAGAGCCACCATTGAGAAGATCTGCTGTTGTGTTGCCAACCTCCAAACCTCCCATGATGATGTTTGCAGGGTCTAGGACAGTTCATGTGGGTTATAATTCATACCTGCCTCATCCCTGAAGGGCTCAGCAACATTAAAGTATTTTAGAAATAAAACCGAAAATATTATGCCCAGTTCTTTTGATCTTTTTTTTTACCTGTTGATTTCATTAGAATCATAGTGGTTCATAATCTATACCAAAGTATTTTTAGGAATTTGGTAAAGATTTTTCAGTCATAGTTTTTAAATATTATTTTAAAGGAAGCTTGACTAGGATTTTAAATAATTCTATATATGGTTTCTATTAGCATTTGGTTATACTGTATATAAAGAAGCAACCCTAAACCAGTTAGGAATAAAAAGCTGAAGTTTCTGTTTTTACTCATTTCTAATTTTAATAACTTCAGTTTTTATCATGCTGATATCTCCCAAATATACACGAATGAGCCGTGGTTATGAACTGTTATATTCTTTTTCTCAGAAGATACATTTACACAACCTAGATTGATGATTGGCTAGGATATGTGGTTTGCTCTTGCTGTGAAATACTGGAATGCATTATCCAAAAACCTGGTGCATGACCAGTAAGTTTTGTCATAGTTTATCCAGTAGATAAATGGACAAAGACATGCTAATTTTTTCTTGGAAGAGGCAACAAAAGTGGGTTATATCAGCTTTGACTTGCTCATTCCCATCCTATTTGGAATTAAACATTTTAGTACTGAACATTTTGTCATAGTGGCTATTTTGTGCAGAATTCTATTCAAGAACATTTGACCTATTTGCATAATAAATACTATTTAGTGGACTTGCTGGCATATCTTTCCCTCTTTATCTTAAAAAATATTTTGTCTTTTAACAGCACAATGCTATGCATATCTACTCAAACATAAGCACAATTGAGTACCATGAGACTTGCTCTCAGGCAAATGAGTATAGGATTGCAGAAAATTAAGCTCTTTTAATTTTTGAAAATACCTTGACCGCATTGGCTAAAAAACAATGAGACTGAAGATGAAGACATGAGATTAAATTCACAGCTACATTAAGGTTGTATTGAGTCATATATCAATGCACACTTCCCATTCTGAGTAGGTTCTTCCTCAATTGTGCCTATGTTTAGAGTTATCAGATGGTCCCTCATTAGTTCCAGAGGGGAATGTGTAAGAACTAACAAGGGTTTGCATTACAACACTGACAGCTGTTACAAGACTTTGATAGAGAGCAATTGTTGTGAGCACTGTACATTTTGGTAATTGATTAAAATGCTCACACAGATTGAGTTGTCTTGAATGATGACCACAAGTAGGCAAGGTACCTAACTTCTGTTTGTCTCTTGAAGTAACGTTGTTGCTCAAATGTTATCAGACCTCTAAATAACCACTAATGAAGTGGTTATTATAGCAAAACAAAATGTCCATATATTATTCAGGGAAATTCATACAGTTGACTTAATTCATGAGAAATCAGGCTTAGACCCATAGTGATGACATGTTCCCTTCCATTAAATCACACTCTTCTTTTGATAGTCTGTCTGCTTTAACAAAAGAATATGGTCATATAATAACTGATCAAAACATCCGATTTTACAATAGTATGGAAGGATTAGGAGGCGATGTCCAAGAATTTAGTTGTAGTTCCACCATTAAATGCTGATAAGCATCAGCTGATTACAAAACAGTTGGCCTGCAGCAGAATGAAGAAGAAAACTTCTCTCAAGCAAAATAATAATAATACGGATCCTTTAAAAAACATCAGAGCAAAGTATCTTATTGACAAACATCTATGGGTTTGGTGGTTGACTATGGTAAGGTTAAAGTCTGATGTGATTACTTAGAGCAGCTGCTCTTTGACAGGAAGTTTTGCTTTCCACAAAGGAAGGGAAAGCCATATGGTGAAGCTGAGCATCCCATCAGTGATGTGGATGTGGAGATTCACCCTTTAATTGTCGCTTTGTTTTTCAGATTTTTGTATTACTAATCCTGGTGGGATGTCTAAAGTGCTTTGATTGTTTGTTAAGGGCACAGGGATGTAGATAGCCTTTTGGTTCTCTCAAAATAAATTCCAAAGTGGGTGAGGCACAGAGGAGTTCACACCTTCCCTAGGTATTGCATTGTTTGTACCTTAGTAGGTGAGCCTGTCATTTCACATATTTGGAACCTTTGGGGGGCGGGGCTGTGGACCACGGGAGTAAAAAATAAACACATCTTAGCTGGAAACATAAATTAAAGTTTCTATAAAATATATTAACATAATCTCCAATTCAAAATAAAATACAAATCTTTCCAATTAGGCACTCTCTTTTATAACTTTAGTTTAGTTTTGTTTTTCCAGGCTTTTCATTCTTAAATGTTTTAATCTGGAGTTGAATTGTTCTACCTATTTCTTTCATTCTTTCATTTATTTATTATGTACATTCATAAAATAGTTTGATCAAGCAGTCTTTTATATCTCCCCTAGGGATTTTCAAAGGCATTATGCATAATAATAATCTCTATCAGCTCATATTAGAGAAAGTAGCCCTTTTTTATAAGAGGTTTTATCCATCTTAACTCAGAAGTACACTGATTTTTGGATTGGAACCAGATGTCCTGTCATAGACCGACTGAAATCAATGAGATTTAAGTTAGCCTTACTGGAGAGAATTGTAGCCTTGGAGATCATTAAATGCATCTAAGCAGAACCTTTGGCTGATATTTTTATTTTTGTTATATAATTAGGATTTATATACCTACCTGAGATGAAGTTTGAAGTTTATCAGCATGGGAGAGGTTGGCTCATATGTTGCCACAATAAAAATGAGACATAAAAATGGATATCCATTCATAGAGGGAATTGTTGTAATAGTTCTTGCCAACTACATTCACCAATTCCTTGTAATCAGAGATATTGTATGTCTGGACCATAATCATTTCTGAAGGGTCAGTGTGACACTGTTTCGGTTGCCTCCTTAATGCTAGGCATGTCAGCCGTCCAAATTCTTTTATAATTAGGGATTACTGCATAGCACATCAGTTACCCATCTGTCAGGAAACCTGCCATCTTATTTAAGAAATTGTTACAAACTCTTGACAGTAAAGATTTAATGAAGTTAAAGCAGGAGGGGGGGCCCTCGAAGCTGAAATCTGCTCCATATTGTACACCCCAAATTAAAATCATGCATACTTTCTTTACATGTGTTTTGTCTGTCACTTGTTAAAGAAGCAAACTGTGACTATATTGCCTATTATGCCAAATCCATTCTGCCTCTCATTTCTTATTCTTCCTGATTATATTTATTGGAAACAGAAGAGTATTAGGCTGAGATCTGATATAATGCAAGAGGGTGTCTGCTTGTCCAATGGGACTTCATTTCCCTCTCCTCCTCCTGCAGCCCATTGTGTCTCCCCAAAATATCTGTTCCAGAGGGTTGGGGGAATAAAGGGTTGGAGTGCAAGAGGGGCAAAGTATATATATCAGGGTCAGCCTTCATTCCTCCTTTATGAACCTAGTTCAGAGGTTGAGAGAGTACATGATAGTACCTTTAGTGGGACTTTCTACCTGTGCTCAGCCTCTGAATTCTCTCTGACAGGCAATAGGAATACCTAACGGTACTAGAAACTCTTTTGTCTCCCTGTTATAGATTACCTCAGAACTCATTCCAGGTGAGGAATAAGCTTTATCCTGGCCCTGTCACTCAGATACATATCTATGTCTTGAATTCTAGAAACCATTCATAAAAGACAAGGAGTAATCCCTCTTTTTTTGTAAATAAATTTTATTAGTTTTTCACAGTTACATTTTCACAAATAATAACAGTAATTAACTCACATTTCTACCAGATCTAAATTTATACAAATATCTTTTTCACAAACCTTCTCTTTGAGATTCTTTAAATCTCTGGACTTCCCTCCATACTTCTGGTTCCTTATATTAACCAAGTTCTTCTGCATATCCATTCTTAAACTTTTTCAATTATTACTTCCCTTAATTTTATCTAATTTTCTGCTAGTTGCAAGCATTTACTTTAAACCCTGCCAATGTATCAACCTGTTTACAGTATTTCTGCACATAAACAATAAATGGTTCCCACTCTTTTTTAAACTTCTCGTTGTCATAGTCTCTGAGCTTTGTCGTTAATTTTGCAATTTCTGCATAGTCCATTAGCTGATTTGCCATTCTTCTTTCTTTGGTATCTTTTCTTCCTTCCATCTTTGGGCTAACAATATTCGGGCGGCTGTTGTAGCATACATAAATATTTTCTTCTGTTCTTTGGGGAGTTCAGTTCCTATCAATCCTAGTAAAAAAGTTTCTGGTTTTTTTAACAAAAGTTATTTTAAAAATTTTCTTCAGTTCATTATAGATCATTTCTGGGGAAGGAGTAATCCCTCTTGAGTTTGACATGATGTGTGGGTTATTGGTTTAGATGAATATCCTACACTTTGCTTTCTCTTAGGTTGGTAGCTGAAAGTTTTCATTATTGTTTTTAGTACTGGCCTCCAAATAACAGCCAGATGTAGGTTATAGTCATTCCTGTTTTATATATAGGTAGATGAAACAATCAAAAGTTGGGTTTAGCTGACACAGGATTTAGTAAAGATTAGATGACTGCAGCCAAGCTTGCATAGGACTTGGGGGAATTTACAGTTGCTGTCAAGGTCAAAAACCTTGTGTAGTGTGGTGTGTGTGTGTGTGTGTGTGTGTGTGTGTGTTTTAAAGCAATTCTCACATGCAGAAAAATGCTGTATAGACAAGAGATTGTGATGTGACACAAACTGTGCAGCGTTTATATTTATTAATTTTTTTATTTTGTTTTGGAAAAGAGAAATATGATTGACAATAGAAGATAGCGATTCTGTGGTGTTTGCTTTTAATTTAGCTACCGTCCAGAGGTTCATTTTAAAGATTCATGGATGAGATCCCCCACTCCTGGCATCTTAGCAAGTGAGGTATGTTTACTCAATCTGTTTGTAAGAAACTATTTGCCAGACAGCCGAAACATAACCCTGACATTGATGTGAGACACCGTGAAGGCCGTTGCTTAGCGAGCTGCTTCCCCTTGAATGATTTAAAGCTGGTTTTTCAACTGAGTCAAGTGAAATAAGGGACTTTAAAAGGGTTTAGAAAAGAACCCAGGATGTTTCCTCTTTCATACTGCATGCTATTGCATCATGCTATTTCTTATGGCTTTCCTCTTTGGTTTAGAGACAAGCGGAATGAATGTTAACTGCTTAGATGTTATAGTTGGATAAGTGGTATAGAAATCCTGTTAAATAAATACATAAACACTATATGCAAACATTAAATAGTATGTACTGATTAATGTACAGCCCTAAGTTTGTTGCTGAGATATGCAGAACAGCTGAAGTAATTCCAATTTAGGTTAATGAGACTTACTCCCAGGGTGCATATTCATTTATGTATTTTTTAAACCTCTCTGGTGCTCTTCATTTGGAAGGTGGTATACAATAATACAATAATAAGTACAATAAATGCTGTTTTATATATCTGTAAAAGGGGGAGCAGCTCACTAAGCAACGGCCTTCACAGTGTCTCACATCAATGTCAGGGTTACGTTTCGGCTGTCTGGCAAATAGTTTCTTACAAACAGATTGAGTAAACATACCACACTTGCTAAAAGCTAAAACCAAGGAACGGATCACAGACAAATGAACCCCCCCTTAACACTCCCAGGTAAATGGAAAGGCTTTACTCTGGCAATGTACATACTGTAATGCAGATTGTCATGGAGGCTCTTAGAATGGAAGTAGCCAAGTTAGGGTGCGATCCCTGCAGAGGGTTTTAGCCTTCAAGCACGAACTAGGTTGGAATAGGGAGCCTGAGGGCCACATTCCCTTGTTGGGAATCCCCAGGGGACCGCATGCCAGTGATGAGTAAGGCCAGAGGCAAAAGTGTGCAGAACAGTCCCATTCTAGAAGCAGCTCCTTATCTCAGTTTAAGGAAACATTCCAGTGAGGAAAATGAACTCAGGTAGGATGTGAGGAAGGGCCATTGAGGGATGTGGCTTTGAGTAGTGGGTAGCCTGGGAAAATAACTGTGGAAAGTGCTACTCCAAGGGTTGGCAAAGTTTTTGTGGCTTGGGCCGGTTCATGGTTCCGCAGACGCCGCAGTGGGCCGGAGTGTGCGCGTGTATGTGCACACATGCATGCGCAAATGCTATTTCTGGCGCTCCTTCCGGTACGGAGAAGGCATGCACAGCTTCCCATTGGCTGCAGGAGCTTCTTGCAGCCAATGGGAAGCCGGGCAGCGTCGCGGAAGGCGGTCCCCGCTCTGCTCCGCACCAGTTTAGCACTGCGCAAGGGAGCTGACCAAGTGGGTGGCGGGGGTCCCTGAGTGGGCGGCGGGGATCCATGGGCTGGTTAAACGACCCCCATGGGCTGCTTGTGGCCCGTGGGCCTTAGGTTGCCGACTTCTCTCCTACTGTTTTGAATGCCCTGTAAGAAAGACAGAACACAATTGCAACAAGAATTTTTTTAAAATAACTTTTAATCCAATCTTTTGCTCCTGCTGCTGCTGCTCCTTCTCTGCAAGGCAAGCCCGCACAACCTTGGCACTAAACACAACCTAAAACATCCATCAAGAACAAGCTAAATGAAAATGATGAATAAAAAATGTGGTTAAAAAGTAGCATATACTATAAGAAACAGATTAAAAGTGATGAAAATTAATTGTGATTAGAACTGTGGGTGCATCTGATGGGCATCTCTTGGCATCTAAAAGATAGTAAAGAAGGAACCAAATAAATGTATTTTAGGAGGCGGTTACACCACAGCTGTGCTAGCATGAGTCAGCCTTCGGTGGCAGGTGCTGGGTGTGCAGACACGCACGGAGTGTCATTACGGTACTGGAGGGCAGAATCCTCAGCAGGCTCAGCTTAAGATGTGGTGTGGCCCGACCCCAGTGCTGAAGTAAGATGCAATGGGTGGGGAGCAATCATCTGCTTCATCTCAGGCAGCAAAAGGTCTTTGGCCAGACATGTACAGAAGCCAGCCAGTCTGGCTCTCTTTCAGCAATTGCAAAGGGACAGCATCCGTCACCAATTACATGAGGACAGCATTCTGGTAAAGGGGTCTGAGAGCAGACTCCGTCACACAAAACACCTCCCTACACCCCTCTGTGGCCTGAGGAGGCTGCCTCATATTGCCTAATGATACCTTGCTCTGTTGGGACATTGATCAGGACTTAGGTGCCACTGCCTTCAGTACTTACTTATAGCTAAAGGGAAGGGGGCACAGAGCAGGGCATCTAAAGAAGTCAAGCAGGTTCATGTGTTCTGGAGGTATAGTTGCTGACAATTACACTTGAGTCACCTTCAAACCCACATAGGCAATGATGCTTCTTTTGCCACTATGGATTGCAGCTGCTGAAGTACAATCCTGCGTGATATTGTACTTTATTAACAGTAATAGTGATGTTGCAATTCACATGCAAAATGGTAGACTACATAATGTCTATGGCTATAGGCATGTTGGCACAAAAGGATTCTGTACCAGCTAAGCTGTGCACTGTGAGTGGGCAGGGGGAGGAAACAACAGGATTTGCACATCTTTAAAATTTGAGGAGGTGTTTTTAAAAGGGGTAAGGAAAAGATGGCAAAATGGCTGAAATGCTGTACTCACTCAAATTCTGTTCATTGGATGAGGTCTTGCTTCATTCAGCTGAAATCCTATTTTTGCTTTGTCTTTGTCTTTGTTTTAAATAGGGAGGGTGTTCTACTGTGGTCAGTGTGTCTTGTATTGGTAGTTATTCACAAGATCAAAGCATTTTTTCCTATGCTTTGTTGCTGTTGACATGACTTCTTACTTCACCTTCTCCTGCTGTTATGGACCTTTGGACCTTGCACAAGCTGCTATTTTTTCTCTGTCACCATGATGCTACGTGGTATGACATAAGGAAAGGACATGGTGGGAGGCAGTGAGAAGCCAAAGTTTTTCTTTCCTCATAGCAGTTTCTGGCAAGGAATTTTACTTAGGATTGATGTTCAGAGTTGGGGCGGGGGGAGTTGGAGGGCCACAGCATGAACAAGATAAATGACTGCAGGTTAAAGTCTGTCAGCAGGCAAGGGCTATGAACTAAGGTATAGTGTTTTCCTCATGGCCTGACTTCCATTCACATTCTCCAAAGTGGAAAAAAAGATGCACAATTTCACTTCCAAAAATTGCTTTTCAGAGGCTACACTGAGAATCATCAACCTTTCTGATTAAAGACTGAGCTGCTTTTTAAAAAAAATATTGTAATGGCAAACACTTGTAGCAAATTTAATGAATGGTTTCCCAACAGCCACAAACATTTACAAAATAAGTTACTAAATAATAAATAACTATGTTTTAGATAGTGTTCAAGTGTTGTGGGCCTTCATGCAAGATACAGTGAATTCTGTATGGATAATGATCCAGGTAATGGGGGTTCTACTGTATTAACCTTTCGAAATAGGATAGCTGCTGTTTGCAACTAACACTGAGGAAAAAGCCATTTGCATAGTATAATTCCTGCTTCTTGGCTTTTAAAAATAAAGATTTACTGATCAGTCTTCAGTACAATAATGTTTCATCTGCATATCCTGGAAGCGTAGTATCACACTATATTCCATTTATAATTTGAGAACGAAATTAATTGAAAATTGGAACAAGTTCTATTTCAGGATAAGAAAACTAGCCCTTTAGTCTGAAGTAATAGAGGAGAGTCCAATTTAAATATAAAACATGTAGCTATTAAGGGGCACATAGGGCAGAAAGATGGGAAATCAATATTATTCTTTTTTTTAAAAAAATCTGTTTTATGAAGCACAGAAAAAAATTTCTAGTTTCCTGCAAATAATGTTTGTGTTTACCTTGACCCTGATTTAAACTATGACTCAATTGTGTTTTCTCCAGAGCAGTCATTTTTCAGCCCATTTTATCCTGACGATGGTTTGAAATGTTGCATAGAACTCTCTTTACCAATAACCATTCCCTTGGTATTTTAATTTATCACCATTTAAAGCTTTTGTTAAGGCTTGAGTTTGTATGGTATTCCTCTTCTTTCACAAGTTGAATGTTTTTTGTTTGCATTATTTTTAAAAATGTGTCAACATCTTTCTTTGGTCCAGTGGGAAGTATTCCATTCATTTGATGGTTTTTGAGAACACTGCTTTCAAAATACCTGGAAAGTATCATGATGATTCTAAGATGGGAGCACTGGTGTAATGGTGGCATATCATTGCCCACACTCCATAAGATGGGGAGATGGACACCATTTATCCAGTCTTTAACTCTGTCTAGTTGTGTGCACAGTAAGTGGCTAAAGGAGTAGTATCAAAAACATCTACCGTACACAATCTTGAGTAAAATAATTCCTTCCAGTAGCACCTTAGAAACCGACTAAGTTTGTTATTGGTATGAGCTTTCATATGCATGCACACTTCTTCAGAAAAATGTGCATGCACATGAAAGCTCATACCAATAACAAACTTAGTTGGTATCTAAGGTGCTACTAGAAGGATTTTTTAAATTTTGTTTTGACTTTGGCAGACCAACACGGCTACCTACCGTGTTTCTCATATTATAAGACATGTCTTATATTTATTTTTTCCTCAAAAAAACACACTATGGCTTATTCTCAAGGGATGTCTTATTTTTTTCCTCCTCCTCCTGCCGCGGCCGGCATTGCTGCTGCGCCTATCACTATGTCTTATTTTCGGGGTATGGCTTATATTCCTCGAATGCTTAAAAATCCTGCTATGGCTTATTTTATGGGTATGTCTTAAAATATGAGAAACAGGGTACCTGTATCTGCAATCTTGAGTACACACTCAAGTAGTGATGGCTGAGAATTTCAAACCAGGCCACACCCCTTTTATCCCATAGAACCATTTTTTGAATGAAACACAAACCTGGGGCTTGATCTGGAGATCTACAAACCTTTTTGAGAGCTGTTTTGACTATTGTACTTGCAAGGTGTACCGTGGGTTGTTTTGTGTTTATCATTGCTTTTAACAACATGAACCTGCTTAGAGCACTTCCACTGCACAGGGTAAAAATGCTTTTGCAGATGGTGGAGGAAGCAGCCACACATCACTTCCTGTGCAATTATATGCACAAATGACCATTGAATGTACAACAAAACAACTGTCCCATCTGTACAACTTATCCAAAAGAACTGCCCTTGGTACTCTTCCTAAGTACTCCTCAGTTTGGTGGGGGTTGTGGTTTATGTTTGGTTTTTGTTGACTGTTTTTATCTGCAGATTTATTTATTTATTTTGATTCTCTGGAATTATCCTAAAAATCTCTGGAATTTCCCTGGAAGGGATGGGACATGCTTTAAGATGTCCACAGACTGAAACAGTCATTTCTAGTGCCCAGTAAGCTAAGTGGAAGTAATTATTCCATACCCCAAATACTGCAGGGCTAACTCTGTTCTTTACAATACTGTACTACTACTTTAATTAGTGCCATTTGAATACCTGAGGGAAACAATTTCATGCAAATTGCTCTGTAGCTGAAATGTTGTTTCTGAGCCACAAATGACATGCTAAACAAATTACATGAAGGGGTGTCTTGAGCAACTTTGATGCAGCTAAAAAAACTTTGCAGCCTTCCAGTCACATCTGGCCCAATGATGTCATTTCTGGGCTTAGAGAGATAGCCATTAACTATGATATACTTTACTTATAAACATAGGGCTTCCTTTCTTGGAATCATGTGAATGCTTTACGTATAATTGTGCAATTAACTTTATATAAGACAGACATCTTCCAGGCCCCCCACATCGATGCATAGCATAGACTATAGCATAACCAATGCTTTAACATCACAGATTGAATGATTACAAGAAAAAGTAGGGAATTCACTTTCACTAAAAACACAACAAAACCATGGCTAATGAATCTATATTAAAAGGTGCCTAAAGTTATATTTTTCAGAACCAAAGACCTGCAGTAAGACATTAGGCATGCACTATTCTCAACATTCTGGTTATAACCACCTTCCCCCCAGAATTTAGGCACTTTCTGGATGCCTTGAATGCCAATACTCTAGAATTAGGAGACTCCGAGCACAATTCAAAGTGTTGGTGTTGACCTTTAAAGCCCTAAACAGCCTCGGTCCAGTATACCTGAAGGAGCGTCTCCACCCCCATCATTCTGCCTGGACACTGAGGTCGAGCGCCGAAGGCCTTCTGGCGGTTCCCTCGCTACGAGAAGCCAAGTTACAGGGAACCAGGCAGAGGGCCTTCTCGGTAGTGGCACCCTCCCACCAGAGGCCAAAGAGAACAACAATTACCAGACCTTTAGAAGGCATCTCAAGGCAGCCCTGTGTAGGGAAGCTTTTAATGTTTGATGGATTCCTGTATTTTAATGTTTTGTTGGAAGCCGCCCAGAGTGGCTGGGGGAACCCGGCCAGATGGGCGGGGTATAAATATATTATTATTATTATTATTATTATTATTATTATTATTATTATCATCATCATCATCATCATCATCATCATCATCTCTTGAGAGTGTAATACAAAATCAGAAGACACTTAGGGTTTCAAAAACCCAAGAAGGCCTATTTCTATTGTTTTGAGTGCCCCCTCCAGAGGACCACAATACAGTGGTACTTCTGGTTGCGAACGGGATCCGTTCCAGAGGCCCGTTCGCAACATGAAAAGGCTGCATCCCGAAGCGCCGTGTCTGTGCAGGCGCGTGACTTAATTTGGTGCTTCTGTGCATGTGCAAAGTGCAATTTAGCACTTCTGCGCAGGCGTGTGCACCGAACCCGGAAGTAACCCATTCCAGGACTTCTGGGTTCGGCGCAACCGTATCCTGAAAAGACGCATCCTCAAGCGGACTTAACATGAGGTATGACTGTAAATACAAATAAGATACTAAAGAGCTGAAGTTTTCTTTGAAGTTTCCACCTCACAATGAAGAGAAATCCCCCCCCCAGTTGTCAGCCATGCAAGTGAACAAAATGTTCATCAGCATTCATTCAAATATAAATGACTGTTGCTACAAAGGTAAATCTTAGTTTGGGTTTTTTAAGTTCATTTCTGTTTTCTGTATCGGGAATTTTTAATGTCTGATATTTTACAATTTTATATATATGCTGTAAACTGCCCTGAGTGGCTGGGGAATTTTATTTTATTTTATTTATTTTCTATGAAGATAACAAAACTGTGAAGTTTAGCTATATATTGAAAGCCTTTTATATGATACAATTGGTAGGACTTTTATTGTTATGAGTTTATGTGTGTATATGGTGAAGGGTTGGATCCAGCTTAAGTACCGGTAAGTTCAACACTGAAACTATTAAAATGAATAGGACAAGCTAACAGCAACTTTGTTCTTATTGAAAAGAATGGGCCTCAAGTTCAACTACTTTTGCCAGGATTCAACCCTATGTTTAAATGTAGCACAGGGCTCCACAGAGCCATCAGGCTGGTTTGATTGCAGTGCTAGTTCACATAGAATATACAGAGCCCAACGGTGATCAACGCAACAAAGTTTGAGAACCGGGGATCTATAAATTGTGGGGATATGTGGAAATTATATTGGAGTGAAAGTGCATTTTGGCATAATTTTAAAACAAATGTAAGATCAAAGATTTGTCTTCCTTGTGCTTTCTCCAGTTTCTTGCTGTTCTCGATCCCAGCAGTTTTGCCTCAGATGAATATGTTTTATTGATGTGGTGCTCTTGCAGAATGCCAAATTGGTGTGTTGCATTAATCTGCAGCTTACAAACTCTATATATCTTAGGTTTTATATCAACTTTAAAACTAGCCAAATATGTGTAAAAACTGAACATCTGGATCTGTAAACCTCAGGGCCGAATTCCAATTTGATATCAACATGAAACTCCAATGACCTGGCTTGATTTATGAGTATTTAAACCAGGTGTCATTTTGGAACTCATAGTTTAGCCACCCACTACTAGTAAATCATCAACCCCAAAATGCTATCCATTTGGTATTTGCAAGGTCCATAAATAAGGCTGCACCATCAAATGTTACTAACTTAATAACTGGCAATAGTATTCCAATATGGATTTCATTCTTTGAGTAATTCAATTATAAGCAGTGGTTAAAAAAAAGAACATATCAAGTGCTTAAGAAGAAGTAAACTAAGTTAGGCAATTGCCTATCCTAAATTTAAAACTTTTTCTTCCATCAAGGTAGTACATAGCATAGGCCAGAAAATGGCATTTTTGCAGACCAAAAGGCAATTGTTTTGGATCAGAGTGCTTCCCCTCCAGAATTGTCCTACTACGTACTACCCAGAAGATCAGTGATATGAAAGCCCTTGGTGCCACAGTGGTGGACAGGGAAGGGAGCAGTTACTTTGTTCCCTAAGCAAAATCATCCAACCTCTTGCCTTCTAGAGGTAGCACTGCTGACATTGAAATCAAAATTTCAAATAATTTGTTTGGGAGGTTTTCCTCCTCAACTGACTGTGGAATGAGAATATAAGCAATGATGCAAAATCAGGAAATTATGCAAATTTGCATTTTTTTTATTAAAAAACCACTTTTATAAGTGCATGTTTTACGTTAGCACGGGATTCTGAGTTGGTGTGCGTGTATGTATGTCCACAGAGAACCCAGAGTCTAGTATTGAAGACATGATGGTTTGGCACAAATAGGCTCCAAAGACTACATCATAATAGACAGCAGACAAACAGAGAGACTAGCAAGATGAAAACAAACATGTTTCCAAACATAGGCCACACTGGTGGGTGCTGATGTGAGTCTACCCCTGATAGGAGTCTACCTTCTGCATCTATTTCATGTATGAAAATATGTTGCTGCTGCTATTATTATTATTATTATTATTATTATTAGCTTATTTGACAAAGCAAAGAAAATGAGTCGGCGATCATACAGTGATCTTCAATACTGGATAGGTGGGCTCATCACTGCTGTAATATTTCCTGCTTGGCGACCTTTCAGGCGCAACAATAATTAATTAAGACGGTGTTTTCCAATCACAATATCTATACAGAGTAATTTCCCTTTGTGTTCTCAATGGCACGACAGATTGCTGAACCTGAGCCTCATATCAGGCGCCTCGTAGCCAGACAGTTTCATATTTCCTGCAAGCCTTTCTCTGGCCAGCCTGACTTGATTTATAATAGCTGAGATAGGGCAAAATTAAAAATTAATTAATTTGTATGAATGTGTAATCAGGTGGACTGGACCGAGCTATAGAGATGCTAATTAGTCTATTCCCCAGCTCTCTCTGACCAGCTGATCCCCTGGAATATGCGACAGCTACAGCATCCAGAGCTGACAAGTGAACATAGTCAAGGCGAAGGGTCAACAGTTTTTCTTCTAACCCCAGTGGGGCCAAGGAAAAGAGCTGCTTAGCTTGGCATTTAAGTTCAGGGAGGGAAGACCTTTCAGATTGCTAAAACAATATGTTAGTGTGACATTCATTGCAGGGTAGGTGGGGGATAAGCGCTACATAGAGTCAATTGTGGTCATTTTTCTCGGGTTTTTGGCTATGTTTAAACATTTCCTCCTTGAACACTCACATTATTGTTAATGTTTTGAGGTATTGTGCTCTGCGGTGCGCTGTCTTCTATAAAAAATTTTTTAATAGAACATTTTTAGCGTATTGAGATAAAGCATACAAGTGACACAGAACATTTTATAGGTCCTTTTTTGTGGGGTGGGGTACATGTACTGCACAAATCTACTGCCAGCAAGGAATTGAGCTCATATCGTGTGAACCATAACCTCTCCCCTGCCGAACAGGCTCTAGCCAAAGTTACAATGAAATGTGCCAGAAATGCTCTGCACTAAATACTGGATTAGCTCTCTATGTGTCTCTTTAAATGGCTTAGTAATGGAAAATTACTGTTAGTAAGAGAGCAAAATAAGTCCTTTTAAACATATAGGTCAATAGTCAGACAAATAGTACAGGATTCCCCTTAGCATGCAACTGTTTTGTTCAACCTGATTATCTGTTTTGTAGATAAGGAGTGCCAGGTAGAATGCTAACATATGCAACTTGAAAAATAAGTTTTAAAGGGGCTTCCTGTTTCCGGAGGTGAGAAATGGCTGACTCCCACACGATTGGACCTCAGCCGTGCCGGTGATTCAGGGTTGATATAGGAGTAATTAGCCCTGGCAGACTCCCCAGGGTAGGGGGGGGACTGTCTTGAAGACCCACAGATTGTCCAAGATTGCCAGCTTGCATTGTTCAAGCGACAGGACACTGGGTCACAGAGCACAGTATGACTGGCACTCTCCGAAGTCACTCTCATAGCCGGAAATATCTGTTTGATAAAATAATTAGATTTGGACAATAAACAGACATAGTCTGGACCGAAGAAGACTGAGAAAAAACCTGCAGAACTGCACAGTCCCTGGTGTTTAAGCTCAGACTTCAAAGAGATTCTCATCATGGTGTTTGGATTACAGAGGTGATTGGTATGTTCTTTTTTCTTCTTCTCAATAACTACAATTGTTTTTCTAAGCCAAGCCTCATTAAGAAACCTATTTTTTTTGAAAAGTACAGATGAACTTCTATTTATAATTAAGTATTCAATTGCACAGCTTTACTTAGACTTGAAAGACTTGATAAAGATGAAAGAAGAAACAAGATGGCGCTTGTTAATATGACGCAGCACGGAAAAATGAGAATTCCTCCTTTTTTCAAGGGAAGTGGGAAATACTTGCTAGCTAACTTTATAATGAATTGAGACAACAATTTGGGTCTGGTGACTTCTGTTTCAGTGTATTTGAAGAAGTGTGCATGCACACGAAAGCTCATACCTATGACAAACTTAGTTGGTCTCTAAGGTGCTACTGGAAGGATTTTTTTAAATTTTTTGTTTGAAGTGTTAAGATCGGGATGTGGAAAATATGACAACAACAAGAAGAAGGCAGGAACAAAGATATTGGAGATATATTTCAGAGGTCCAGACTATGGGGAGCCCAGAAAAATTAATAATTAGTAATTTGGATTGTTATCTGGTTGTTTTTTTATTTTAGTTTATTGTTTTTAATTGGATTATGATTATGATTTGATGGATATGTTAATTGGCTGTTTTTATTGTAAAATCAATAAAAATGATTTTAAAATAAAAAATAAGTTTTAAAAAGAATTTCATTCTGTTGCAGGAACTGCAGCCTTCTCACTCTTTTAAAAAGCAATAGGTATTGTGGGGCAGAGGAAGGGGGCCTTCTCATAACAAAAGTGTAACTCTTTGTTAAAGACAAACCATAAAATAATCAGAGATAACGACTCTGCCGAACAATGTTGCATGTCATAAAGTGCTTACTCTTAGACCAAATTAAGCAAACATCTATTATAATGTTTGACAGATGTATTTTGATAGCAGGTATTTTGCTGAAATTTCACATAAGTTCTCATTCTTGCATTCTCACATTCAGTTTGATGGGAGACAGGCCTGAATTAGACTATAACTGTGAATTTTGCAAGTACAGTTGTGGAAAGAGGTTCTTATAGCCCCACACACCCAGATAGAAGGCAGGTCTACCCCCTCCCATTGGGCACACCTCCCTATGTGACCCCTCCCCCTGGGAGACACCAACTAGAGACTCTTCCCAGTTGCAGTGGGGAGGCAAATTGGCTCTTGCTAAGAGAAAGAACACCATTCACATGGTACTTAAAACTTCAGACAGTGCAAGTGATAAATTCCTCCCTAACTTTGCCGTTCACATACAATTATTTGCATTGGCAGATACACATTAATGAAAAAATGTATGATAAAAATGGCTCCTTGTGGTGTGCTGAGAGCCAGCAGCAATTTCTCATGTTACATTTAGAAGATTAAAATGCATGAAAGACAGTAGAACACCTCGTGTTTTTAAATACAGCTCTTTTTCAGTATTAAAGTTATGCTGATGTCCAAGAACAACTTGTTTGCCTGGCTGGGAGTAATACTGCTTTAATCATTAACATTTGAGCACATATATTCTCTCTTAGAGTTATGTGAAAACCTGAAACACCCTTAAAGCAATGTGTCTTATTTGTTTCACTCACTAGGACCCATTAGAAATATCACAAGCCAAAGGAATTCTGTAGATTTGCATGTCTTATGTGAAGAGTTTTTGTTGGACTCCAGTGCAGTCCTCTGTGACTGTTGTTGTTGTTGTTCCCATGGGACTGGGTTGCTCAGCCACTCTGGGTGGCTTCCAACAAATTATAAAGCCACAGTAAAACATTAAACATTAAAAACTTTCCTATACAAGGCTGCGTTCAGATGTCTTATAAAAGGCAGATAGTTGTTTATTTCCTTGACATCTGATGGGAGGACATTCCACAGGGCTAGCATGACTACCAAGAAGGCCCTCTGCCTGGTTCCCTGTAACCTCACTTCCCTCAGTGAAGGAACCACCATAAGGCCCTCAGAGCTGGATCTCAGTGCACTGGCGTAGGAAGCCGCTTGGGCACCCGGAGTGGCAAACATGACGTGCACCCAGGGGTGGAGCATTGCTATGTAGCGCACACGCGCAGCGTCGCTACGTACGATGTATGCATCGCTACGTACGACTATGTATCAGAGTGCCCCTGCCGCCGCTCGTGCTGCCCCCCAAAAGACAGAGCTGGGAGCGGGCAGCCCCCCTGCTCCCCCCTTGCTACACCCCTGTCTCAGTGTCCGGGCTAAACGATGGAGGTGGAGAGGCTCCTTCGGGTATAGAAAAATCCTTATGTTTACAAATGTTCTCTTTTCATTGTTTTCGAGGAGTTTCAACATAGGAAGAGGTTTCCTCATCTGATTAAAACAGTTTTCTAAATCTTAAGTACATTGTCTTCACCGATACAAATTTCAGTGGGATATCTTGCCTTAGGAATGCTCAATGTAAAACACTGCCTGAACTGAGTACATCAACTCACTTTTCAAGCGGCATTTCCTCCTTAGCTCCCTCCTCTCTAGTCTTGCTTTGCCCAGGTGCCATTGAGGTATTTCTAGTGATAGTGCAAGATTTATGTGTTGACAAGTGGCGAGGTGAAGCAGTGGTTAAAGTAGAGCTGCAAGTGATACTCCTGATCCCAGCAGGAGTTGCTGGCAATCTTCCTTCTCCCCCGCCCCCTTAAGTTTCCCCTTGTGAGTAACTATAAATTACTTTCTTGAGAATCTTTAATGGAAGCTAATATCACCTCCATTTAGACCTGTAGATTCCTGAGGTGCGCAGTAAAGTCTAATCCCAGAACATGTATTCTTAATGAACCCTGTGGTGTTTTAGCATTATACAATTCCCAAGCCTGAACAGTGCCACTATTTCTACTAAAAATCCATAATCATGGGCAACATTTCCCTTATTTTTTTTTGTCTTTTTTCTCACATGTTGTTTTTCTTTTCTTTAACAAATGAATAACCAGCAAAGTTAGGCATTAGTTGTCGATACTTAGCTACAGTTAAATTAAACAATTATGCGGACACATACAGGAGGCTAACTATTAATGGCATTTTAATGTATTATGGGAAGAGATAAGGACCTGGTTTCACAGTTTATTAAAAATATAGGCTCTTGCATGTCAAGAAAGGGATTTCATGGAGATTACAGAGCAACTTCTCTGTAAGCATTCACCTTGATTAGTGAAGGCCACTCTGCGTCTCCAAAGAGTTGTGGTTTTGAACTAGTTCCAGTGATTTGATGATAACAACAAGATAGGGAGATTCTTAGATGGAAAAGCAAAGTACAGTCTTGGGGCAGGAAGGAGAGATTGTAGGAGCTTATACAGTAAGTTAGCTTTATGTGAATTTTCTCTTATAATCAATAACACTGACTTTTGAACAAGAATAATGGAATGTTCTAATCAGTTAGTAGCTACTAAATTACATTTAGCACACTAGCATGGAGACTGGAGTTCGGATAGAGAACAGGCCAGTCCAATTATTCCATGACTGAACAAAGGTTTGGCTATACTGCCTCATGTCCAAAAGAACAGATTCAAATACAGGTAAATGTCAGTTAAAGGTAAAGGGACTCCTGACCGTTAGGTCCAGTCATGGGTGACTCTGGGGTTGTGGCGCTCATCTCACTTTACTGGCTGAGGGAGCCTGCGTACAGCTTCCGGGTCATGTGGCCGGCATGACTAAGCCGCTTCTGGCGAACCAGAGCAGCACACGGAAATGCCATTTACCTTCCCGCTGGAGCAGTACCGTCTTATCTACTTGCACTTTATGTGATTTCGAACTGCTAGGTTGGCAGGAGCAGGGACCGAGCAACGGGAGCTCACCCTATCGCGGGGATTCGAACCACCGACCTACTGATCGGCAAGCCCTAGGCTCTGTGGTTTAACCCACAGCGCCACCCGCGTCCCCTAAAAGTCAGTTAGGGGATCCTAAATCACTGAATTTATTTTGAATTGAATTGAATATATAACCAAATGCAGTTAACCTTCAAAATTTGCACTTCTCTGAATTTTGTAGTATAGTTGTGCAGCAAAAAACAACAACCACAAAATATGTAAATTAGGGGAAGTGCATACAAAAGGCATATCTATTAGGGAAAATAACATAAAAATCAGCTCATCCATATCTATTGTATCACAATGGGCCATTTGGACCACAGCTCCTGTAAGTGTGCACAATTTCTGATCTGTTCACTTCTCAACACTGTGAGCAAAATGGAGCAATTCTTTTCTCTAATTGTGTTAGGATTCAGGCACCAGATTAGTTATCACCCCAGTTTCATTCCAGTCAGAATTCTAATTCTGGAAGCCAACTGGTGGAATTCTGCATATGTTACATTACTGTAAAAGCCGGAAAAGGTCCTTTTTAAAGTTTAGTATGTTGTAATTAGAAAAGAACTGTCCCACAATTCCACAATGATGAAATATCAAACAAAAATTTAAAACAATATTTTGTTTTTCCACACCTTTTACTTGCAAAATTGTGCAACAGTGCAGCAGTACAGTGATGAAATAGTCAAATTCCATCATTTCACCACTGCACAATTATGCATTAAGAAAGAAAGAAAGAGAAAGAAAGAAAGAATTTTTTTCCAAATTAACCCAGTTCAATTTTTCGTCTACAGTTATTCTTAAACATTCATCTGGAAACCGAATGGATTCTAATATACTGAGTTCCAATCCGAAAACCATCCTATAAGAAAAAAATTGCAAACCTGAGCCAGAATCCAGTTGAGGCCAAAACCATTGCTAGCTATCCTTACCATAGTTGATTTGCACTGCAGCTTACTTACACTGTTAAATGTAGAACCATAGAATTGTAGAGATGGAACTTTATATTCTATGAACAGAAATATACTGCAGGTAAACTAGTAACATGCTTCACTTTTAATTACCCTCACTGTTCTGTCAGCAGCAGTTGAATTTGTGTTCTATAGTTTTATATGAATTATATTACATAGGGAAGTAAGTGCTATTTTCCCCATACAACATAGCCAACCATCTTGCTGTTTCTTTCCAAAACAATCTCATAGCTCCATTAGTTTGGACCAGTAATTAGCCTGACACAGCAGAGAAGCTTATACTTTGAACTGAAAATTAAATAAACAATGTTGACAGATGCTGGCAAAATATAAGTAAGGTCACAGGAGTAGAAGCTCAAAAGTAATTTAACTGAAACTCATCAGAAAAGTGTGTTCCATTTATGAAATACTATTTTGCACACATTTATCTGAAGAAGTGTTCCTTTCATTTCCCAATTAGGTGTCAGCATGCATTTTCAAATAAGTGTTGCATTCTCACACTACAGTTTGAAGTCATCCTTCATTTCCTCCTAAGACCAGAAGCCTCAACACAACTACGTGGCAATAACAGCAGGGTCCCACATATGCCATACTTATTCCCAGAAAACTGAGTATAGTGTTGCAGCCAATGGACTTACTTCTGAGCAGAAATGCATGGTATTTTGCTTTCGGTTCAGTGGTGAATGTCATAGATTCAAGGCTTTTCTTCAGCTGGAACTCAGTTCTGGCACCTCTCAGGTGGGTGCCATTGCATTCCAAAAGAACGCGGGAGGTGTTCATGGTGAGTTCTGGCACCTCTTTTTCTAACAAAATAGCACTGAATAGATTTGTGTTGGAATCGGTCAGATATTGAGTGCTGTTACTAAAGAGCTACCCGCTTATGTGTTCATTAAATTCAATGAGAGGCAAAATTCCAATTCCCATTTTATAGAAAGGTAAGCTTGTGACTTGTTTGCTTTATTCTCACCATAACAACCCTCAAATCTTAGCATATTATGAAACTAAAAGTCTAATGGGGGGTGAGACTTGAGGGTTTTAAGGTTTTAATTATATATATATATATATATATATATATATATATATATATATATATATATATATGGGAGTACTGTACTCAATAAAACAGAGGATTAAATAAAATAACCGACTTTGTAAATTGTCAGAAAAACCATGCATAAGTTTTCGGCAATTTTTGTTGTGAAACATTCTGTTTCATGCAGACCTTTATTCAAGTTCTCTAGTCCCTTATGGGTAGCTGGCCCTTTACATAATTATTTTAAATATGTATACCTTATCAGATTTTTAGAATGAAATTCATCTCCCTTTACAGTTCTTAATCTTTGCCCACCACTTTGAAATATCCGTGTCCTTTTGCCATAACAGATAAAACATCTAATACTACCCCCCTGTCGCCAATTCGGCAACAGGTTTGAAATGAAACCAAATCAAACATGTAGCAGAAAATTAGTGAGAACAAAACTGGACGGGGTTGGGGCGCTGGGGGAATGTAACCTAATATCTTGAAAGCTGAAATGTGAATGTTACAGCAAATATTACAAGTAACTTAACCAACTGGTAACTAGTGTTCCTGTTTGTTTTATAAATGGATTTGGAAAGAAACTGGCTCAGTCTTGTGCTATAGCATCTCGCAGTTTTAACAGACATTATTCCATGCATTTCTAAAAGCATATAATTTAATTATCTTTGGCGAAATTACACTGCAGCTTATTTTGATGCTGTGAGTCAGGCAGACTGAAAAGCACCATATAATGTTATACAGTTATGTAATATTGAGGGAGATGGACTAGAGGGCCCCAATAGGTCTAATTTCTATTATTATATGAAACCATTGTATGAACTTTGATTGATCACAGAACATTGAAGAGCAAAGGATATTGTTTCTTGGTAAACAAACTCACAAGAGGGGTAAATGAGAGTTGGAAATACTGGTGTGAGCTGCCATTATGCATTTGAACTATGTTTACAGCTTTTGTAGGAAGCAAGAAGACACATGAAGACATTTGTCAGGAAATTATTACTTTCCTCCTACAGTCATACCTCGGTTTAAACCGCCTCTGTTTGTGAATGCCTCTGTTTACAAACGCTGCGGACCCATCTGTAACGGATTAATTCACTTTCCATTACTTTCAATGGGAAAGTTCGCTTCAGGTAAAGTACGCTTCAGTTTAAGTACTCCGCGGACCGTCTGGAACGGATTAATCCACTTTCCATTACTTTCAATGGGAAAGTTCACTTCAGGTTAAGTACACTTCAGTTTAAGTACAGACTTCCGGAACCAATTGTGGTTGTAAACCAAGGTACCACTGTAGTGTCATTTTTAAAGTCAACTTTTTGAGCACTTTGGCCTTCACTTTTCGATTAAGTCACACCTCCTCAAAGGGTATCAAATGTGGGGTACCTTTCATTATTACAGAAGCCTACGGTACTTTAGGTAGGTAAAGGTACTTAAATAAGATTGAAGTACCTAGAAATAAGGTACTCCTATGTCAGGGTTGTTACGTCTCTTGAAAAAGCTGGAAACTAAGTAACCATTGCAAAAGTGGTAGGCTCTTCCCATGATACACTTCCTTGAGTCACCTGTATTTGGCTAAACTTGTGAGTGTACTATCTGGAGAAATTGTATAGTGAGTGGCCTTGTGCTGCAGTTTTAAACTTACAGTAAAATATATGATAGAGATCTGGAAAGTTTCATTTACAATGCAGTTTTGCCAAAGTTACCTTCTGTCTGATTATAATTTACTTTTTTCCCCTTTGGGGAAAATAAATTGTTAGTGCTTGGATACATAAACCACTTGATGGTGGTGGCTAGAAACAGAGTTAAACTTTCAGATGTGCATCCCATAGAAAGCAGTGTCCAACACTTGGCAGTGCATTCAGAAGCCTACTACACATCCAAAGTTCCAAAAAGAAAGAATATCTGAATGCAGTCCACAGAATTATTTTGCATATCCAGGATTACAGAACAGAAAAGTTAAATACTTCATAGAAAGAAAGAAATGTTTTCACACGAGTTCATCATATACATGTTGTTCTACACTGAGATAATCACCACACAGGAAAAATATAACACACAAGTTGACCTTTAGAAGAAAAACAGATGGCTTTCAGAATGGAGACAGAAGGTCCAACACACCTTTCATGGTGTGAGGTTTCATTTCAGACCACTGTCATGTTGGTGGGGTTTAATTTCAAGCCTTTTTCTTTGGCTGCATATAGTTTCTAGCCTCCCAGATTGTCAATCTGTTAAATTTCACCCTTGCCTTTTAATTATAAGTAATAGCTCTGCATGTTTGCATTTGAAGATCTTGCATGATTTTACTGCCATAATAACATTTCACTTGGAGTAACCATTTTCACTGAACCAATAATTTTTGCAAGTCTTATATCTAAACTCTTTTGCTGCCTCCTTTCAGCATTTTTCAGATATTTTCCAGTAAAACTCTTCCAAATTCAGGGGTGTGGGGAGCCCTCACAAGAAATTTTGCAAGTCCATAATTTGAGGAAAGGCTTTGATAAACATCACTACCTAATATGTCCCTAATTTATCTATAAAGTAGAATCCTACCACACTATATAAAAATCAAAAGCTTTACCTTTTGCAAATTTAAAATGGTAAGCCTTTTTCCCCATCATGCCTATTTGCTATATAGCTCACCAAACCAAAAATGCAATGTCAACAGTTAAATAGCTTTTCATTTTTTAATGATTACCCTGTGATCAGCCTTCAACATAAATATTATTGGTTCCATAGGTGCCATTTCTCAATTTGTTCCTTTCAAATTGTTAAAAGAGATCATTCTTGTTCCTTTACACCAGATGGAGGTTACCAAGTAGAAAGAGGTGTCAAAGCAATACTGTTCTAGCATTTTTGTTGAGTAGAACAACTCACACATAGCTTTCTTATTAGATGTAACCATTCCAAACCTCTGGTAGCATTACATGGACACATGTAATAGTCAAGACATGGAAGTCATGGAAGCTATTCCTATATATATAAGGGCTGAAGAACCTATGGCCCTCCAGATGTTGCTGGTCTCCAACTTCACCAACCCCAGGCAATATGGCCAGTGGTCAGGGATAATGAGGGTTGTAGTAGTCCAGCAGTACCTGGTTCCACACACCTGCAATATATGATTGTTTATGTTGATGCATACCATTGATCATCTGTTTAACTACTGGATACTCTAATAGGTGTTCTTCAAGGTCTCAGGCAGATGTCTTTTCTAGCTACTGGAGATGTAAATGATTTGAATGTGGGAATCTTTGCACCTACAGTAGTGCTCTGCTACAGAGTTATGGCCCCTCTCTCAACTGTCAGAATCATCAGAACCACTACCAGTCATATCTGTAATGACCCAGCCCACATGTTATGTTTGTTCGTGTGGCCACCTTCTAAAAGTCTGCCGAAACTTTGTACAAAATATAGTATTGTATGAATCAGCCCAATGACAAATTGAAGCTGGTGCACTAATGCATGCTATTCTCATTCTTTCTCCCATGTTTAATCTAGCAGTGTTCAGTGTGCATATATAAATTAAAGCACACAGGAGCCAAAAGCAGCAGCAGAATTAATATAGCACCACTTCTCGTTCTTGGATGTTGTTTGAAAAAGGCATCATGAAAACGTTTGATTAAGTGAGAGAGTCTACGTTTTACGAAGCTTTCTACGTTGCGGATGAAGATTTATGACACTATGCAGAATGGCTCTCTCAGGAAGCCAAGGTTCCCACCGAATCCAGGAAATGATGTATTTTTCTTTTGCACTAAAGAGCATATTATGTATTAAAGGAGGATATCGGAAAGTCAGTGTTCTTTTGAGTAAATGCAGCTGCAGTGTTAGCTAAAATAGATCACAGCAATTCTGTGAATCTTAAGTTGAACAGAGGCTGAAAAAAATAGGTTTTTTCTTGCAAAATATATTCACTTTAATTAAGCTATCAATTTGATGGTCATTACCTACGATTTCTTTCTGAAAGGATTTTTTTCTTCAAAAAAAACACCACTGAGCAGGAGAGGCCTGGGTTTCTAGAGAGGCCTGGTGTTGGAAACTTCAAAGGCCACTATAGTGCTCTTAGCCACCACACAACAAGCTTTTATGCTCCATGAATACCTGAAGAATGTGAAATTACATGCTCGTTTTCAGAAATGCCTTGTGCTTTTGCTTAATACATTAATCTTTCCATCATGTGGGTTTAGTATGGAATTGTAATAGATTACTCCAGAGCCAAGGTTTAAGTAGGCCCCAGTTCTTAAGAGAAGGTTTCAGCTTTGACATTTGTAAGATTTACTAGTTCCAAAGCTTGCTTTTGTAATAAAACCACCTACTGTACTTCTTTCATTTGTTTTTTACTGCATCCAAAAGTTGAACGTAACGTACAAAATGTAATATTTTGGATGCATACCTATGAATTTTACCTAGATTTCAAGGGATTAAAAGTGCTTAGATTTAAGGGTATGCATTACTGAAATTAGGAGATTCTATCCACCCATTCATCTCTCTGTCTATGAAGTAACGGGTGGCAAACAAAATCTGTAGGTTTGCGGCACATAACAATGTATTGTGTAGCATCAGGTTTTTATTTCACGTGAAAAAAGGACTCAGCTAAAATATGGTAGGAGGTGTCTTACTGCTGATCAAAATCTACCAAAATCACTTATTCTAGCAGATGAGAGAACTAAGATAAGGCATATTGTAGCCCATGCCTCCTCCATGTCCATATCTTGGCAATGTGTTTAGAACATATGTGTGAAATACTTAGGATTTCATTATAAGGCCCAAATTAAACTGCACGTGTGAGTAATGACAGCCGAGAGAAGATACTTAGATGTTCTCCTCCGTCTGTTTTTATTTTCCAACACACACACACACACACACACACACACACGGGTTGTTTATCAACGCACAGAGGAGAAGATACGGATTCTACTGCAGGATTGTATGAATAGTACTAATATATCAATAGTACTAATATATCAATTGAATGTAACAACCATGTGTATCCTGCCTTAGTTCAAAAACCAGGACCAACCACTTTAGTGAGGTTGAGAAGCAGCAGATACTAAACTGTGAGAGGGGGAACTGTGTGACAGACATGACCTGGCCTGTTCCCCCTAAGCTAGCTTGCTGCCTGCAGTTTTGGTGGAGATTGCTGTCTAATCACCAATGTTGATGGGGCTGCCATCTTGCTCTCCACCTCAGGCAGCAGAATGTCTTGGGCCAGTCAACAATGTAATGTAAACATTGCTTTCTCACAAAGTGTCTACTGTCATAGGCTACTATTAACAGACTATTATTCCCTTTTGGTGATTTAGAAAGGATAATCTTTGTGTCAGAATGAATGTCTTCAGTTTAGCTCAGTTCAGTTTTTTTAAAAAAAATTTATTTTATTTTATTTTACTGCAAAACAGTTTACATAAAACAGCACAGACAAATAAAGAAAAGAACAGTACGTCAATAACTACACACACACTAACAACAAATCTTCTAACTTCACACACACTTTTGACTTCCGAATCGGAAGTGCTTTCTACATATTCTTAGTCTATACGTACTTCCTGTTATATCTATTGCATATCACAAATGAATTTTTAAGTTCCTAGCATTCCTTAATATATAAGATTCAATCTAAATCTGTCAGGAGATCTACATTTTCACAATACTGTTTTACAAATTCTTTAAATATTATCCTTTTTTATTCACGTTCTGCTTTATTATTACTTGTCTGAGGTTTAGTTAATTCAAATTACTTAAAATCATTTTGGATCAGAGGTGCCTGTCCTCTGATTAGTCCTGTTTCTGATCCCAGCCAGTGATACCTGACAGTGCAAGCCTGTGCTTGTTTACTCATAAGTAAGCCCCACTGTATTCAGTGGGGCTCACTCTAGGTAAGTGTGCATAGGATTGTACTGTAGTTATCCCACTGAATCATAGAATTGTGTAGTTGGAAGGAACCACGAGTGTCATCTAGTCCATCCCCCTTCAATGCAGGATTCAGTCAAATGTTAGTGAAACTTTTTCTAGACCAAAACATACAAAAGGCTATAGAACTGTAAATCAGTTTAGCCTTTTTCTGTTGGTTCTTTCTTTGTTTTATAGTTTTCTTAGAAAAGACAAAAACCTTAATGCAGAAAAGACGTTGAGCCTTTGGTTAAGTCCTGTCAACGTTAATCACATATTTTAAAAGTATGAGTCACAAAATCCATAGCTAGGCTTTGCAAATTGCCATAATTTTTTTCCTTTTTTTCTTTTTCGTTGTGGTTGAAAGGAATGTATAAGCAAAGATTCCTTAATGTTACAGGATGACATCGAATACAGAGACAATAAGGGAGGGAAAAGCAACTCGGGGAAAGAAAGGAAAAAGGTGCAGCCTGTACTTTCAAAATGTATTTATAGTCTCTTTTTTCCAGGCTTTTAAAACATATGCTTATCTTGAATTTCAGATTATTTTAATAGGAGGAAGAGAAAGAAAACTCACACACCTGAGAATCGGTTTTTGCTCGGTCTATAAAACAACTTGGCACACTCTGACACCAAGAAACATAGCAAACTCTTTTTTGTGTGTTGTTCTTCTAACTCTATTTCAGACCTATATTTTTTAATATCCAAGGAGTAAATCAAAGCTTTGATTCCTGAAGGTTTCTACGACATTGCGGTTATGGCTCATTTTACTACAGGGTTAATCACATGCCATCTTGTAGCCAAAAGTTTGACTTGCAGCTGCTTTTTCAGAGAAAGTTCATGAGTTTCCCCTTGATCGTATTTCAGTTTTTCTCTGACAATGATCTTTGCTTTTGCAGGCTGCATGATGACTTCATACAATTTTATATACTTTATACAAATTGCTTATCAAAAGACATGGTTTATAATATCCCTGAGAAGCCCTTTAAAAATGGATTTGAAATGTTTTTTCTGTTAGATGAGAATTATTCGGAAAGCTTGAGGTACAAGGGGGAGGGTTTGTAATTGTTCGTGTTCACTATTTGCTTTTGAAAGCCTTAAGCATACTAAACTATTGGCCAGATTAGCAGGACTAATTCATTTTTTCCCCGTGTAGGCATTATATTAGTAGGTTATAGGAAGGTGCTTCCTTTGAAGTGAGGCATCACCAAACATGTGGTTGTATTGCAGGTAGTTACAGGCTTCGGAAGCCCAGTTCTTCCTGGTAGGAAAACCACTTGCCAGGCTGAGGAATGAATACACATTTGGAATAGTACATTCATAAAATGGAACTCTTTGTAGATGCATTCCTCCTGGTTAATATGCTGCTATGGTTACATTCCAGGTGGGTGCAATGTGTGTGAATGGTGCAATGGCACAAATTTGGGGCTGTTAATTAGGGAGGATGTGCTGATGTGGAAGACGCATTCAAGTGGTCCTGTCTATATGATTATGGCTTGCAACCACCATAGCTGCTTGTGGAGTCTTGGCCCTGCTGTGAAATGGAATGGGAAGCTGGTTTTAAGGGACATGAGTTCACTAATTTAGTTGCTTTAATTTATTTATTTGTATTTTTTTTTCTGCCAGAGATGGAGTTATGAGGTTTTCTGCCCCAGATGCCAAGGTAACTTGACTGGACTTTGATATATTGCACATGAGAGCACCATTTGCTTCTCTGCCTCAGGCAGCAAAATGTCTCAGGCCAGCTCTACTGCTTAGGATGCCACCGAGGAGAAGCAGCTCCTCATGGTTTGTTGTGCATCTGATGCGGCTAGTAGCTGACCTGACTGATCCAGACAGTGCTAAATCAACCACATTCATCACACCATTTTGAGATATTTCTCTAACAGATGACCTTTAGGGATTTTGCGTGCCCCAGAGCAGTTTCAAAGGGAAATGGCAGCGCTGTTGCAACACCTGGAAAGAGTATCTGTTTACGTGCCTGAAGTTTTAGGGTGTGTTCTCGCTGAGGAAGATTGAACAACGTCTGAGCAACTGTTTAAGCTGCACTGAATGGAAGTGCCTCCAACACCAGAAGAATCACATAGACGATTGTGGTGTGAGCACTGATTCTAAGACATTGGAAGCTATTTCAGAGATTAGCTCATAGAATCCATTGTAGAGTTGAAAAGGTTCTTGGGCATGGTACAGTATTTGGAAAGATTTATGCCAAAGTTGGCATGGGTACTTTACTCCTTAAATGAAGTGTTGAAGGCAAATACCACTTGGTTTGGGGGGTCCAAAACAATATGAAACCTCCGTGAGGGTAAAACAGCTTGACCTGCATTATATGATATCACTCGTCGTACCACTGCAAGACTGACACAAACAGCTATGAGTTATTCCGCTGCACAGAGAGTTATTCTTGTTTTCCTGGAATGAAAGAGACTTACAGAGTTGAAGCAGTTAGTCATTATGGGGATAGAATTGTCATTCTAGCTAACATGAGACAAGGTATCCTAGTGAAATAAAATGCCCTGGTGAAGTTCACCAGGGTACAGTCAAATGCAAATTGTGATTACTGCCAGAAGAAAATGCTCTCTATGTGAAAGGACCACAAATTTGCACCAGACAGACATTTCCAGGTATCTGGAAATAGCTCACACAACAGATCTTATGAGTTCTACCACCTGTTTAAAGGATATATTAGCAAAGTTGAAGCGTCCCAACAAACGTGTAATAGTTAAGGCACCACAATTTTCAAAATAAATTTTGCGCCCAGCTTGCTAAAAGAATGAATGTCCATATTACAACCAGACTCTGCTACCCACCAGCTGATAGGTAGGAAGAGAAAACAGTCTAAATTGCAAGGTGAATCCTGAAGCAAGAATATCACATTCTGTGATATCTATTTCTAGATACCTGGAAAGGTCTGTCTGGTGCCCAATAGGAAGGACGGCACTGCCTGTAGTCTCTGACATTCACTGTGGAGGTCAGATGCATGTTATATAGCTTCTCCACATCCATCCAAGCATTCATATAAAATCTGAAAGTGTGTGTGTGTATACGTAAAGACAGACAATGAGAAAAAGATCACTTTTTTGCTGCATGGGCTATCAATTCAACATTTTTAAAGACATGTATTTGAATGTGCAGCCCTGGAAAATATCCCTGTGTTCAGCATCTCTCCCTCTCTCCCTGTGCTATCATATTTACAGTTAAAATTCTGGATAAGAGCTCATTTATAAAAGAGGCTTTCTGAGCTATCTGCGATTAATTAATGTCATTCTTGCCTTTTATTTAGCTGTCTGGAGATAATTGGTTAAGGTCTTAAAGATTTGTTTAATAAATGCCTAAGGTAAATGGAGCTGAAAATTCAGAGAAATGGCTCAATTTGCTTAGTATTCAGTGAAGTAGGCTGGACTGTCACCCATTCATACATGGAAGCTTTTTGGTTAATTGATTACAAGTGACATCCCACTGTTTCGTAAATGGGGCAATTCATCTTGAAGAGACTTTTCTTAATATGTATACTTGGTACAACATACGGGTGCAAGTAAGTAGAGTAATTGTGCAATGTGTCCTCTACTTTAAATACCTAATAAGGAGCCAACTTGTCAGTGATAACTAATGACGGTAAAAAGAATGCATTTAAGAAATCCCTGATATAATTACAAAACCAAATTGCAAAACAAATGCATTTGAATCCATTTTGTAAAGTGTTGTACAGGAAAACTATACTTGCTGGCATATGCTACAAATTGCTTAATCATAGATAAATCAATAATATTACTGTTCTCTCAACGTTAACTGTGTTCCAAGATGTGAATTGCAAGTAGCCTGTTCCCTTTCTAGTGGCTGTATTGGAAATGTAAAATCAATAAAAATGGTGTTCCTTAACCCTGTGAAGGCTTGCTTTTCAAACACATTGCATGGAGTTAATACAATGCGAAGGAGAAATAGATTAGGATATTCAGAATCTAGGCAGGAAAACAGAGAGAGGTGCAAATGTTGAGTGTGACATTAAGAAGAGTGAGTTTCAGTCCCGAGGAATTCAAAAGCATGCCGTTTTCCATAAGGAGCTCTGACAAGTGTGCTACAAAGATGCTAAAAGCAATGAGTCAAAGGGGAAGGTATCCATCTATTTTCACAGACTGGGGGCAAGTGTTGGGATAGACAGTCTGTCTGGATCTCAGTGACAGTGGCAGAGAGAGAAAGCTTCTCACATTTAACACTGGATCGATAGGAAGACTGCCAAGGAATGGCAAAGACAACCAGGGGGCATATTGTCGTCTTGTCTCTACTGCCTATTGTACTGATCATACAAATCAAAGTGCCTCAGCAGTGACAAGTGATGCTTTTATTCCCATTGGTCAGGGACAGATGAGCCACCCTAGAGGGTATGGCTGCTTTTCAAGTGGGTGAAAATCTGATTTCAGGTGTGTTAAAAGATCTCTTAGTACCAGTAATTACCAATGATATGGGCCATAGTTCTTGATACTCAGAAACACACATTAAGTGGATGAGACACAGGTAAACAAAATCAGAACCCAGTCCTTAGCGAGTCATTATTATTATTATTATTATTATTATTAGTATTAGTATTAGTATTATCATCACTGGGGAACTTTTTTCCATTTTCTGTTGCATGAGATTTTTCAACTGTCCTTATATGTTCTTTCAATGCTGATTTCATATCTGAAGTAGGTTTTGTTCTGTAAGCTCTAATTGTTTTTTTTTTTTGCAATTCACGTTTTTCACTTTTTACCATAATCTTCGTTTTTCGCAATGCAAGAATTCAATATTTTATTAAACACATAGCCAAAGTAGTACAATATTATTATAAATGTGACTTATATAGCTTTGAACATGACATGTATAGCATTGAAAATGACATGTATATCTATGCAAAAAGTGCAAAAAGTGCAAAAAAATGAATTTGCGCTTGTATTTGAAAACATTTACCATCAGTATTTAATGCCTTCATGAACTGTTTCATCAAGCCATCTTTTTTCATGTCACCTATGTCAAATACGGACAGCTATATGTTCAGCAAAGCTTATTTCAACCACATAAAGGCAAAAGGCCTTGAGGTCAATATTGGCTTATGAGATCCTGAACCGTTATAATAAATCTGCAAGATCTCATCCTTACCTCCTATGTCGCTTTTCAAACTCCAAATTAATTCTTTTAAATCCATCTCAGAATCAAATCCAGAATTCCTTCTTCCATGTCACAATCAACCCAAAAGATGGCTTGATGAAACAGTTTGTGAAGGCATTAAATATTGAAGGTAAATGTATTCAACATATAGTTGCAGCTTCCCTGCTTTGTCTTTCAAGAAAATCAAAGCAGGTGTGTTCGATGGACCTCAAATTCGTGCCCTTGTTTGAGATGAGGAATTTGTCAGGAAGATGAATGGCAAAGAGAAGAAAGTGTGGCAGTCTTTCGTGGCAGTTATCAAAAAATTCATTGGCAACAAAAAAGCAGACAAGTATGAGGTTGTGGTTTAAAAAAAGTTGTTGGCTTTCCGCAATCTTGGGTGCAATATGAGTTTGAAGCTCCATTTCCTGAACACCCACCTAGATCAATTCCCCAAAAACCTTGGGGCAGTCAGTGATGAACAGGGAGAGTGCTTTCATCAAGACCTGAAGACAATGGAAGAGCGTTATCAAGGGCGATGGGACAAAACTATGATGTCAGACTACTGCTGGACCATCAAACGAGAATCCCCTGTGCAAGTCCACAAATGCAAGAACTACAAGTGCAAATTCTTACCTGAATAACAGCAGCTTGTATATACTTTATCCCAAGGGAATACATTTTTGTATTTTTTGCATTTTTTGCATAGATATACATGTCATTTTCAATGCTATACATGTCATGTTCAATGCTATATAAGTCACTTACATTTATAATCATATTGTACTACTTTGGCTATGTGTTTAATAAAATATTGAATTCTTGCATTGCGAAAAACGAAGATTATGGTGAAAAGTGAAAAACACGAATTGCAAAAGAACTAGAGCTTACAGAGCAAAACCGACTTCAGATATGAAATCAGCACGTAGAAATTAGGTTAGAACAACTGCAGGTGTCAATGCAACAAAAATTTTGTTCCCCAGTGTTATTATTATTTACTGCTTGCATGTCAAAATGGTTTCTAAGCCATTTACAAATATAAAATCGGTTATTAAATAATAATAATAATAATAATAATAATAATAATAATAATAATAATAATAAATTTATTATTTTTACCCCGCCCATCTGGCTGGGTCTCTCTCTCTTTGTTGGGTGGCTTCCAACAAAGATTAAAAATACATTAAAATGTCGCACATTAAAAACTTCCCTAAACAGGGCTGCCTCCAGATGTAGATGTCAGGTAGTTGTTTATCTCTTTGACATCTGATGGGAGGGCGTTCCACAGGGCGGGCGCCACTACCGAGAAGGCCCTCTGCCTGGTTCCCTGTAACCTTGCAGTGAGGGAACCGGCAGAAGGCTCTCGGTGCTGGACCTCAGTGTCCGGGCAGAACGATGGGGGTGGAGACACTCCTTCAGGTATTGCCGAGGCCCACAATAAATACACAATAAGAGATTACATGAAAACATTTTAAAACCCTGTAATGAAAATAGATACTATAAATCAAACTCTTTAAAAAGCGTAACAATTAAATAGCATTTAGAACAATTAGAGGAAGAACGTCAAGTTCAGGGGGATGCTGGTTTAAACAGGTGGCCTGTGAACTACCGTAAATGGCCTCCTAATGTTTTCATGTCCCCTGTGTAGGATTTCTGTGTCCCAAATTGTCAGTGGATTCCCGCCCACCCTTCCTGTAGTGTAGACATTGAGGTGACTGATCTTTGGCAGAAGATATTGAACTACAGCTCCCATAATCCCTGACTGTCACGTGCTGGCTAGAAGTTAGAGTTCAACAGCATTGATAAGGTTTCTCATTCCTGCTACAAACCTAAGCATCTTCTATTTTTGATTTTTTAAAATTGATACGCCTCTATACATTGACTCAGTATCAGTCGTAGGGTAATTTCATTTCTGTATTTTTAACAAAATTCATGCTAGATGAAAAAGGCAATACTCTCAGTACTGAACTATTCCAAGGCCAGATGGCCTGAACTGAGATAAGCACAAGGAACTCACTTAAAAATAGGAAGACTGCTGGAGCAATTGACAGGGGGAAAGGCAAATACAGATTGCTTATTGGTAGATAAAGCCACAATTTTATTATACCAGGGATTGCAGCAGGCAAGAAGGGCTAGGGTGGGAAAGTATACAATATTACAGAATAAAATGTAAACTCAGAAGCTGGATAGCAGAACATCATAACAAATGGAGCAGTTGTCTTCATAAAATTAAGCTTAACAATTTATTACCCAATGGACACATCTTGAAATTTACACAGGACCAATGGATTCATACAGGGAGGTATATATATCACTAAATTTAATCCACAATATGAAAATTTACCTGCGAATCTGTGCATATAATACAGCCAGTAGATCCAGGAATCTGTCACCATCATCATTCTCTCTCTCTCTCTCTCTCTCTCTCTCTCTCTCTCTCTCTCTCTCTCTCTCACACACACACACACACACAGAGATGTAATGAAACTCAGACTATATTTCCATGTGCATCCTGCCCAAAACTGACACAAAGAACTACACTGACATACATTCAAATGGAACTCATAGGAGTGCTTTTCAGGATCAGAAAGTACAAAGATGTCAATGTGTGGAAGGAAAAACAAAAACTTTATTGTCAGTAGCATCCAAGGGAGGGAGGGATTCCCTCACATCCAACAGGTATTCACCGTGAAGGAACTCCAACCCTGCCCTGCAACAGCATGGAACAACTTGTTTCAGGCTATACTTTGTGGGGGACAGATGAAGGCAATAATTGGTAATCTAAATGTCTCAGTGTTGGTTTTCCTGTGTGTGGCAAAATGTCTAACATGCAAACCAAGTCTAATATCTCATGGCATTGGACCAAGTCTCATGGCAGAACTATGTTGATGGGACTTTTCACCCCAGATAGGTGTGTGTTTGCAACGTCAACGAAGAAAAACAGTGGGTTTCAATGGGAAAGGATACAGAGGAAGGGATAAGCAACCCCCATGCTTTCTATGATATGCAGAAGGATGAGATGCTTAGTGCCATCCTGTTTTGCTAGCTTGTTACTCATGTCTGTCCTGCAGAAGGTCCTGTCTGTTCTCATAAGCCAGGCATCCCCCTTACTTTGGCCCTCCATATGTTTTGGACTACAATTCCCATCTTCCCCGACCCCTGGTCCTGTTAGCTAGGGATCATGGGAGTTGTAGACCAAAACATCCGGAGGGCCAAAGTAAGGGGATGTCTGCCATAAGCTGTTGCTCTTATATATACTTCTGTGGTCTCAGGGGCTTCTGAATGACAGTCCAGTACACCTGTAAACAAGATTTTAATCAATCAGAGGCAAACAAGATTTTAATCAATCTATTAATGAATTCTTAGAATATTTATAAATCACCCCCTTGTATAATATCTCAGTGTGATATATAGTGAACTAAAACTCCAGTTACCCTCTTCTAGCTCCCAAAAAACCCTCCTCCATCCCCAAACACATCTAGAAACGAGCAGAGGTGAGAGGATATATTTTATTTTGATGATGCTCCTTGTTCTCTTTTCAAAGCAATTCTGTTTTCAAATTTGTAACAAGTTAAAATCCTATTTATTCTTAATGGCATTCTTGTGCCCGCCCCCTATAATTTCCCATTTCCATGTGTGTGTTTCAAAAGTGAGCTTTTTTATTTTTATTTTAAGGAATGAAATATCATGCCTAGGATGTTGTCAGAAATGATCACATTATGCAGGGGGGCGGGTTGGTGGTGAAAAATAAAATAAACTGACAGATTAATATACTAAGAACTTTCATGGAAACAGAAGTTGTGTTTTTGATTGACACTTTTCTTTCTCAGCCTTCTGGAATGGAAATACATTAGAGGCTGCTGAAGTCTGAGGCATGTAATGACATCTGTCACAGTACATTTATTTTTGAGCAAACAATCTGTGCACAAAAATATGCAGAATCCCATCAAAATATATTTTCCGTAAACTGCACTATGTCCAAAGTATTCTCAATGTACTTGGGGGGGGGAGTAGACTGAACTGTTCACATGAGAATTATTTCACAATTGTGATTTCAATTTCCCAAAGTTAATATCAAATTTATTATCCCAAAAACAGAGTAAGGGTGGGGGCGTTTTTTTGTCCAAAAATGGTGCAATAAGAGAGTGCATCTTTTAAATCCATGTTTACTTTTTTCCAAGATCAATTTATGACAATTCAAAGAAGTTCAAGGGCATTTATGTGTATTGTAAAACTTACCTGATAATTGTAACTATTGTAATGGGGTATTAGGGAAATAGGATACTTTGTGATTCTATGATTCCAACTAGGTCAGCTTGACCTTCCTTTTGCAGTATGTGACATGACTCACTTCCCCAGCCTTTCCCAACCTGGTGCCCTCCAGTTGTTTTGGAATTAAACTCCCATCATTGACTGAATGGGGCTGATGGGAGTTGTAGTCCATAACATGTAGAGGGGCAAAAGGTTGGAGAATGATGCACTTCTGTAAGCCATCAAACTGCATTTTGCCTGTTTACACATTATTGATGGGTCTGGTGAGCTCTCTACTTTCTCTCTACTGCATGGTTTTCTCTCCATTGCAATCTGGGGGCATAGAACCAGGAGAAATTAACAGGTCGTAGGATGGTTTTCAAACAAGTTTTACTCAGAGAAAACCCATTAAAATTAATGAACATGACTGTGGGCTCGTCCCACATTTCCACTTGTACCATGTCTAGAAAGTGTGTCAAGCAGAAAACCATACTTTCTGAGCAGTTTGCCTCTTGCCCCATTCCTTTCCAAGGGAAAACTAATTCTTTAGTGAAAGATCGGAACAAATGCCAATCGGGGGGACGACGGGACCCTGAATTGTTGTTTGCTCCAATTGAGTGCAGTTTCCCCTGTTGGATAGCAGCAGGACAAGAGGAAGTGTAGATATGCCCTCAGTTAGGTCCATTAATTTCAATGGGTCTATTCTGAGTACAACCTTGCTGCATATTACCCATTTAGTCTTACCTCCCTCCCAAAGACCTTGTAATCAATAGCTTCCTCCAGGAAAGTGGATTCAGTAGGACTCAAAATGCATTTGGCTCATTGTTCAATTGTTCATTCAGCTTGAACATTATGTTAAGATTGTTTAACCTAAATCTTCCTTGTAATTATTTAAACCTGTTGCATTTGGCTTAGTATTACTGTATTAAGAAAATGAATGGAAGTGGTGTTCGTGTGCAACAGCTATGTTTACATTGCAGTCTGTAATTGTAGCAACATTATTATTAGTCCTGATAGTGTACACTGTATCATTTCCTTTAATGTATACTTGGAGAACACTTTTAATCAATGCTAGCTGGTCTCTGCATTTTATGCAGGTTCAATTTCTGCAGAGATTTTGTAGTTGCCTGAATTTCTCCAAATGCATAAATTGCTCCCAAGCAAAAAATCACAAGTTTTGCCACTCCCTGCCCCGATGAAAAAGAAAGAAAGAACTAAACTATGTAGCCAATACTGCTTTTATTAATTCAGCTCACCCACCACCAGCCAAGCATTCTCTTTATATCACAGCTGGACTTCAGGCCAGTCAGAGGGGCTACATCTTTCTTTTTAGGCCTTTTCTCCAGTTTCTTCAAGACACAGACAATGCTACTTCCTTGATACTGTTTTCTCAAAGATAGGTCAGAAAATCAGCAGTGGTGCAACAGCCTGAGCTGTTTTAAATAGCCTGGCTACAGACCAGGAATGTCGAGTGTCCTCCATGGTCTAAGTCCAGGCACCTCCCACCAGAACCAGTTAGGTGCTCTGACTGACTGGCTGCTCCAGGTGGCCCTTCTGAGCCACAGTGATGGAACGTTCAGTGCTATTTCCTGGTGACCACCATACCTATGGCAGGTATGGTGCTTACCCAATATTATTGGACATTTGTTCTTATTTGTTTCTGGAGAGGTTAAATGAGAATGAGCAGGCGGCTAACAGATTGAGGTTGAATCCTAACAAGACAGAAGCATAGCTGCCAAGTTATCCCTTTTTTAAAGGGAAATTCCCTTATGCTGAATAGGCTTTCTCATGAGAAAAGGGAAAACTCGGCAGCTATGGACAGAAGTACTGTTTCTGGGGGACAGGGGGTGGGCGGGGGTGGGGGGACTCCCTGGTCCTGAATGGGATAACTGTGCCCCTGAAGGGCCAGGTGCGCAGCCTGGGAGTCATTCTGGACTCACAGCTGTCCATGGAGGCATAGGTTAATTCTGTGTCCAGGGCGGCAGTCTACCAGCTCCACCTGTATGCAGGCTGAGACCCTACCTGCCTGCAGACTGCCTTGCCAGAGTGGTGCATGCTCTGGTTGTCTCCCGCTTGGACTACTGCCATGCGCTCTACGTGGGGCTACCTTTGAAGGTGACCTGGAAACAGCAATTAATCCAGAATGCGGCAGCTAGACTGGTGACTGGGAGCGGCCGCTGGGACCACATAACACCGGTCCTGAGAGATCTACACTGGCTCTCAGTACGTTTCTGAGCACAATTCAAAGTGTTGGTAATGACCTTTAAAGCCCTAAACGGCCTTGGTCCTGTATACCTGAAGGAGCGTCTCCACCCCCATCGTTCTGCCCAGACACTGAGATCCAGCGCTGAGGGCCTTCTCACGGTACCCTCATTGTGAGAAGTGAGGTTACAGGGAACCAGACAGAGGGCCTTCTCGGTAGTGTCACCCACTCTGTGGAACGCCCTCCCAGCAGATGTCAAGGTAATAATTTTTTTTTACTGTTTAGGGAAGTTTTTAATGTTTGATGCTGTATTGTTTTTAATATTTGGTTGGAAGCCACCCAGAGTGGCTGGGGAAACCCAGCCAGATGGACGGGGTATAAATAATAAATTATTATTATTAATTATTATTAACCTGATTTGTTTCCACTGAAGTTATAGGACTTCTCATCAGTCAATTGTTACTTTGCACATTGTAGTGCATTTCCCCCAAACTTCCCTAACCCCAATAAGTCCATTTAAGAAAAGAAAAGAAAAGTAGATCTGTTAAACCAGAGCTCTTCAATCTACTTTAATAATGCAGACCTAAACTTCTGTTATACAGTTGAATTGTTCCTACAAAAGATTGACAGTCTGGAGGTGAGCCTTGTCCACAATCCAATCACCAGTTAAAGCCCCACTAAAAGTAATGGGATTTAATTGTAGGTACAGAAGTACATTGTTAATTGGTTTGCTGAAAAATTATAATCACCCATTGATCTGATCTGATGGTATGGATCCCAATTTAACTGATTGGAAACTAATCTCACTTAAATGAATGTGTGTCTCTGAGCATCTATACTGTATAATTATTTGTGCTCCTGTAGTCTGTGCCGAATCTTGTTCACTGCTAATATATAATGTAATGTGCAATAGCATGTTCAACTGTCTGCACCCTGACTGCTTTATAAGATTTCAAAGTCTTTTTGGAGGAAGATATTGGTAATAAAACCATTTATGTCATAGCTGAGCACAACAAAGACGTTCTTCCAAAAGACTGAATTGATTATAATTAAATATTCTTTCTGGGTGACAATATTATCTCATCTTCTCCTGGGACGCAAGCAAGCTCTTTATGCATACATTAATTAGTTTGTCTCAAAGCTACCACCCTCATCCAAAAATGGGGTTCTTTTTCACTAGTGTTTTCAAAAATAAAACAATATCCAGGAACTTAAGCATGATTGTCCAATCTGGTGCTATACGATTTCTGCTTAAGTATCTTAAGGATATCCCACTAAAACTCCAAACTGTAATCAGGAATGGGGCTGCAACTTAGTGAGTAGTCAGTGGAAAGTGCCTTATCTAATAAATCCAGAGTGATTAACAGTGAGCATTTGGAACACTAGCTATTTCTTTAGGGTGCCATTAGCAATATGTGCACAAGGCTCAGACGGACAGTGATGAATGAATAATTTTGCAGGATTGTATTTCTGTGGGTTAAAAATGATTTCCAGTTTTGTTCCCATATTAAATCATACAGTTGAGGTTTTGAATGCATAGATTTGGAGTGTCAAGATTGCTTGATTTTTCTCTGCCTCAACTCCCCATCTGTTAAAAATTTCTGTTGGTGATGTGTGCTCTGATGTAACATAATTAAAATTCTGTATTAGGAGAAGCAGCATTTAGCCTTGTTTTATTTTGTGATGTTCAGTATGGTGGATGTGTTAGACAAGTGATGTACAGAAGCTGCTGTCATTATGAGCATTTGCTATGCAAATATTTGTAGCATTTTTCTTATGATAGCTAATTATATGAGATAAAAAATGTATTGCTGATTACTCTATCCCAGATAAAATGTACTGCATTCATTATTAGCAGTTAGTGTGAACTCTATAACTGGTAAAATAAAAAAATTCCTTCAGTAGCACCTTAAAGACCAACTAAGTTTTTATTTTGGTATGAGCTTTCGTGTGCATGCACACTTCTTCAGATACTTCTTCTATAACTGGTGCAACTGATGCCTTTCAGCCAAATTGCTGTACCATCTGGGGTGTTGGGGACAAAACATTTCCCTTTGATTGGAACTGAAATACGTTATGGATTTTCAAACTGTTCTTGTATGATTTCCCATGAAGCACCATTATGTTTGTTCAAGTCAGTCTTAATAGAGATCATAGCCAATGCAGGTTAGGTTTGTGTCCTTATGATACCCAAAAGCTTTATTTTGTGACCAAGTTTCCTCATTCTTCAGTTTATACTTTCAGCAGAGCCTGGAAAAATCTCTCTCTTCCATGCCTTCTCTCTCTCCCTCTCCCTCTCCCTCTCCCTCTCCCTCTCCCTCTCTCTCTCTCTCTCTCTCTCTCTCTCTCTCTCTCTCTCTCTCTCTCTCTCTCTCTCTCACACACACACACACACAGGGGGGGCGGGGAGGGAGGAGATTACAGCCATGATCAATACAAGAAGATAGCTTTTCCAGAGGAAAGAATCAGGTATGAAGGTTACAGAACTGGTAATTGTTCAGATGATTTCCAGGATCTCAATGTTTAGGTGAACGGTCTTTTGTGAACAATTATTCTGAACCTGTTATAGATAGTAGTGAAATATTATTTTCTATCAATAAGAAAGTTAACGTATTACACTCTTTAGCTCACAGAACATGCAAAGTGTCATATATCAATAAGAAATGCATTGTAACAATTACATGAGGCTCGGGTGGAGAGGTGTAAGTCGCTGCAGGACAGTTTTGTTGTTGTTGTTGTTTAGTCGTTTAGTCGTGTCTGACTCTTCGTGACCCCATGGACCATAGCACGCCAGGCACTCCTGTCTTGCACTGCCTCCCGCAGTTTGGTCAAACTCATGTTCGTAGCTTCGAGAACACTGTCCAACCACCTTGTCCTCTGACGTCCCCTTCTCCTAGTGCCCTCAATCTTTCCCAACATCAGGGTCTTTTCCAAGGATTCTTCTCTTCTCATGAGGTGGCCAAAGTATTGGACAGTTTATGTAGTAATAAATAATATTGATGAAGCACGCCTTCAGGTGCCCAGATCTCAACTTGTTCAGGGTTTATACAGTAAATATGGCAACCTGAATCAGGTCCAGTGGCTTTTGGCATTCAGTACAGTGCTTTCAACATTGGAATGATATGATCCTGTCAAGCTGCACTCCGTGGCAACCAGACTGCAGCATTCTGCACCAATTGCATCTTCCTGACTATCTTAAGAGAAGCCCACACTCAGACCTGACTTGAGCTGTTACTTTAATCCTGTTCCTAAACTTCCTGTGTGTGAGACTTTAAATGCGTTTTCTGAGTTTTCCACAGGGCCAGGCACTTAAAATTTGATTCAAATTTGATGCTGCCATCTAGGAATCCAACATGTTTCTCCACACCTACATAGACGCGACCTTTATATATCTGTATTAACAGTCTGGAGAAACAGAAGTATTTGAAACCAATCCGATTTACTTCCAGTGTTGATTGGCTAATTAGAACAGTAATGAATCATCTGGAGGCAGCAACTTGGAACCAAATTGTTATTCTGGGATGAACATTGACATGAGAAGATTGGTGTTGGGTGGGACCAAAGTTACTGAAATGTGTTGTCGGAGATCAAAGTTTACCATTTTCCCTGTCCCTGTTGGCTGTGGGTTGTCTAACGTCAAGGCTAGCAGGGGTGGTGTGTGTTTGTTCAATTCTCCTCCTATGTTACTCTGTACTGGGAAGATGCAGAGTTAATTATGTTTACCCGAAAAATTGTCAGGAGAAAAAGAGAAGGCAGCAGGAGGAAGCCTATACATGCCCACCAAAGTGACAGGATTCTTGTCAAGTAATTGATTTTCTCTCTATCACCAATTTTTGAGATTACAGTCTCCCCTCGATCACAGGCAAACCCTTGGTATGTTTATTTTGACTCTGAATGCTATTCCTCCTTTCAAAGCAGAGAGAAGGGGCTGCAAAATGACAAGGATAATATCAATACTGTAGAGGGTCAATGGCAATAGGTGACATTCAATCAAATCATAGAGTATTTATTTATTTTATTTAACATAATTTATGCACTGCTTCATCATCAAAACCTCTAAGTGGTTTACATACCCACGACCCGAATATAAGCCGAGGCACCCAATTTTACCACAAAAAAACTGGGGAAACTTATTGACTCGAGTAAAGGCCTAGGGTAGAAAACACTAGGGGTTAATAAGAAAATAAGAAAATATTAATAATAATAAGGGATAAGGGTTAATAAGAAAATAAAAAAAGGATCCTCTGCTCTTGGCTACACCCTCTGCTGCCGCCTCTTCACACCCCCCCACAAGGACGGAGAGGCGACAGGAGGAGGAGCAGCAGCCGGCGCAGCAGCGGTGGCAGCAGCGGCAAAGACCACTGCCTCCCTGAGGCACACAATCCCGCGTCTGCTCTTGCACTAACCACCACCGCCTCATAGTCACCGCCACTGTCTTGGGTGGAGTGGGGTGGGGTGGGGGAAGCACATGTGGGCGGAGAGAGGGAAAGAGAGAGCGACCTGCCCGGCTCTCCGTCTCCTGCACACCTGGTGCCTGACTCTTCTGATGGAGTGGGGCAAAGGGCTGGGCACGTGAGGCAGAGGGAGTGAGCAGAGCCGCATTGATGTTTGAGGCGCTGTCAGCAAACCGCCCATACGCCTGCCATGAGCAGGCGATCCTGCCGCCGTTTGGATGGTGCACACATGCGCTGTATGTAGTGGTGCTGTGCATGCACCGTATGGTTGGTTTGCTCCGCCCCCCGCCCCGGGTACTATTCATGCTTCGTTCGCACATGCCGCACTCGAGTATAAGCCGAGGGGGGCTTTTTCAGCATAAAAATGTGCTGAAAAACTCGGCTTATACACGAGTATATACGGTAAGATCTAAAATAAACATTCAAATTACCATAAAATCAAATGTGATAAACAATTTATCTTAACATTATTCAGTGTAACATCAACAGTTTACTATTAATAGTAATCATGTACATATTAAAATATATGTCAGATTTCCATGTTACATTAGGCTTGCTTAAACAAAAAAAGTTTTTAGCAGGTGCTGAAAATAGTACAGTGAAAAAGATCTTCCTGGTGTCAATGGCCAGGGAATTCCAAAGTTTAGGTGCTGACACATTGGGGGACTGGTTCCTTGCAATTGCAGAATGGATATTATGTAGCATTTGTAAAAGCCATTTGATTTCAAGAGGTCTATTCTGACTAAATATTGGATATCACCCAGTATATACAAGCAATAGAAAGCAGTCAAGCTTAACAGCAATTTAAATAACTTGGGGAGGGTGGTTGAAAACCTGATTAAGAAGAAAAGTATTATGAGATTGCACATAATTAGTTATAGCTGTCTACCCTCAACTACCCTCAGATGGCTCTTCAAGGTCTCAGGAAGATGTGTTTAGCCTTGTATCTGAGGTCGAAATATTCTCTCTCTCTCTCTCTCTCTCTCTCTCTCTCTATATATATATATATATATGGAGATTTCAAATTTGAACCAGGGATCTTCTGTATGCAAAGCATGAGCCCAGCCAAAGAGCTCAAGTGCTTAGGCCCCAGGAAGAGTTTAGGACCTTCCAGTTTCATCGGTCCCATTGTGCTGCTTTTTATGCCAAGAGAGACTAAAGTTCCCTTAACTGTCACTTCCATTTCCTTGGCGATTTGTCAGGGCCTTGGAAGTAAATATTCAGCTAAGTGAGCAACCAAATGAGACACTCAATTCCCATTACACACTAGAGGACACAACCATTATGTCCGTAATGTTCATTTACTGGGCATGTCTCATTTAAGTTAAAATAAGCTTTTCTTTCTTTATAGCATGGCATTTAACTTCTACCAGTGTCCTTGATGAACAAAGTTATGAGAACCATTCTGCTAAGCTTTCACAAAGTATGCTTAAGCTAGAAGAAAAATGGCAGCATTTGAGAACTGCAGAACCTAATTACGTAAAGCAGTTCAAAGCAGTTTGATGTATATGCCAAGATGCTTAAAGACAGTAATGAATGCAGTTCTACTTAATTTACTCTTGAGGAAAGGCAAACTGGCTGGGGATGGGACTAGGGGGGGGGGAGAGAGTTATTTACAGAGTATTTGAATAATAAGATCAATAAGAGATTGCACATCTAAGATGCCTTATAGGCAATTTAGGTACTTAAGTTTGAAGAATTATCATTAAGTCCCTAACTGAGGACCTTGAAGTGCACTGTTGCATGAGATTATGTGCAGGGATCATTTACTCCACTTTATAACTCTGTCACTTACTGACAGCAAGAGGAGCAAAACTTTCCGTTTTGCATGGTGAAAAGTTTGGGCTGATTTATGCGGCGCAAATGCCAGTCTGGCGTGATGTATGAAAATGTCTCTTCTCTTGATGAACCAGTTCGTGTTCCAGATGAGGTTCGATGTGTTTTGGGCAGGTTTACACTGTGCCTTATGACAGCTTTGGTACCCAGTCAGTTGAGATAAATGGGAGGTGGCTGGCAGTCAAATTCTAACAAATGTGCTGACATCCAAGCTGAGCCACAGGCATCTCCTGTGATTGATTTTGTCGTCCTTTGTGAACAGGAAAACTTGCTGTCACTGGAGGTCCCACTGTCCTGTAAATCTCCTGAGACAAATTCTGTTGTTTTGATTTATGACCAAGAAAATGGCATTGTATTCAAAAGCAGCTATCTTTCTGTAGAGAATACATGATGGCTGTTCTTTCTTCTCCCTTAAGCATATAACTTCTGTACATAGTTCAGCATAATCTGATTGTCTTTGCACCGAACAGGAAATGTTATTGTAGGATTACTCAACTCCTAAATGATGGTTCATGGGACTCGTGTGATGTTATATTGGCTGCTCGGAATGTGCAAAGTCCTGTTCATTTATTTCTGTTGACATTTCTATCTTTCTGTATACTGGCATCACAGATTTAAGCTACTTCTTTGCAAAATCAGTATTTCCCTTTCACGTTAGAAATGATTGTTGCACCTTAAACGCACCTCACATTTGTTTTTATTTTATCACGCTCCCTTCTCTAAAGCACAGAATCTCCCCAAATGGTAACATCTGGAACAGAGCATTGTTGATTATCACAACTGCAACTGGCTTAATTATTTGACAGCTTGTGAATCCCCCCCCCACTTCTAACAGTAATATTCTCAAACCTGCTCTCTGTTCAATATACTCAACTGTGACAGCAGTGGTTTCAGATTGACAAAGTCACAGTTATCCTGGATGTCTTTTGGGAACATTTTGTATTGGCGACAATATGCCATGGTTGTTTATCCCCATGTTGCTGACAATGCTTTCTTTGGAGATTACAGATTTCAGCAGGAAAAGGTCTAGGTTAGATTAAGTGTCCAGGTAATTACAGGATGATAATCAGCTAAAGCTCAGGATGTCATGTGCCTTTTTCCTGGCACCAGGTGGGGATATGAGTTCTTAATCAGCTTCTCTGGCAGGAGTTTGGCTCTCCAGTGCCAGATCTGCAGAAAGCTGCCTTGATCTTACTGTGAGATGTCAGTAGAATAGATCATAGCAGGAGCGACATCCTATCAGTGGAACATCATTTCACATTAGGTATGATTTAATATGATACTTCACTAATGCATTATGACAGTGTCTAATAGCAAAGGTAGCTTTCGCTTCCCTATTGTAATTGCTTATTCTGCACTGGTGAAGACATTTTCTTTCCTCCTGCTCAGACTGTCACTATTTCAGAGTATAACATTTTATTTAAAGGAATCAAGTCTTAAGTTTTCATTGTTAAGCTGTTTATGGAATGCTTACATTATCAGGAATATATCTACATGCAAGGAACATTAGTAGCAGTAGTTGGAAGGAACATTTGCTGTATGGGTGTATGGTTGTTGTTGCTGAAGATCCATTGGAGCAGCAACATCTTTTGCCCGGCAAGATTATGCCATTAAAAAAGAATAGCATTTTTAAAATGACAGTAACACTCTGTGCACATATGTCTTCAGTTTCAAGCCAAAACAAAACCGGGCAAGCCATTGTTTTTTAATCTAGGCCTCATGTCAGCATAAACAAGGGTTTTGGGTTTTCAAGATGGCAATATAAAAGTTGTGTTACTTGCAACTTCAATAAATGGTGTATAATCTACATGTCTAGGGGCGATTCTAGCATAGGAACATAGAGGTTGCCTTATACAGAGTCATATCTTTGGGCCATCTAGCTCAGTATTGTCTATATTGGCTTCCAGTGGCTTTCCATTCCAAGGTTTCAGTCGGTGTTTCCCAGCCCTACCTGGAGTGGCCAGGGATTGAACCAGCAACCTTTTGCATGCAAAGCATGTGTTTTACCATTGAGCTATGGCTGCTGGGCTGGCAGGAGTTGTAGCCAGGTTTATGTCCAAAGCATGCATAAGATTACAGTGTTTAGGCTGCATCCTATGGATGCTTACCTGGGGGTGAGGAAGGCCAGAAGATTCTGAGAAAATGGAAGTGGAAATTGCAGGTGTTCACTTATTCATTCAATGTCCATAACTGAAATCAATCCAGCAAATACAATCAGTATTTGCTGCTGTTGTTGCTTTCAGTCCTGAAACAATACATCTTTGATCCTTACACTGTGTTTCCTTTGCCTTGAAATGAATGGGGCAGATAACATAATGAAAATGTAGCCATGCAATTTATATAAGTTATGTAAGTTATATCATTTTGCCACAGTGGTCAGTGAGACAAATAATGTAGTATTTGGCATAAGATGAACTGCAGTTGAGCAGAAACAGTGCTGCAGGTGACATTTACAGGGCAGAATGGAAACAATGTTTCCTTGCATCCCTATCTGTGTCAGTGCCATTGAACTACGTGTAGCTTCTGAATGGATTTGACTAGAACTGCACTGTCAACCCATTACTAACTTACCTCATTAATTGCAATGAGACCTAAATCCAACTAACTTAGCCTGGAACTAATATTTGTAACTGTTCCAGTTTAGCAAACAACACTACATAGGACAGACCTGTTCTTCTGAAATTTTAAATACTTTTAGTGGCAGCCTTTCATTTAAAAACACATGGAATTTTTTTTAAAGATCACATTAAATTAAGAATATTACTTCTTTTATAGTCAAATAAAAATGTTCCTGTGCTCAAACGACATGCTATATTTTGCTGAGGGTTAACTGTACTGGCAAGGCAGTAATTTCTCGTAATTTCCTGCATTTGACACACTTCAATATTACTCTATATCATATACAACCCCTATGCCTCACAGTGTCCTGACCCCATCAGATTCAGTCTGAGCAATATCCACTTATATAACTTATTTTAATATTGCATTTTGGCATTAGATTTTATGAGGTGACCTAGTCACAAAGAGCACAATAATTATAGCAGGTATAACAGAAGCTGTACTTCTCACGAATGAACGTTATGCCGATTTGAGGTAGTCCTCTAATAATAAGTGTGAACAATTGGTAGAACAGGCACTTGAAAGGCCTTTCCATGGAAAAAAAAATACTTGTGGGACATAAAGGCTTACTATTTGGTGCCTCCAGACAATGCAGTAAAGCACATTAAACTACACATGAGCACAAACTCACCTAGACTTGTAATTGAAATGAGTTTGGGTAAACCTTGGGCTCATGAGCTCCATCTTTCCCTGTCTTACTGTGGCAAAGGTGTGAGGAGGAATTTGGAAGCTGTGAATGAACTCAGTTTGGGGGGCAAATCACCCCAGAAACAGTGGAATGGAAGCATGAAACTCTGGTTCATGACTGAAAGAGGGTTGAATGCCTGCTTTGAGGACAGAAATATTTTTCAGTCTGGAGGAGTGTATGAGAAGTAGAAATGCTGATGAAACTTTAGACCAATGCCCCAGTGAGACGAAGGCACAGGATCCAGTTAGGAATATTGGGTGGAATTCATGAATTTGTCTATAGCCCAGTAAGACTTAGGCTCATGTTGACACCTAAAACAATGAAAAACAGAATCTCAAGGTGTTTACGCTGTGGCCTGTCATTTACCAATACAAAACAAAGTTTATTTGTGAGCAAGGGTGAAATAAAAATAAATACATCAGTGTGCAGGAAAAGGTTTCTGGGACATTGGAGAGAACTGGCACCTTCTTCACTGGACTTCATTTTAGTTTCATCTCTTTTCTATACAAGCAGGTTTTCTTTTCCCAAGTTTTTTGTGATGTACCTCTAGAATCCTGTTTGGTCACCACCCTCAGACCAGTAGGGGCAATTTAAGAAACTTTTTTAGATTAACCATAGCTTGTTGTGTCACTGAAACCACCAACAATGTGATTAACCATGGTTTGTTTGAAATAATTATACTTTAAACCATAGTTTATAAAGCTGATTAATTTTCATTAACCACAATTAAGATTAATCACAGTTTATGGGTTGGGAGAAGAATCAGAAGTGAAGGTTTCCAATATGGCTTCCCCTCGCCTCCTTCTCCCTCCCTCCCTCCCTCCCTCCCTCCCTCCCTCCATCTCTCGCTCAGTGTATGTGTCAGTGTGTGTGTGGCCATGCCAATGTGAGGATCACCTAGGCTTGTTTCTGTCATGGTCAAACATAATTTAGTGTGACATCCAAAGCCATGCTTAAAACTCTGAGAGTCAGTCAGTGAAACTAATTTCCCAATAGTTTAGTGTCTAATGAAAGGAATTCATTTTGCATGCAAATAGACTTGGATTTCTACAGTTTAACCTATTGCATCACTAGCTCTCTGTGATGATAGGTCTTATTTTTTTCCTTGCTGATGTACTGATGTATCATCACCTTATAAAACTGTATTATTATCCATTGTTACTGTGGCAATCCACTTTATAAAAAGAGGTAGAAAAACCCGGATAACTAAAATGGGAAGCTATTATTAAAAGGTACACTGTTGTTCCCCTGGGATGAAACTATCTCTTATGTACATATAATTAATATGTCTGCCAAAAACAGTTATTAAACAATGGGGAAGGATTGTTTCTGTTGAATAATTTGACCTGGGACTCCAGCCAATGTAAAAGGTATCTGATTAAAATGCTAAGGTCACAGATCAGTGTGAAATATAAAATGTGGTAAGTAAATGGGTAAGATTACTCATGGGTAAGATTAAGAACATTGATTCACTAACATCAATTTTCAAATGTATCATATGCAGTGCTATGTGACTATGTAAAAGTGTTAATCTTCTTTTTATCATAGAATGCTGAAATGCCACACTATGCATAGACTGTGTTGAATATTTATACTATACTGAGCAGATCATATGATCATTACAGGACCAACACTATCATTGGACAGGGTGGGACAGCCCATCTCTGATGATGGCTTAAAGGGTGCCACATTTAATTGTTGTCTTTTTCTACTTTGGGGGCACTATTTGGATTTTCAGCCCCGAGCACCAAAATCTCTGGAGCTACCTGTCTGGAACTAGCTCTGCCATAGGGTGATAGCCAACAAAGTTACATTCAGTGCAGACCCATTGAAATCATTTTATTTCAGTGGCTCTGCTCAGAATAGGACTCGGTTGACTATCACTCATGATCTTTATTATTTACTTTGGGTAGTGGTGATGTCCTTGGCCAGGAGTGGGGAACCAAAGGCCTGGGGCCCAAATACTGTCCTTCAGTCCCTTCTGGTTCTTGGGGCCTTTCCTAGACCACACCTCTTCAGCCAGACCCAATCCCTACCACCTCTATTTCACATGTCCCTAGTGTTTTGACTGACTGAAAAGTATCTCAGAATTCAGATGATGCCTCTTGCTTTCCTGGATGGAAGAGAAAAGGATGGTCAGAAGGGAATGTTGCCCTTGGTCTGAAAGATTCCTAACCCTTTCTAGGCACTGTACACAGCACTATTTTTTCTAGAAAAAGAGGTGCCAGAACTCATCATGAGTGCCTCCCTTGTTCTCTTAGAATGGCAATGGTGCTCATTGAGTTCCGGTGAGTTCTGGCTGGAAAAAAAGCCCCGAGTGTACAGAAAACATATTGAGCACTGCAACAAAGAACCATGAATACAGTCATACCTCAGTATAAGTATGCTTCGGTTTAAGTACTTTCAGTTTAAGTACTCCGCGGACCCATCTGGAACGGATTAATCCACTTTCCATTACTTTCAATGGGAAAGTTTGCTTCAGGTTAAGTACGCTTCAGGTTAAGTACAGACTTCTGGAATCAATTGTGTACTTAAACCAAGGTACCACTGTATCTTATTCCTTATACTGACTGTGAAGCCAAGAATTTTCAGAACCTGTTACTCCTTTGCATAGAAAATCGATTAAATCTAGGCTGAACTTGTTTAATGCTGTGGGAAATGAAACTGAACAGTCTCTGCTTCGTTTTGTTAGAAACTTTCTCTGAAAAGGGAACATGCAGCAGCAGCCCTTGTGCTGTGCCCTTGGCCTTCCTGGATGCCAAAGCCAAGTCGGAAATGTTAAGTCCACTATTTATTGAGGTGTGAAATGTTTCCTTACCAGGCAACGGGTGGGTGGGAGGGGAGGATGTTGGCGGCTTAGAAAGAAAAGACTTCATGTCAGTGTGCATCTGCTGTTCAGTAGGTTGTGACTTTTTATATAGCAAGCACAATGAGGTCTGTTGGAAAGCGTATTGCAGCAAGGAAACGGTTTGCTGAAAATCTGCTTTATAAGACATTCCTGCTGAGAAAGATGGCTTAGTTGGAAAGAAAGGACTAAAGAACTTTGCACTGCAGTGATGCTAATGCAGTGTAATGCATGAAAGGCTTCCTGTGGTCAGTCCCTTTAAGTTTGTTTTTGTATCTGCTAACCTTGACGTTGTCATGTGGATCTGCACATTCTTATCACCCCTTTGGGAGGTTTCATTGCAGGTATAGGAAGTAGGAACTTTCCCTCAGTTTGTGGGTTTTGTTGTTGATCCATAAAACAAACCCTTTATTATTACCATCAATTAGGATTAGTTATCTCTCACTTTAATATTGTTCATCAAAAATTGATTTCAGATTAGCACAAACACACATATGCATGTGTGCTGGTTTCCTTAACAGCTATCATAATTTTTCTTTGCTTCTATGACTTATTATTTTTACTACTTTTTTCATAGACTGGAAAAAAGTCTCACCACCACTTGTTGCAGCTCTGCCACCAATGCACTGACCACCCCACTCCTTCCTCCTGCTAAGCAGCAAGGACTCAGCTGTAGGGAGACCAGGCGAATGCTGCCACCCTGCCATCTCATCCACCACTGACCAAATGCCCCTGGGAGTGAAGTGTAACATTGGACTAAGAGGCATTCTGCCCCTCCCAAGAATGCACCCTAGTCAGGGGTGTAGGAAGGGAGGGGCGATGGGGGCACTCCGCCCTGGGCAGCACAATCCCGAGGGCGCCATGGCGGCTGCCCACCCCGTCCCCAGAATGCGTGCCATGCCCCTCCAGGAAGCGCGCCCCACTCCCAGAATGGGTGCCAGCCCCGGTGCCGGAGCATGAAGCTCCGCCAGTGACCTTAGTTTAAGGTTACCAGACATCCCCGTTTCCTGGAAACAGTCCCCGGATTTACAAATCAGTCCCCATACAAAACCCATTGAAGTTGAAAAGTGTCCACGGATTCATTGAAAAAAATCTGGTAACCTTACCCTAGTTGGAAGCTGTGGAGAACCATGCAACTGTTCAGAATGGCCATGGAAATGAAAGTTTAAAATCACTTGACTGTCACTTGTACATACTAAATCTAAGGTATACCCCAGCCTCCCAAAAGTTTGTAGAAATTTGCCCACCCCCTCTAATTTCTGGAGGATTTTTTCACCTCACCTCAAATATGTTTTGGCCCAGTATAGCAGGTACTTATTCCTGTTTTTCCTGCCCCCTGCACATGCACAGATGTGAAATACAACTTCACGGATAGTACATTGCACTGAATTTGTAATAATTCATAAATTGGAATCTGTTTCATTTTCATTTTAACAGGTCTGATAAAATTGAGGGCAAAGTAAGGGTGATGGCATGCTAATGCAATTTGACTATAGGTGAACATGTTCCACATTTAATCATGTACCAATAGCTGTGTGAAATACACATGCTTTTTTCTAGGAGGATGCATACCCCTAAACATTTTGTGAATCTAAGTTTGGCCTCATTGAGGGGCAGTATTTCAATATGAGTAGGAAAATGAGAGTACCCCTGAACATTTTTTAAAAAGGAAAGAAACACTGGAAATACATTAAAAAGTCTGATGGTGTGGAGGGGACAGTTTAGCATCTTCTTTATATGTATTAGTTCCTTGCAGAAGGAAGCACATTTTTTTGGAAGTCAGCATTTTATTAGCTGTAGAATATTTCACAAATTATTTGAACAAGAAAACCAGATTCTTAAGAGTTGAACTGTCAATTCTTTCTACTGGCTATCCTGCAACACACAACCCATAACATTGTTGGTTCTTTGTGTGATATAGTATAGGAGTCCTTGCTACTGGAGAGATGAGCACATTGCCACATAAGCACTAATGCCAGATGTGTGTGAATAGGAGAGGGGCAGGAAAGCTGCTGCTCACTCTCCTCCTGCTCTCTGCCGCTGGGTCAGAAGAACTGTTGCCACCGGGCACAAGATATGCCGCCCACTCGCCTGCAATTTTGTCACCCCCCTCAGTCATGACAGCCAGGGCAGACCGCACCCACCTCATTCCTCTTCCTATGCCTCTGCCTTTCACACACGCACACTCTCTCATGGCAAGCTGCTATTAAATCAAGATGTATATATTTAGCCATAGTTTTTCATTTCATCAGAACTGGGGAACCATGGTTAGAGATTTTCTGTTTTAATTGTGGCTCGCATCAGAACAGGAATTTGTTCAAGCAAAAGGCTTGTGCATATATTGGTTTAAGAAGCTCAGATATAATTGAACTGGGCCAGTGTCTGTAGATTAAAAAAGAAGAAGCCGGAACAGTTTTATCCTTAGCGTAATTGGTGCACTTTGATATTCTATGTATAGAACAAAGATGTGTGTGAAGTATATTCTTGGGTTGTTGACACCTTGTCTTGTTAAAGCATGCAGGAGCTGATACCTGTATGAGTCATGTTGGTTTATTTCCGCTTATTTTCTCAACACGGAGCTTTAAATCAGCAGAGGGGTGTTTCCACCCGAAACCTCCCTCTTCTTTTAATTGAACAGTAGGGAACAACAGAAGGACATGCAGGGTCGCTTCTGCCCATTGCCTGCTCAGCTGAATGACTGCACATATTCTGTTCCAGTGTATTGAAATGCTGCAGACTTTGACTCAAAGTGTTGTTCTTCTGCCCAGAACTTAAAGAATGGAGTTCCTGTTGGATCATACAGTATGGCTCTCTTCACAAATAAACTGTTGTTTTGACCTTGCCCAGATGAGTGGGCCTAGAAGAGCCAATCCAGGAAACAACCCTCTTTAGCATATGCTAAGGGCCAAAATCTAAAAAGGACCTCCCTGCACCAACTGATGCAATCCAGAGAAAATAGAAATAAATGAGACTTTGATGCTTACTGTCAACTTTACGAATGCTGCTGAATCAGACAAAAGGGTTATCTTGTCAAGCATCCTGTTTGCCTCAGTGGCCAAGTAGATGCTTATAGTCAGTCCACAAGCAGGACACGAGGCCAATAACTCTTGCTGTTGTTCCCTAGTGACTGGTATTCAGAAGCATGCTGTCTCTAATATCAGAGTAGCATATCAGCACCATGATGGGTAGCCACAGATAGTTGCATCCTCCATGAATTTGTCTGATTCCTTTGTAGAGTCATGTAATTTATTGGCTAACACAGCCCTTTTAAAAAAATTGCATATAAATGAATAATCTTTTAATTGAACATATCATGTCTACCTAACCCATGACCTTTCCTCCTCTCCTCAGCATCAGAAGCAAAACCTGCCTGTAGAAAATGAAAGGGAAATCCAAGATTTTAGTGTAGCTTTGGGCAGCAAGATGACCTTCTTCCAAACAAAAAATAGCAGCAAAGACGAGAGTTCTGTAGTTGGCATTCATTATGAACCTGGAGGTTCTCTTTCTAGGCAATGGAGCCAGTTACTCTAATACAGGCATCCCCAAACTGTGGCCCTCCAGATGTTTTGGCCTACAACTCCCATGATCCCTAGCTAACAGGACCAGTGGTCGGGGATGATGGGAATTGTAGTCCAAAACATCTGGAGGGCTGAAGTTTGGGGATGCCTGCTCTAATATGTCCTTACTTTATAGACTCAGCTGCCACCAACATTTCCTAAGTCCTGGAAGTTCAGAGGTCCTTGCCAAGTCTGTCTGTCTGTCTGTCTGTCTGTCTGTCTGTCTGTCTGTCTCTCTCTCTCTCTCTCTCTCTCTCTCTCTCTCTCTCTCTCTCTCTCTCTGTGTGTGTGTGTGTGTTTTTCTGTGTATTTATTTGCTTTTTTTGTTTCTTTGTTTCTTTTTAAAGAATTTAGAAGCCACTCCTCTGTTTTTGGATCCTTCCATCCCAAGTCATTTCCAAACTGATAGGCAATCAACCACCCCATATTGTTACTGGAGGGTATGATATGTTATGTTATGGATATGAGACTAAGGCAGCATAGAATCATCCAGAAATCAGTGCCAGAAATTAGTGTCTTTTTGCCTCCCGTTTACTTATCCATGTGTTCATTAAAACACCAGGGTTTGTACTTGTAAATCCTCCCAGTGTGTTTGCACTGATTGGCCATAACATTTAAATATAGGAGCTCCAATAAAAACGAAGCTTAGAGGTGCTCTGTGCTTGTGGCAGAAAGCCTGCCTGTATTTATGACATGTTTGCGTCACTCATCACAATGGCACAAGTCTGTAGCCAAAAGTGTGCGGGCTTCCTTGCCAATAAATCCCACCCACATCGTGCTACCTAATTGTATCATATATTACACTGGCAGAGTTACAGGCCGGGATACTATGAGTGATAGAGTTTGGGCTGTGAGTTTATCAGATTTCTAACCCCTTGCTGCTTGGGTGTCACTTTGTAGGTTAGGCAGGAAGAATGTTTCCAACGCTGCTGTTGCATTAGTTGCAATTATAAGCTTATGAATAAAAATGTTGTCCATATCTCACATTTAGGTTTGTCTTTTTCAAAGTGCCTATCATCTGACAAAATCAAATGTTGGCTCTTCCACATATGTGCCTGCCTCGGAAAAATAAATATCAGTTGAAACGAAGGCTGCAATTCTTTCTCCCATCTTCTTATGTCAAACATAATAAAATTGGTGTCACCACCTTTTCGTGCCATACTGTTTCCAAGTTTTTAATTTACACTATAATTGCCTACTTAATTTCTTTCCCTGAAGGCTGTAGCACTGAATAATTTTAGCTTCGGTTGACACACAAAGATAGAAGAAGTGCAAGAGAGCCTGAGGTGAAGGTACAAAACAGAATCCTCCCACTAGGGCATGCTGGGCTGTAACTAGCTCATTTCCCTCATAACTGCTATCTTCATAGCCATGAGAAAAACACAAGTTTCTGGTGACGTTTCTGCCTCTAGAGACTATAAACAGATTCAGCTGGCTTTGTTGTGATATTTTCCTGTGATGTTCTGCTTCAGTTTTTCCTGGCTTTTATTAAGCCAGGTCTGTGGGCAGGTCTGTCATTTTTTCCCTTCTGTGGACCCCTACATAAACACATTGATATCATATCAATAAGCATTTTATACCATTTATTTGTTTTAGTATTTTAACATGTTGGGGTAGGCTACACCCACACCCACACTCACCCCTCTCAAGGCATTTTAGAATACTAAAATATACATATGGTATAGGTTGTGCAGCAGGCCAAATGTTGTCTTTGTCCACCTTCACGTCATAAATTTAAAGCATTACAGTATGATACCACTTTAAACAGTTGTGGCTTCCTCCAAAGAATTATGGGAACTGTAGTTTAGTGAGGATGCTGAGAGTTGTGAGGATACCCCATTCCCCTCCCAGAAATTCCGTGTCTAGAGCAGTTTCACAGTCAATCCCACTTCCCAGGGAATTCTGATCATTGTAGCTTGGTAGGGGAATTACTCCTTTCCTTGTGATCACCACACAGGTGGTCCACTGTTCCTTCAAAACTGCCACTTAAAATGGCAATCTGGGGTGTGTACTGTACTCATGAATAGGGTTGCCAGACTCAATAGAGGACAGGACTTCTGTGCCTTTAATTGCCCTGCTTTCTTTTGAGTCTGGAAACCTTAAAGTAAAACCAGCAGACCCTTTGCTTCGAAATTAAACAAAGGGTGTGCTGGTTTCTCTTTAAGGTTTCCAGACTCAAAAGAGAGCAGGGCAATTAAAGGCACAGAAGTCCTGTCCTCTATTGAGTCTGGCAATCCTACTCATAAATCTGTTCACAGGTAAGGACACCAGCCTGGTTTTTATATACAGTTGTGGAGATCTTGGAAGCAACCTACTGGGACTGCCATCCTGAATACACTATACTAGGCAATAAACTCATTGAACACTGTGGGGCTTACTTAGTGGTGCAGTAGAGGTAGAGGAATGAATCTCTGGGACCTTTTCAGAGCAGAAGCAATGTTCTCATCAGCTAGACCAGGGTCTCCAAACTAAGGCCCGGGGGCCAGATGCGGCCCAATCGCCTTCTAAATCCAGCTCACGGACGGTCCGGGAATCACCATGTTTTTACATGAGTAGAATGTGTCCTTTTATTTAAAATGCATCTCTGGATTATTTGTGGGGCCTGCCTGGTGTTTTTACACGAGTAGAATGTGTCCTTTTATTTAAAAAGCATCTCTGGGTTACTTGTGGGGCATAGGAATTTGTTCATATTTTTTTTCAAAATATAGTCCGGCCCCCCACAAGGTCTGCTGAAAAAGTTTGCTGACCCCTGAGCTAGACCTCCAGGGGAATTAAGGGACACTCCTTGCTCACATGCATCAAAAGGCAGTATAACTGTATCTAATAAAGTGGCAGAGTTTCATTCATAGTGTCCCTTTGTCCACTCTCTTGTCTAATTGGTTATACTAAATTTAGATGCAGTTGCTATAAAGTCATGCACACTCTTCGCTATGTATTCACTTCATGTGTGTGGTACTGACTCAGTCTGGGCAACGAGAAAGACTAGAGGAATGTACCAATATTAATAAAACACGACCACCTGGAGTTTGTCCCAAGCAGATTATACAGCCAGAAGCATCTTCTCTAGCAGTCATGTTTAACAAAGGGAACGTTCTTATAGCTTATATCTTATAGCTCTGTGTTGTTTTTTTAGCTCTGCAAATTTTCAGGTGGGATGAGCATTTTTACATTTTCTTTAGTAATTTTGTGTTGCTTTGTTGTGTTGAAGAGATCAAACAAACATAAAATTTGATCATCCTCAAACCCCAACCTTTTGCAAAGAAAGCACAGAGTCAAATTCATGATTGAGTGTGGCACGAAATAAAATTGGGGACTTATCTGAAAATGCATAATTCTCAGCTTTTTGTTAATGTGAATTCAGTTGTCAGGTTTTAGAGATTATTCAGAGCTTGCAAGTCCCATGATCTCTGGCTGCACGTGACACCCTTGTCCTCTGCACTTACTACACTCTTCTGCTTCCTGCCATATTTTAATATCCCTTCCCCCAAAGTAGAAATTGGCAGTAAGGGATGCTAGAATTTCCAAGCTGAAGATTTCAAAAAACCTATTGAGGCTTTTCAAGTGCTTGGCTTGAGCACTTCAACATCCCAATTTGATTAGTCTATTGACCTACTCAATATAATCGCCCCCAGCTATTAGGTTCCATGGACTTTAAACTTGGAAACTTGGATCAGACATTGGATCTATGCTCTTTTTGCTATTGCAGTTGGTTGCCATTCACACAGCAGTGGCTAGGACTTCACTCAGCAATCCATTTTCCTTGGGAAGTCAAGCAACACTGGAGGTCCAGTACTGCCCATGTGGATTTTCCCAAACACTGCCTACCTGCCTGTTGCTCAAGGTACTTTGTACCTGAGTGCCTCACATTACTTCAGAAAAAAGGAGAATTATTAAAATTGAGACAATCATTTTTGTTGGATGGACTACTGTGATCTTAGTTTAGAAACAATACACTTTTTGAAGAGTTACAGCAAGTCCTAAACTGTAGCATGCTTCTCCAGCATGTCTTGTCTTTCCATATGGACTTTAAATTCCCAACAGAGGAACATAGGAAATTGTCTTATACAGAGTCTGACCATTAGTCCATCTAGCTCAGTATTAACTATACCCACTGACTGCAGTGCTCTATGGTTTCAGATAGGAGTCTCTCCCAGCTCCACCTGGAAATGCTAGGAATTGAACCTGGGACCTTCTGCATGCAAACGGATGTTATACCACTGAACCAATGGAAACCATTCCAAAATCACTCCAAAAGAGGGGGAAATAAGGGTGGAAGGAGCCCATTCAAATAATACCTTCTGGCTTAATTTTGGTAGAGGAACTAGTAGTCATCCTTCCCTTAGTTATTACTCATCTTCAGCAAAGAATGGTAGAACAATGTTATATGAGAGATTTTTAACCAACTACTGTTCTTTTACAGCTTGCCGACCAGGATTTTACAAAGCCTTTGCTGGTAATGTTAAGTGTGCCAAATGCCCGCCTCACAGTTCTACAAATGTGGAAGGTTCTACGAACTGCAAGTGTGAAAAGAATTATTTTCGCTCTGAGAGAGACCCACCATCTATGGCTTGCACAAGTGAGTAACCTCAGTATATAAATATAAAAAATGATGCTTGTGTTTCAGTCTCTCCTGTAAGTATAGTAGTAGTAGCATAGCTGCCAAGTTCTCCCTTTTTTTCAGGGAAATTCCCTTATGCTGAATTGGCTTCCTCGCGAGAAAAGGGAAAACTTGGCAGCTATGGTGGTAGTAGTAGTAGTAGTAGTAGTAGTATTTAGTAGTAGTATTCCTGCTCTGGGCAGGAAGTTGAAGCAATTAGATGCACAAATTGTCATCTCTTCTGTCCTCCCAGTTGAACGACATGGCCCAGGGAGAGAGGGAAAAATAGGGGAAGTGAACAACTGGCTTCGCAAATGGTGCAAACAGGAACGGTTTGGATTCCTAGATCACGGTCTGCAGTTTCTTGATGATGGACTTCTGGCAAGTGATGGACTGCACCTCACAAAAGTTGGGAGGAATGTTTTTGCCACAAAACTCAAAAACCTCATCAGGAGGGCTTTAAACTGACTTATGTGGGGGAGGGAGACAGTGGTCCTGAAGGTAGGAGTCTATCAAATGCTGAAGATGATCATCCAAATGTCAAGGACCAAATGGAGCAAGCAGCATGCAGACCTAGTGGTGGGACGAAAATATCCTTAAATAAGAGACATGGGGGAATGATCAACGGTCTTCAATGTCTGTATACTAATGCACAGAGCATGGGAAATAAACAAGATGAACTTGAGCTCTTGGTACAGCAAACTAAATATGACATAATAGGCATCACTGAAACCTGGTGGGATGAGTCTCATGACTGGAATGTAGTAATAGAGGGATACAATCTATTTAAGAGAAATAGACCAAACAGGAAAGGAGGAGGAGTAGCTTTATATGTTAGGGATATGTATACCTGTGAAGAGATCCAGGATTTAAAACTTCAAAGCCAAATTGAGAGTATCTGGGTCAAAATTAAGGGAGAGAAAAACAACAGTGATCTCATTGTGGGAGTTTACTATAGATCCCCAAGCCAAACTGAGGACACAGATGATGCCTTCCTGGAACAGATGGCCAAGCATTCCAAAGGAAGTGAGATAGTAGTAATGGGGGATTTCAACTATCCTGATATTTGTTGGATGTCAAACTCAGCCAAGAGCATAAGGTCGAACAGATTCCTCACTGGCCTTGCAGACAACTTCATTGTCCAGAAAGTGGGAGAAGCAACAAGAGGATCAGCCATTTTAGATCTGGTCCTAACCAATAGTGATGACTTGGTTAGTGGGGTAGAAGTGGCAGGATCATTAGGTGGGAGTGACCATGCTCTTCTGGAGTTTATTATCCAGCGGAAAGGAGCAACCAAGCATACTAAGGTCCAAATTCTAGACTTTAAGAAAGCCGACTTCAGAAAACTTAGGGAAACGCTGGGTGAAATCCCATGGACAGTAATACTAAAAGGGAAGGGAGTTCATGATGGTTGGGAGTTTGTTAAAAGGGAGATATTAAAAGCACAACTTCAGGCAATACCAATGAGACGGAAACATGGAAGGTGCCTAAAGAAGCCAGGCTGGCTATCTAAAGAACTTTTGACTGAGTTAAGATTTAAAAGGGATATGTACAAAAAATGGAAAAGGGGGGAAATCTCCAGAGAGGAATTCAAACATATAGCCAGCACGTGTAGAGACAAAGTCAGAAAAGCTAAAGCACAGAATGAACTCAGGCTCGCCAGAGAGGTTAAAAGCAACAAAAAGGGCTTTTATGGGTATGTCCGTAGCAAAAGGAAAAACAAGGAAACAGTGGGGTCACTCAGAGGAGAAGATGGTGAAATGCAAACAGGGGACAGAGAAAGGGCAGAACTCCTCAATGCCTTCTTTGCCTCAGTCTTCTCCAAGAAAGAAAACAACGCCCGACCTGAAGAATATGGAGCAGATGATTCAGCAGGGGAAACACAGCCCAGAATAAGTAAGGAGGTAGTACAAGAATACTTGGCTAGTTTAGATGTATTCAAGTCTCCAGGGCCAGATGAACTACATCCAAGAGTATTAAAAGAACTGGCAGAGGTGATTTCAGAACCACTGGCAATAATCTTTGAAAATTCCTGGAGAACAGGCGAAGTTCCAGCAGACTGGAGGAGGGCAAATGTTGTCCCTATTTTCAAAAAGGGGAAAAGAGAGGACCCAAACAATTACCGCCCAGTCAGCCTGACATCAATACCAGGAAAGATTCTAGAGCAGATCATTAAGCAAACAGTCTGTGAGCACCTAGAAAGAAACTCTGTGATCACTAAAAGTCAGCATGGGTTCCTGAAAAATAAGTCATGTCAGACTAATCTGATCTCATTTTTTGACAGAATTACAAGCCTGGTAGATGAAGGGAACGCTGTGGATGTAGCCTATCTTGATTTCAGCAAGGCCTTTGACAAGGTGCCCCATGATATTCTTGTAAAGAAGCTGGTAAAATGTGGGCTAGACAATGCTACCATTCAGTGGATTTGTAGCTGGATTACTGACCGAACCCAAAGGGTGCTCATCAATGGCTCCTCCTCATCCTGGAGAGTAGTGACTAGTGGGGTGCCACAGGGTTCTGTCTTGGGCCCAGTCTTGCTCAACATCTTTATCAATGACTTGGATGATGGGCTTGAGGGAATCCTGAGCAAGTTTGCAGATGACACCAAGTTGGGAGGGGTGGCTAACACCCCAGAGGACAGGATCACACTTCAGAATGACCTTAACAGATTAGACAACTGGGCCAAAGCAAACAAGATGAATTTTAACAAGGAGAAATGTAAAGTGCTACACTTGGGCAAAAAAAATGAAAGGCACAGATACAGGATGGGAGACACCTGGCTTGAGAGCAGTACATGTGAAAAGGATCTAGGAGTTTTGGTTGACCACAAACTTGACATGAGTCAGCAGTGTGATGCAGCAGCTAAAAAAGCCAATGCAATTCTGGGCTGCATCAATAGGAGTATAGCATCTAGATCAAGGGAAGTAATAGTACCACTGTATTCTGCTCTGGTCAGACCTCACCTGGAGTATTGTGTCCAGTTCTGGGCACCACAGTTCAAGAAGGATACTGATAAGCTGGAACGTGTCCAGAAGAGGGCAACCAAAATGGTCAAAGGCCTGGAAACGATGCCTTATGAGGAACGGCTTAGGGAGCTGGGTATGTTTAGCCTGGAGAAGAGAAGGTTAAGGGGTGATATGATAACCATGTTCAAATATATAAAAGGATGTCATATAAAGGAGGGAGAAAGGTTGTTTTCTGCTGCTCCAGAGAAGCGGACACGGAGCAACGGATTCAAACTACAAGAAAGAAAATTCCACCTAAACATTAGGAAGAACTTCCTGACAGTAAGAGCTGTTCGGCAGTGGAATTTGCTGCCAAGGAGTGTGGTGGAGTCTCCTTCTTTGGAGGTCTTTAAGCAGAGGCTTGACAGCCATCTGTCAGGAATGCTTTGATGGTGTTTCCTGCTTGGCAGGGGGTTGGACTGGATGGCCCTTGTGGTCTCTTCCAACTCTATGATTCTATGATTCTATGATTCTATTACAATTTGTATACTGCCCTATATCCGTAGATCTCAGGGCAGTTCACAACAAAAAATTGCAATATAAAAAAACACAAAATGCATAATAAAAATAAGAACAAAGAGTACCCAATAATCCCCTGTTCTGCAACACATTTTAAAGGGCATCAGATGTCAATCAGCAAAAGGCCTAGTTAAAGAGGAATGTTTTTCTCTAGCACCTAAAAGTGTACAATGAAGGCATCACAAGAAAAAAAATCTATCTTTTGAAAATAAAACTTTTTATACTGTTGCACTGTAATTGCTGATAAGATTCTCATTATTTTTGTGCATTTTGATTCTTGAACCAAATAGGTCATCTTTATTAGTAGCTGCAGAAATGATTGTCTGTTACAGCTTTACATCCTAATGTACTTTAAGCATGATTTCTGTCATTTTTGCTTATCTAACATAGCAGTGTGCCATCTACATAAGATTTTAACAAAGGAGGAGGAGGAGGAGGAACAAAGCTTGATACCTGTAATTTGTGTTGGAAAACTGATAATACTGCAGGCCATAATAATCCTTAAGTCATTGTTGTACTTCTTCAGACATACACCTTGAGGATAAATAACTCAAGTGTGGGTTTCCTTGTGCCCCTGTAGCTAAGGGCTGCACAGAAACCCATACTTGAATATTTGTAGAACCAATACTAGACTTCTCAAGCAGATGTTTCATGAAAGTGATTTTGATCAGTAGCAAATGGTTGTAAATGCCTGTATATAAGCAGTCCTAGTCAAGAGACCATTAAAAGAAAAACAACTCTAAGAAATGTCTTTGGAGAAATGAGGCAGATCATTAAAAAACATGACACCTACCATTAACAAATGCATCTTTGAGTGTCTTTATTGTCTTTGAATTCAAACGGGTGAAACAATAATCATTTTCTTCCCGCTGCGTCTGTAGGACCACCTTCTGCTCCCAGAAATGTTATCTCTAACATCAATGAAACATCAGTCATCCTAGATTGGAGCTGGCCTTTGGATACGGGAGGCAGGAAAGATGTCACTTTCAACGTAGTCTGCAAGAGATGTGGAGGAACAGCAAAGCTGTGCGATCCGTGTAGTACTAATGTGAGATTCCTTCCACGTCAGATCGGCCTCACCAACACCACCGTGACTGTGGTGGACCTCCTGGCTCACACAAATTACACCTTTGAGATAGATGCAGTTAATGGTGTGTCAGATTTGAGCACCTTTGCAAGGCAATTTGCTGCAGTCATCATTACGACCAACCAAGCTGGTGAGTACCATTTTTTTCATTGTTCTTCTGCTATCTGAACCTGAGAAGCTTCCAGGCCTCATTCTCCACATCCTCATCATCCTTTCCTCCCTCAGAGCATCCCTCACCTTACTTTTAGCAGCATTTAGAACTAGTAGCTATAGCGATGGCAGGGAGAAGGAAGGGATTTCTTCTTCTTCACATTGACCCCACTACCTCTCCATTGGTATGGTATGCCACAGAGTATCTGCAGTGCATCAGGGGTATGTGTGTGTGGGTGGGGAGCTAATATTATTTCCATTCTGCTTTCTGCTGCTGCTGCTGCTCCCACCCCCATTTCTACTTGCTAGTAAATAAGTTTATTGGATGAGGGCCAATAGAATGAGAAATGAATCCTGGCAAGTGGAGGCCTTGTACATTATTCTGGGAAGTTGGCTCTTGTCTGTTCTGTGTGGGGCTGCACATCCTCTGAAGGAACAGGTTTGTGTTCTGGGGTTACTTATTGATTCATCTTTCGTCAAGTGGATTCAGTGGCTAGTAAGAGGTTCTCCCAGCTTCAACAGAATGCCAACTTTGTGTGTTCATGAACGAGGGTAATCTGACCACAGTGGCCACACACTGGTAACCTCAAGGCTTGGCTAGCAAAGTACATCCCATATAGTTGTCCATTAGGTTAGTCCAGAAGCTATGTGCCTTGGGTCTGCCAATAGTAGGTTTTTTAGTGTTGTGTCCACCTTAATGCAAAATTCATAACTGTTTGAGATAAGGCGTTGGCCAGCAATCTATTCTTTTAGATGCATTTTCAAAACTTTTTTATTTACCCACACCTTTTCTGAATAAAATTCTTAGTTATTGTCTGCTGATTGTCTACTGATGTGGTCCTGTTACTTTAACTGTATCACTTTTGGTTTCCTGTATACCATGCCACTACAATGTGCATTGTCTATAAATCTTTTTAAAAATCTTTCAAATCTTCTTTAAAATTAATTTTAAATTATAAACCTTTTGAAATTAGTAAACAAAGGGAAACCTAGGGAGGATGTTTTGGGCAGTGGTCAACTGCCAAGGAGGAAGGGGCTCCTTTTGTTTTTGTTGAGTTTATCTCACGGGCTCTGACAACGAACTGAAATTGTTTCCAATTTTTGAGCAAAGAATTAAATTCATTTCCAAGTCAGTCCCATGAGTTCTGCAGATGTTTGCCCTTCCCTGGTTACAACTGCTGTTCTTACCTTTTAGCTTTCATATTTGTTTGGAGTGTGTTTGTGTGTGTATTCTGTCTGTCTTTATAAGAAGTAGGTCCACATGTCCATAATGTTTGGGTGTTTTGTGGTCAAACAACAATTTGTTTTCACCAGGACATAATCCTGCCCCAGGGAGTGGGGTGTTGTAGAAACACTGCATGAGGTCAGGGACAAGCAGAACCTCCCCTGCCATTAGTTGATGAGAGGCGGTGGAGGCATGGACCCTTGTTCTGTCTCTGCTGAGCAGTTGAAATTCCAATCACCTGGCAGGCATAGAGGCAAATTTCAGCCCCTCCATCATCACTGTATCCATCTGAGAGCCAACAAGAGGTGAAGAAGGCATGTGGGCTTTCTTTGCCAAGCAGCTAGAGCCACCTATCTGGTGTGAGGTAGTGTTTTCTCTTTTCCTGCATCATAAGTACTAGGGACACTGTCTTCATTAGTTTAGCTTCTGTAGCATAAGGGGAGATGCTATGGATATACTGTAGTGAAAGCAAACAGAAACAGATTTCCAATTGTTGGGTGGCTTTATTATCAAGGGATTTTGCAGAATTAATATTAGGATTAACTCCCAATCTCCAGTCAGCAGTGTCAAATAACACTTTAGTCTGTTGTTACAGAAAGAATGTGTTTTATTAATAAAATCAGATTTTAATGAAAGACTCAAAGCAGTAATCTCCAATATAAATTACAGTGGTCATGTAAGTGATTAATTTTGATATAATAGAAGTGGAGGAAATTAAGTGCTTTGATGTTAGACATATAAAATACTAACACTGGCACTACAAAGATTTAATGATATTATGGATTATATTTTCTGTTCTTCCATGTTCCCTGCTCTCCCCAAATCCTGATCACCAGCAGCTTTACATGAATATTGCTTTAAAGTGCTGGTGCTGTGATTTATGGCATTCAGCTGACCTTAAAGGGGCCCATTCATGCCTATGGGATTTTCTGTACATGAACAATGAATGAATGAGAGTATAATTTTCACCGTGGAAACTTTTGCTTGCAATAGATAGGTCTCTAGTAAGTATTGTTTGTTCAAGTACAGAAGACTAAACTTGAAATTACTTTGTTTGTTTTTAAATTTCACAATTATCATTGGTGGGAAGTGGAGGAAACTCAACTTTCTGTAGCAGCCACCATGTAGTTCATTCTCTACTTTCTTCAGAATGAGTCTTAGATGCTTTCTTTATGGAGATATTCAGTTACAATGTGTTGCTTAATTAATAATTCTCATCTGCCTTTTTGACAAGTTGTGTGTAGGAGTTGTAGGACAAAACATCTGGAGGGCCGCAGTGTGGGGATGCCTGTATTAGGTCCATAAATTACCATATAGCATATATTCAACACACAAAAACAGTGACAACAATTTGTTGTTGACAAAGGATAGCTGGACATATAAAATGCCCCATTACCTTCAGTAGCTTCAGTAGCGTAGGGCCTCATCAAACCTAAATCCGGCCCTGGTATTGGACTGGTGTGGGGAGTAACCATGCCATTCTCTGGCATGGCTCCGCATTTCCAACATTGTCCAAGCAAAACAGGACAAAAAGAAGCAGAAGAAGTTCAGAAACTCACGTCCTTAATCCATCATTTTATTCCTTGGATCACATGTGCTCGTTGACATAGAGTCTAGGACAGTTTGCCTTGGACAACTGCAGTATTGCAATACTTTTAGGTGGGTTTTGTTGTCAACTGCCTCATGGAAAGAGTAACACACTCTGCTTCTAGTAGCTCATATGATCAGGCTTCTGCGACTATATTATAATGATAACTGTAGTTATCAGCCATGCTAAAGGGAACAAGACTTCATCTCAACTCACAATAATATGTTTTCACACAGATGTTATCTAATAACACCAATCAACCCTGCTTAGGACGGGTCACTGACTGCCGCAGGAGAATTATATGAAATCCACAATCCCCTGAGGCAAGGTGCTAATTATGAATGTGTCATGGAGAGAGATGGACAGCTGTGGCACTGTGACAAGCTGATACGCAGATTTATCTAGTCTGCTTGGTCAATGTTTAGTTCACAGATAGGGTTTCAGATCAGATTTTGGGTTCTTTATTATTTTAAGAACCTTAACTTGTTTAATTGGCTGTATTTTGGTTATAGGTATCTGGATCTTTTGGTAAATGGCTGCAACTGTATAAATCTCTTAAATCAAGACTAGGATAGCAGTGGAGCACAACCCTCTCCCTTTCAAGATTGTAATGGGGGAGCATTATTCTGACATAAAATAAAAAGTATAAATATACCTTCCTACAGTATATTCAGTATCCACTGTATTCTTCAATACCAGACAGCAAAGAATAGGAAAAGAAACTAAAAAAATAATTTCTGGTATGCGCGGCTAGTAGTTCTCAAATGAAAAGTCGAGACAAATAAGATATAAGGGGTGTGCAGTGACCACAAGATTTGCCTTGCATCTGGAAGAAGCCCAATCTGTTTCAGATATGCTCTGTGTCATTCCAATTTCATTCATTTCATTCATCCATTATTTGGGTCTGAATCTGATCTGTTAAAAATCCAAAGCTTTGTTTCAACTCCATTTACTGTAATGGGGAATCTGAAAACCGCTCTTGCATTTTTTCACTTTCTACAAAAATGGGTAAGGTCTTTAGGCGAAGAAGCCCCTCAAGAATAGCTTAAGCCTGCCAAATTTCAGGCAGATCCATCCAGGTGCTTTCATGTAGCGAACATTTAATGTTTTGTTTATTAAAAAAGAAAAAGACTATAACTTTTTAATTTTTTGCTATAATTGGAAAATAGAAATTACATTTTCTCCCTTAGCTTTGTTGTTGTTGTTGTTGTTGTTGTTGTTGTTGTTGTTGTTGTTGTTGAGGGCAATCAGTTTCAAAGTGCCCCTGGGCAAGAAACCTACCAACGCTCAGACAAATAGTTCCAGGTGATTTTTACAATTTACTCATTAGAGAAAATTGTGATTCCCTATTTTTTCTTTCTTTTAAACAGTTTTTTTAGGGAAAAGAATTATGCCACCCAGTAATCTAATTCCACTTTTTTACACCCTGCTCTCACAGCCAAAACTCAGAGAATGATGACACATGAGAAGAACAACTCTGTTTATTTAGATCAACATCCCTGCTCCAAATCACTGTGATTGGAGTAGCTTCAGAAATAATTCAGTGTGATTAAAAGCTAGCCTTGTCCATCAAGACCCAAAGTTTCCCATTCATCTCTCCACCTCCTCTCCTCTCTTCTTCACCTGCTCTCCTCTTGAACTCTAAATGTTTCCTTAGACTGCTTGGTTTCATTTTTTCAGAAAAAAAGGGGGGTATTTAACACTGTGCTGGTGGAGGTTGGAAGGGTGAGACATAGAGCAGTGGGAAGAATAGAGTGTGATTGGAAAGGAATTTGAGGCAGAAACGGGTAGTTTGTTGCTTGAATCGAAGTCCAAATTGTGCCTCTTAATTTTTTTAAAATAAGCCTGCCTAGTGTTAATTTTGTGTTGGGGGATTATATTGTATATTTTATTTTAGTTAACTCTGAATTTCTGAGATTTGATGAGCTACAAAGGAAGGAAGGAGAAAATTTGTAAATACCTTTCAATGGGAAATTCATCTGCGATTGTCCCCTTGTAATCTGGATTGTGTAGGCTGATTTAAGAGTGGGAATTGACCAAGGTCTTTTCCAACTCAGGGGTTGGGAATCTGTATCCCTCCAGATGTGGTTGGGCTACAATACCCTTCATCCCTAGCCATTAGCTAGGATGGCTGGGGCTGATCCGAGATTGAGCCCCTCAACATCTGAAGGGCCACAAGTTCTCCACTCTTGATTTATGAACTCAAGTCTGATTAAATTTGTAATTTCTCATCACTTGATGAAAAGTAGCATATTTGTGAGCTTTAATCATGGAAAAGCAATGGTGTTTGAGGGAATATTAAAGTCCTGCCTGTGACCTATTCACACATGCAAGTCATTAGTTGATATTCCTTCCCTCATGCATACTTGAAATAGCAGGTCTATTATTTAAATTGCAGCCAAATTTCAAATAAATTATAATTAATTGGACTTAAGATCACTTATTTTTTTCTGGATTGTACCCATTGGCTAAAATAAGACCCCATTCAACCTAACTGAATCAATTGGACTTAAAAATGTATCACAAGGGACCCAGGTGGCGCTGTGGGTTAAACCACTGAGCCTAGGGCTTGCTGATCAGAAGGTTGGCGGTTCGAATCCCTGTGACGGGGTGAGCTCCTGTTGCTCGGTCCCAGCTCCTGTCAACCTAGCAGTTCGAAAGCATGTCAAAGTGCAAGTAGATAAATAGGAACCGCTACAGCGGGAAGGTAAACGGCGTTTCCATGTGCTGCTCTGGTTCTCCAGAAGCAGCTTTGTCATGCTGGCCACATGACCTGGAAGCTGTACGCCGGCTCCCTCGGCCAATAACGCGAGATGAGCGCTGCAACCCCAGAGTCGGTCACTACTGGACCTAATGGTCAAGGGTCCCTTTACCTTTAATGTATCACAAATAGGGCTGTTTTCGTTGGTTTCGTCTTCAGCAACTCCCCCACTCTTTAGCCATAAACTGATCTTAAAATGTTGACAAGTCACCATCCCATACTGGTATTATAGCTGCATAAAATCAAAAGCACAGCAGCATTGTTCTGTGTAGTGAACTAGATGCATTGCCTTCAGATTCCCACATAGCTGAGAGCTTTCATCTACCAGGAAGTTCCTTATTCTGAAAGATATCCAGCAACTGGGTATATAATAAGCTTCACAAGAGCAGTGCTGTGAACCACCCTAGATAAGATTTAGGCACCTGCTGAAGCAAAGATCTCAGTGCATAATCCCTACACTCCAGACAAGGGTGATCACACTGTCTTTCACCATTGATGTTTAAGAGATCAGAAGCTGACTCTGTATTTTAGAGAAGGTGAAGTTAAGAAGTCTGGCAGGGGAGGAGAATAATTTAATTGTACAGTATTCATACAGCTGGCATCACATCAGGATCTCTCCATGAACCACCATGAGGCTTTTTCAACTGGAATGACAAAGCAGCATAAAAGCTTCTATTTTGTGCATGAAACTGAAAAACTGAACATGTTTACTCCAGAAGAACCATTGCAAAAGCATACATGATTTTTTACCTCTCCACCTGGGAAAGCCACAGCCCCGTAATTTGTGGTTCCTGAAGTGAATATCTTGTGCAGCCTGTTACTTTTCAAGCAGACTTGGCATATCCTTGATTTATCACACACATGTTAAACATATGAGGAACACGTTAGTTTCGCTCCCTTTGTATCTCTATAAAAAGGAGACGGACAGACAACAGCACATGAAAGAGTGAAACAAGCCAAAGTTTAATATGCATTTTAACAGTACCAGTGAAAATTAACTGCCACTGATTGTTCTTACAGAGAAAGTTGTTAGATAGGAGTAGTTTGCCTCTGACGTAAAAGTTAGGGGCATTTTGTGTCCCTTGCTGTCTTTTCCGCCTTGCATTCTTTTATCCCCTTTTATGTTTGCAGACCCCAATAAATTTTAGGGCATACTGTATGTTCCAGCACCTAATGCACTAAGACAGGCAGGCCCTGTCTTAAGTATTAAATTTTAAAATGCTCGAAATTGCACTTCGTAAAACTGTTGTCTAAATAAAGCTATTCAGCAGGATAAGTACTAAAGTTAGTTTTGTTTTGGCAAATTCCACTTGCTGTCCATTTGATATTTCCACCAAATGAGGATTTTATTTTTCATGGTGTACAAATCTATATATGATTTTCTTGTTCAAATTCTGCCCTGTTTCCCTAGAACATTTGCCTACAGCAGTGCATAAGATGTGAGCTTGAATAAGAAGCCATTTGAATAACTACAGCCTTGGAATTTGACCTTGAGGGAAACTTAGAAGCTCAACCTCTGCTAAAAAGATGGGGGGGGGGAAGTTCAACAGTCATGCTCATTGCTGTAGAATCATAATGCATTTCATAATTCTTCAGCTCATTCACACAGTTTTCTGTTTCTGAGAAAATGCAAATAATAATAATAATAATAATAATAATAATAATAATAATAATAATTATATCCCACCCATCTGGCTGGGATTCCCCAGCCACTCTGTGTGGCTTACAGCATATATAAAAATACAACATCAAACATAAAAAAACACCAATATCCTATACAGGCAACAAACAAACCAATAAATCAATAAAAACCAATAATAACATAATAACAAACAGTTTAAAGTTATACCCAACTTTATTCTTTCTATAACAAAGCCTGACCCTCAACTCCCCTTCTGTCAGTATAGCATGGATTCTGGGTAAAGAAGTAGTCAAGAAAAAAAATGCACCAGTTCTTAATGAGAGAATGTTTATAGAAATCATTGGGCCAGATGTTCCACCTGTGCCATTTCACTTGTCAGATAAACAAATAGGAAACTGGTGGATAGTGGCCAAAATTGTATGAGCTCAATTGCAAAATGTCTCCTTGTTATAAAAGGAAAGCTTTGTCTTTCAAGAAAAGTCATTGTTGCTGAAAGGTGTTTGACTGAGATAAAGAGAATATAATCATCTATTTGTTCACAAAGAAATAGCAGCAAGACAAGTTTCATCCAAAATCCCCATCCTTCAGGCATGTCTTATGTAATCTACAGGGACCACCACATAAAGGTGAGAATGTAGACCATTCTTCATGACTTGCTCTCTTCAGTGATGTTCCCAATAGGGAACCTATCAGAGTTAACATTGTAATTATCAGTCATCTGCGAATGGAGCTGTGAGACATCTCTTCCCAAGATGTTTCATACTGGTCACTGAAGACTTGCCAAAAAGCAGTAGTTTTTGACAGTGTTTTTCCAACCAAACAAAAGCAGGCATACTGAAGTAGGATAGTCAAATTTTCACAGATTTCCCTCAGCTCAGCAAAATAATTTTAAGATTGTAAGAATACTGTAATTAAAATGTACATTTGCATGATAAACTGTGATATTGTTCGTTCAAAGGTTACATACAATAGTTCTAGAAAATGTGGAGGCCCAGTGGAATAGGGCATAAGTCTCTGTATAAAGGGCATTTAGAGTATCCATGCAATGCCATTCTGTGCGCTCTGGCACTCGTCAGGGTGTCCCATTGCGCCAGAAGCGGTTTAGTCATGCTGTCTGTCTGTGAACAAACAGGAGAGCTGTCTGTGGACAAATGCCAGCTTCCCTCAGCCTGAAGCGAGATGAGCACGGCACCCCATAGTCACCTTTGACTGAACAGCTCATGGGTCCTCTACCTTTTACCTTGCCTACAAGGAAATACATAATTAGTGAGGTCACCAGTTTAGAAGTTATTTGAAAACTAAAAGTTCTTTTGCTTTAAAACCTTGTGAAAGAGTTGTGATAGTTTTTTTATTTTATTTTAAACACTGTTATACTTTATTCATTCATATGGAATTCAACAGCAGTTTTTGCATTCAGAAACAGAGTTGGATCCAGAGGAATGTTGCATTCAGACATGAGGATCATTGCTTTAATTTTCCTGGTTCTGTCCCAGTTTCTAACATTCCTTTTACACTGTAGCACCAGTTGAATTATGGAGCTATGGGTTTTTTAATAATAATAATAATAATAATAATAATAATAATAATAATAATAATAATAATAAACCCACCCATGTTGCATTAAGTTTTAGTTGCACCAGTTGGTGTCATGTGACACAACAAGGAATGTCATTGGAAGTGTCACCCCCCACCCTTTCTGTGAATTCACTCTATTGTTCCCCTGTGATTCACTGTGCAGTATGCTAGAATACCACCCAAAATTTCATCACATGAGCAATGGGGGCCTGATCCATGAAAACTGCAGCAAATTTCAAAGGTTACAACAGATTGTTGTCTGGTAACAACACAGAAATTAGCTTTGAACTGCCACCAGGTTCTGCTTGACTTCCAGAGATGCATTTTATGTGAAAATTAGCAGGTAAGGAAACGTCTGGAAGATGGAATAATCTCACGTCTGAATGCAGCCTAAGTTAGTTGCATCGAACTCATTGCGAATTGAAATCATGACTAACGTTCTGGCTAAACTAGGCCACCTCCCTGCAGGGAGCAGGGCTTCATCAAAAGCGCACAAGCGGAGACAAGAGCACAAACTGGTCAACAGCAATCCTGTAGGCCAGAATGAAGCTTCAACACATCTCCCTAAATTCTTCTAACTCTTCTATCTCATTTCTTTGGGCTTCAGTGATGGGGATCTGAATGCAGAATTCAGTTTCCCACTATTGCATGTCTTTTACATTTCGTGGCACCACTAGGGAGCAACATTTCTCCCTAGATATGTGATGCATTCTCCTATGCTTTAGATAAAACTGCAGTGGTATGGTGGTCATGGAGTCCACCTAGTCCTCCAGGAAAGCTAAACAGGTTTGTGAACACTACACTCCAGCCTATCTAAATATTTGAAGCCCATACTGGATGTGAATCACCATAGTACATTGCAGGTATGAAAATTTTGGGTTCTACCATGGTGGTGAGAAAGAAACAAAATAAGTTTTTCATGTGCCACTTTGTACATGGTTTTAGATACTCCCCCTATATCCAGCTTAATGGTCCAGAATCATTCTGAGAGCATTGGGCAATTGCATGCATATGAATCTTTGTGATCCCTATAGACTGTCTACAGTCTCAATAGAACAGTTAGGAACCATTAGGAGGCAGTAACTACTGAGTGCAGTCTATGCACATTGCAGGCATGGCTTTTGCCATGTGTTCATCTGGAGCCCAGTATTCATGTAACAAATACAAACACTGCACATGCAGTTTAAATCAATAAGGAAATTTATGTCTAGCTGCTACTAGGCTAAAGGAAGATGCATGATATGCTTAGGGATTATTTTCTCTAGCAAATCAATTTTAGCAAGGTAAATCTAAAATTACTGTCAGGAGTTTAAGAAGCTTCATGCTCTTTATGTTTTGCATCTTAAACACTTACAAGAATGAGCTTTTTCACTCCCAGACTTGCTTTCATTGCCTCCAAAATCTATGTACTATAACAGATTTTGAGCAGATAAAGAATATTTATTTATCCTTTAACAGTTTGCTGCCACTGAGAGGTTCCCATGTTGGAACAATCAAGCCTTTGGCTTTTAAATTCAGTGAAGGTTTTGCTGTTATTTCTTCGATTCTGATGGTGTATATGTTTTAATGTTTGACTGTTTATGGTTTTGGATTTAGTTATTATATACGGAATGATGTTATTGACTGAGTAAATTTTGTACCAATATCCATGTCTGCTTAAGACTTTCAGGCATCTCTTATTTTATTTTATTTTAAAAACTGATAGCCCTACACAGTTGTTTAAAATGTTTCTTGAGTACCTGTGGGAGAAATTCTGTTCATGTATCATTTGAAGCCAAATCTATCAATTTATACTTTTGCAAAAAATAAATAAATCGTGAACTGCAATACAGGTGACCTTTGAAATTGGCACGTTTCCAAATTCTGCTATGTAGTTCACAAACCTGTCTTTACAAAATTGCATCTGTTCGGGAAAAGTGTTCATAAAAATGAATATACTGATGGAAATAATGGGGAAAATGCATTACATTAAGGAAAGCTGCTTTCATAAATGTGCATATTAATCAAAACTACATATAAAATGTATTTAATATGGGGAATTTGCACTAAAATGCTGGTAGATTTTTAAGAGAATAATAATAAAAAATCACACAGTGCAGCAAAATATGGAGAACTGAAGACTGGAAAAATGAGAAATTTAGAGAACAAAATCCCTATCCTTGAGTAGCCAAGCATTTTAATGATTGCTTCAAATCTGTTTATGATGATATTTTGCTAGAGGGCAGCATATAAATACTTAAATGTATGAACAACAAGCGAATCCCCTATAGGTCAGAACCCACAGCAGATATGCAGATTATCAGGCCTTGAAATTAATATTTCTGATGCTTGGATGGTGTGGGAGGCAACTCAGTTGCAGAATCTAGTGGTTTCTGGTGAGTCCTGGGAAAGATCTGAGTGTAAAAATTATCTGGTCACCCAAATAGTTCTGTTATTGCAGAGGTGGAGTCTGATTAATAAAGGTCAGCATGTTTTCTCTAATCAAGATTTCACTTTTCCATTCACATGATGTGGCATATATCAACTATGTGCAACGTTGTTGTGGCTTCAGTAACTGGAGGAGCTGTTGTGTGTGTGTGTGTGTGTGTGTGTGTGTGTGTGTGTGTGTGTGTGTGTGTGTCAAAAACAGCTATATTTCTGAAAAATTCACAATCAACTCACTAACATTCTTTGTGACTCATAGAGAGAAGTATATCAGTAAAGTGGAGCTACTGTAAAAAGTACAATTTGGGAGTAATCACTGCCATCAGAATTGTTAGCCTTGTCTCATCAACACTATATTGATTGAAATAATAATAATAATAATAATAATAATAATAATAATAATAATAATAATTTATTTGTACCCCGCCGATCCGGCTGGGTTTCCCCAGTATTATTAGTGGTGGTGGGGAATCATAACTTTTAATGATTTGTTAATTACTCATAAATATGGATGGCACCTACCTTAGCATGAGCTTGTTATGCTTGGAAAATGCAAACTAAAATGTTACAGGGTACAAATTAGAAGAATGTAAAGATGAACTAGTAGGAAGTTATGCATGACATAGGTCTCCATTTCAAAACAGCCTGACCATTATTGTATCTATCTTTTAACAGCAGCCTGTACTTCTGATTGTGCAATTACTAGTGAGTAGATGTTATCCAGATCCATTTGTGTTGCTTTTAATGCTTGTCAGTTATTATAATCAACTTGTATTCTGAGCTATGCACGAAATTCTTGGGCCAGTCCTTGCTGGTCTTGCCACAGTTGAGTTTTAAACATGTCGCCTTTTCAGTCATAGGGATTGTAACTAAAAGATCAGCAAGGAAGGCTTCCATTATGCGAAGTTGCTTCTCCTAGGTGCATGTTTCCTCCTGGGGACATAGAGGCCAGTGAGACCTCTCACAAGATTTAGTAGTTGTATATGGGAAGCTGGAGCTGCTTGCATAATGCTGAACTTCTACTGGTGTGTGTGTGTGTGTGTGTGGCATGTGTGCGTGCATGTTCTGTTGTGTTTGTCGGAAGTGCCCAGATTAAGAGCAGCTTTATGCATTCAGGCAACAACAGAGCTGCTGTCAAAATCCATTTCAAGCAATAGAAGCTGCTCCACCGTATGTTCATCCTGCACCACTCCAGTAATGCCAGAGCACCTGAACCATTGTAGGAGGAGCACATGTTGTGGGTGATGTTTGCTGGCAAAGTCCCATTAAAAACACTGATGGAATCCAGGGAGAAAATAAAGCCTAATAACACTTTCATGAGGAAAACCGAGCAGAACACAAAATGTAATTTGGGGGGAAAGGAACAGAGGTTCAGGAATTGTGCATAGCAAGGAGATATTCAACCAAACATTCAGGGGAGAACTCCCTCAGAAGTTCATAGCCAATCACAGCACATGTTGCGTCAGCAAGCTTTCTACAACTTTGCCTGGTTGCTAAGCAGCGTCGGCACCACTACTACCTTCTTGGTTAGCTGACTTACTTATGACATAATTCACCCTCAAGTTACAAACTACATTATTTCTACTGTTGCACGTCCAACAATGATAGAAATGAGCTACAGTACGGGCTCCTCCTATAGATTTTCATTACCTTAGTGTGCACAAACAAGAACCTTCAGGCCTGTGTGTCTTGTGACAGACATTCCAACTGCAGCAACTATGCCACTACTTACCATATATGCATGAAGCTGAACTTAGTCTGGACACACCCTCACATTTCTCTGTTTTAAATGAATCTAGAATCAGCTTTTATTTTTAATTTTAATTCCAATCACCCTAATTAAGAGTTGACCATGTTCATGACTAAAATGATGGTGGTGATTTTATTATGATGAATTCTCAGAAAGCTATAATGTGAAAAAAATTATGGGATTTTGGGGTCAATAAAATTATATGAGCTGAGCTAAATTAGGGAAACAGAAGTCTCAGTGAAATCAATGGAGTAACTTTGTCATAACTTGAGTTCCAGTTGATGTCTATGATAACTTCATTCAAGTAACCTGGACTGTTTCTAACCCATTATGACTATACAGTTGTATTATAAACAATAACACTACCATTTGTGTGAGCAGATTTGGAATAAAATTCCAGGCCGATCTTCTAATAAATGTGAATATTCACCTTATCTGCTATTTTCAAATGAAAGCTGACATGCATTTACTTCTTACATGTCATATCCATTGGGTAATTTTTTTTACATTTTTCTGTGTCCTGCCATATTACCAGGATACCCAGCATGAACCATGGGCTCACTGAATGAGCTGTTGAAACATCTAGTAGAAAATTTAATTTTTATAGTTAAAGGTCACCCACCTTTTTGGGCCGTGGGCTTATTTACTATTTAAAGAAAGCACCATGGATCCCAGTCACAAAATGGCTGCCATGCGGGCATGGCATACAAAAAATGATGCTGATGGTCAGGGGTGGGAATATCACCAAGTGGCTGTTATGGGGTGTGGCATGACACTATTGGGACATAGCATGATGACTTCAGTGCAGAAGAGACTGACCCATTGCTAACAGAATATTAGAGGAATTGCAAAAAGTATGTTATGTATTAATGATTTGTGAAGGGATGTTTATTGGGACCCTTCTCTAGCATGAGAGCCTACGGATGTCACATTTGTGATCCCTGTCCTGATGGGACCATATGAAGGAGAACTTGAATATGAACAATGACATGTTTCACCACATTGCATTTTTGGTACTTGTGTTTCTTCATTATGTCAGCAAAATTACCTGTGCCTTGATAAATGAATTGTGCTTTAGTGGTGTCTTTTTAAAAAAAAAGCTATGTGTTTGCTTAAACCCTGTAGAAAATTGTTAAGGATGTGGGAGAAATTTGAAGTGGACTGGGATAGGGGAACCACAGAGAATGTCACAGAAAAGTGTATGTTCAACAGTACACTGATTATTATTATTATTAGCATTGGACCTCTTGGGACTCCTTGCCCATAATGTACTCCAGTCCTGTCATATGCCTGGAATATGAAAAAAATTATCAATGAGCTGCAGAATCTGGTACTAATAACACCGCAACATCGTAATAAATAGGCTGAGCACTTTTTTTTGCTTCACTTTTTAATATATCAAATGTATTTCATTGCTTACATTATAGTAGCAGATTAGAAACATCTGCTCATTTGCCACCAGTCTTCTAGCAATAGAAAGCCTAACTCGTTTTCCTTCAGGCTCTCCTGCTTCAAGGCTTGGGTAAGAAGTCTATAATCCAGCTGTTGAGTGTTGATACGGATCCAGGTTTATACTCAGGAGCCCTTCAAATGGAAACACCGCCTCCTTGCCAAGGATTAGAACAGTGATAAACTCCATTTGCTTTCTTTTTTCCCCCCTCTCCACTCTAGCTCCATCCCCTATTACATTAATTAGAAAAGACCGGACATCCAGGAACAGTGTCTCTCTCTCTTGGCAAGAGCCTGAACATCCTAATGGGATCATCTTGGACTATGAAGTCAAGTACTACGAAAAGGTGGGAAAGCACAGCAAAGATGGCAGGGGGTGGGCTTGGTTATGGGAAGAGTAAGATAAGAAACTGAAAAGAAGTTGAAAGCTGTATAAAAATGCTCTTTCACATTCATATCCAAATTCTTCAACACAAGCTTAGCTGTCCGAACCATGAACAAAAATGCAGAACAACTTTTCCATTCTGTTGATGTATCATATTAATGTTAATGCTTTCAGTGGCTGCATTTAATATTAGATCAGATTATTATGATTTAATTAGGCTTTTTGTATAAAAGCATAGACTACAACAGTTTAAGAAGGTTACATAAGCATCTCAACTGTCCTTTAAAGTTCCACTTACACAGTACGTTTGAGGAATGGAATTCTTGTTTGTTTTATACACTTGTGATATCAATGTAAAATAATTGAATTTACGTAAGTTTCAATATTTTCCCAAATAGATATTATATTACTAAACTTAGCAATTAACTTTCCAGGTAAAGCCATGTAAGCAGTAATTTCTAAGGCCTGTTTAGATACTATAATTGCCCATGTTCCAGGATACAGAAAAAGACAAGTTTCTTAGAAAGTGTTTTGACCCGGGGAAGGGAAGGAATGTTATTTAATTTTCCATATATCAGATCTTCCTGATCTTTGTTTTGTTTTTTTTAAAAAAACAAAACAAAAACATGCAAGTTAGAAATGAAAGCCAGGCATAAAAAGCAAATCCACAGGATTTAGTACGGAAAAAATTAAAATTAGGGAATTATTGTCCCCACTATGTTTGGTTGACATACTTCATCATCCATTCTACTTTCCCTTCATTTACCCAGTGAAATTTATTTATTAATTTACTACTTTTGTTAGGATGCCCCATGACAAATAAATCGAAAACAGCAATAATATATCACACACCATAAAGCCGGCAACAGAGGATCACACCAATAAAGCAAACTCACAACTGCACCAAGAATTTCACAGATCTTAAAAGTTCAATAAATATCTGTAATCCTTAAAAAAAAATTAAAAGATTTTTTTAAAAAAATTAAAAGCCAGTGAAAATAAAAAAGACCACAATGTGGTCTCCAAGTGAGCTTCTTGGAGAAGCACGTTCCATAACTTAGATGTGACCACAGAAAAGGTCCCTACCCTAGTAAATTACCCATCACATTTTAATTAGCAGAGCACCAGGAGAAAGGCCTGAGGTGTATTTTGGACTATAATTGTGTGCTATGGGGTACATGACATACAAGCATACAAAACAGCAATTATGTACTCTTAACATCTAGAGCGGCTTTCCCCAAAAATGTTGCCTCCATATGTGTTTGGATTCTGGCTCCCATCAGTCCGTGCCAGCAAGATGATGGTTGTTGTAGTCTAACAACATATGAAGAGTGTCAGGTTGGAACGGCTCCTCTTAGACTTTTACAAAGTACCATTGAGGAATATCTGTATATTAACAGTAATTTAATTCCCCATCATCTAAAATGTAGCTATTTTATTTGGCTCTTGCCTTAAGTTGGGCATTGGATCTAACAACATTTGAAAAGCCACAAGTTCCCCATCCTGAATTAACTAGAACATTTTTGTTGCATGAGATGCATTAATGACAGAATTTCTCGCTATGAAATACAGAATTGACTATCCTCTGAGAAATATTCTCTGGTAGATTATTTTATTGGTAATGTGTTGGTTTTGTGATCCATCCAGTTCTGCTTTGTGGAAAAATGGGCAGAAATGCTTAGGGGAAAAATAACAGGCCATTTCAAAGAAATCACCGACATGTTGGGTGTTTGATCAGAGTGATTTGTTCTTTTCTTAAAATAAAAAAAGAATGTTAATGGATAAAGTACAGATTTTCTGAATTTCTGTTTCTGTGCTGTGAAAAAATAAACCTGGAGGCTGTTGTACAGTGAAAATCTGATGATTGTTAACACAAAACAGAAATTACCATTCTATTAAAGATACATTGCCATTCATCTCATTATATATATATATATACCTTGCCAAGCAGCTTAACAATGCAATCCTATATTGTCCACTCAGAAATAATTCTCACTGATTTCAGTGGTGCTTATTCTCAGTTGAGTGTGTATAGGATGCAGATTTATATTTATAATAAGAAATGTGACCTTTCCATAACCACAAAATCTCCTCTTTTGCATATTTATTAAAAAGAAGGAACTACCCTGACTATGCAAACATAGCCTCAGAAATTCCACTTAAGCAGCCATTCAGATTCATAAAATGATGACATTTATACTGGCAAACCTATTCCTTTTGGGCTATTAAGATAGTTACCTAAGCGGCAATCTTGGACACACTTGCTAGGAAGGGAGTTCCATTGAATTCAGTGAGGCTTATTTCTAAATAAACATGTTTGCGTTTGGATGTCTGTGAAATAGCGATGAATGCAAATTAAGGGACACTTTCCAATGCATGGCAAGCCCTGTTTCCTTTCCCCCTGCCACTATCTATGTGCAGGCACTTAGCAGTACAGACATGCTTCTAGGGCGAAATGCCACATTTGTCTCATACAGTGGTACCTCAGGTTAAGAACTTAATTCGTTCCAGAGGTCCGTTCTTAACCCGAAACCGTTCTTAACTTGAGGCGTGCTTTCACTAATGGGTCCTCCTGCTGCGCCACCACTGCACGATTTCCATTCTCATCCTGGGGCTAAGACTAAGTTCTCAACCCGAGGTATTGCTTCCGGGTTGCGTGATGAGGTTACCAGACATCCCCCCAAAATAACTCACACCACACACAGAATTTTAGTTTGGGTTTTGGCAATAATTTGGCCACAACTTTATTTAAATACAATTAATTGTGAGTGTTGGCTTAGGCATTGGTTAATCCATCTGTCCCCTGCCTGGGACAGATCAGCTCCGACTTCCCTAGCTGTATAGGGAAGTCAAGTAAACACCCCATGGGAGAGGAGGTAGCTGTGTCCAGGCACTCTCCCCTCGACCAGAAATGCTCCCCAAGGCTCGTGCTCTGTAATGGCTCCAGCCCCGCCCGTTGCGGGGGTGTATGGACTAGAGCCCCGGAGCCCCAGGATTCCTAAAATGGAATACTTCTATGTGGAGCAGCATTTTACTGAGGGGTAGGCACCTCCATGCCAAACCCCTCCACCAACCAGAATTATTAACCAATGCCTAACTGCCAGCCTAACAAGTTGTGACGATTTGCTAAGCAGTAGGCAAAAAACGATGGCAACAGCCAATCAGCCAAATGGCAAAATTCCTACTGGGCCCTTGCAAAGCAAGCGCCCCCATGACAGGCAAAGCAATGTCAGGCTAAAAACCATTAGAAAAAGGTGGCGAGTGGGAGGGAGATCCGAAGCACTTTGCAAAAGTGAAACTAACTGCTGGACGGTGAGGTTTTAAGGGTCACTTCCTGTCAATCAAAATTCGCTACATGCTTCTTAACCCAGCAACCCAAAGGGTTCCAATCACACACACTCCCTCTCATCCAACACCACTCCCAACCCAGGAGATGTCTTTTAACCCTTCCGCAACCCGCCCTCTCCCTGATTGGAGAACGTGCTTTAGCGCAGTCTGTAACCCAAAGCGTTTGTAACCCGAGGTACCCCTTCTTCTCACTTTGCTGCAGGTTATTCATACTCTGAAGCTTGAGTAACTTGCACTGAGCAGAGTCGTGCTTGGATGGGGCTATGGGAGCTGTGCAGATAATTTTTTCTGCTCCCGAATGACATTTTGAACTCCCTGCACAGAGGAGGGGAAAGAAAGACTCTGTTAAGCTACCCTATGGGAATTCCCCACTTTAGATTGTGCCCTCTGTTTTTATCTTGCGACCTCTTTAAATCACAAACAACGTAGTCTATAAATATGCTTATTCATGTATTTTATATTTCTACATTTGCAACATATATTCTATTAATCCTATGTTTCTTGCATCTATTACTTTTATTAGTCTGAAAGGGGAGGGTTTGCATAAGGGCATCTTCTGGATGTCTTGCCGTGTTAAAGGGCCTTGATTTCGGTCAGATGCCTGTGTCAAGCTGGTAAAAAAGAAAGGCTTGAAAGGGAAAAAGAGAAAGGCAAAACACTTTCACACATGATTAATCAGCCTAAAATCATAATGCACTGTGACTATTTTTGATCTGCAATAATAGACCGTCAGTAATCTTAAGTCCACTAAAATATTGGCTAGGGGTAGTGCAATTTCACCCATTTTTCCATTTTTCCAAATTACACCAACAAGGACAAAGGGCTGTGGAGGGTTAAGACATTTCTGCACCCTCATGTTCTCAATAATATTAGACTCTATGATTCCTCTCAAGGCAAGGAGGTGGTAGGACTGGGTCTTTCTTCCCCCTCTGCCCCCCGGTTTTGGGATCTGATTTCATTGTCTCCAAAGACACCGATCAGAAAAAAAATAGATTTATTGTTTGTACCTTGTTTTAAAATCTTAATACTCTTAATACAATTCCATGCGTGGGTATCTGTGATTGCATCAGGAACCGATCTGTTTCATCATTCTGGTGCAGGAAGATAACACACGTGAATACAATTAACTCTCACTCTAAATGCTGTTTACCCAGCCAGCATGAGGTGGGAGAGAATGTCAATATGCCACCCTATCTTGGGTTTTAATGTCGCCATTTCTCTTTTTTTCTGAAGCAGGAGCAAGAGACAAGTTACACCATTCTAAGGGCAAGAAGCACCAATGTTACCATCAGTGGCCTCAAACCAGACACCACTTATGTTTTCCTAATCAGAGCTCGGACGGCTGCAGGATATGGAACCAACAGCCGCAAGTTTGAGTTTGAAACCAGCCCGGATTGTATGTATTTGTAAAAAATTGATTTTGTCTGTTTTCCTGCACAAAGATTATATGGCTGGCTAGCTTTATTCCCTCTCTAGTTCAGCAAATGTGATTCTATATTTATGATCTGCCTTTCCGGCTAACATGCCTATAAATTTTTATATTTTGTCATTATTTTAAAAACATGCTATGAGAAATATACTATAAAATAATGCAGGTGGTATTCCTACTTTCTCCTGCCATATCTTATTTATGTTGCCAGAATTAAATGAATCCTGTGCTAGGCAGCAGCTCCTGCCGGGAAAGAAATTTAAAAGTTCCACAGTGTCATAATATTCTGACATTGTTGTTTAAACTTATGGGCTCCTAAACTTCTGAACTCCAAAAGAACTGCAGTCACTTCAAACCACATCCCCCCACTTCCAAGTACACAGAGTTGTGCTTTCATTAACGTAACTTCAGGCAAGCTTCACTGTTTTCCCCTGTAGGTGGGTGTTGGTTTGTTAGGAAGGGAATCATAACTTTTCATGCAAATTACAGTCAAAGCAGAGGTTGATGCCAGTGAATTACCATTTTGTATTATATTGCTTGGCTTTCTTCTACACTAAGCCCCAATGCATTGCTTTTCTCAAAGTGGCATTAAAATCAGGGCCAGAATTCGCCAGAACTCCGTTCCGACACCTCTCAGGTGGGCACCATTCCCATTGTAAGAGAGAGATGTTCAAGGTAATGAGAGAGATGTTCAAGGTGAATTCTGGCTCCTCTTTTTCTAGAAAAATAGCACTGATTCAAATAGATGTTTCCCATGGGACTTAACAAAGTGCTATATTATCTGCTAATGCATGTCCCTATGGACTCTGGGAAAGAATAGAAAGTGACACGAGGGACTACGGGTTAGAACATGTCCTCTCCTCTTCCATTAGCAAGGGCTTCAACTAGAATAGATCATATGCTCCAAATGGAAAGACTCCATCTGTACATGGAAGGACACAATTTGATGCAACCTACAATAAACTAAATTTTTCAATAGTTCATGAAACTCATTACAACATTACATGCTCATTATTAGTCCTTGGTACCTTTGAGGTTTTCGAATTATCACATTGTTATCCTACATTCACTACTGTAGGTGATGGAGTGACAAATACATGCAATAACCCCCACAAAATAGCTATTTTCTGGGAAAGACCTGCATTCCAAAACTTTTGGCAAAGACATTACTTAACCAGAATATGTACAGAACCCTTGCTTGCACTAAACATGAACAATGTCATGCTGTTGGCTTGTGGGCTTCCCATTCTGGCCCATTCTGAGGACAAAATCCTGTACTAGCTAGGTCTTTGGTCTGATCTTGCAGAACTCTCCATTAAAAAAAACAACAACAACCAAAGCCAACTCAAGTCATCAGACCATTTGAAATGTACATAATGTAATTCTATATTTTAAAACACAAATGCTTATCTTTTGACTCCCCTAATTGAACCACTGGGTCCGAGAATCACCTCCCTTGATAGCATTTATGAAAATATTTGAGTGAGTTAATATTCAACGTGTCCATCTCAATTACAAGTGCACTACCAGTCAGCAATAATATCACCATCTAGTAGTTGGTCCTGATTAATTTGTCAGACATCGGAGTTTGGAGGAAGGTGGGAGGAATTCCAAAGTTATAGCATAACACAGATTATACCACAGATACTGTGGCAGCAACTTTTTCTGACAGACTTCTCATAAGGCCTGAGTGTCTGAAGTTTAAGAAATGCTCTGTTTGGAGAGTATAAGGTCTCAAAAATAAACATAGAAAATTTAGCAGCAAGCCAAGCAATCTTGTTTGAATTTTTGAGATTTGCGAGCTTTTGAAATTCCAGCTCTTTCTGGAAAGTAGCTGAGCTCCTGATTTTAGCAAACTAATGACTCATTATGGTGACTTTCAGTCTGTGGAATAAACTGTATGATGCATAGAGAACATAAAACCATTTAGGGTATGATATGTGGGAATAGATGTCAAAGAAATATGTTTTTGTGTTGTCTTAACTCGAACCAAGATGCTTGCGGATGCCTCTGGCAAATGAACAGAATGTGTAACAGATGGAAGACTTATTGTTCCTTATTATTATTATTATTATTCCTTATTATTATGATATTATTTTGGTGGATATTCTAATTGGTTACTTAAAAATCATGACTTGGATTTCAATATTCTTATTATGTTTTAAGTACTTTTTTTCCATAGCATTTTAAACTTTGGATTTGATCCATTGACTTTAAAACAATTAAGCATTTTTAAAGACCAAGATTTGATATCTTAGCTCTACATCTATGCTCTTAAGTGCAGTGTGTTATTTTTACAAAACTTGCCAGTTTTGTTTATTTATTAAATTTGTGTAAAAAGCAAACGGCAACAACCCATATCTAAGGACACAGATATAAAGCTAATGTATGGACTAGTTTGGTCCTTTAGTGGTTATTGTGATGGAGAGTTGGAATGAGACCTGAAGGAGTAGCTGATATCAATTTTTCATTTTCCATTCATATTAGGAGCTCAATTTAAACAGAGCTGATTTAAGCCTCTTGTGTAAAAAATACCCCCAGCTACATACTTTACTAAGGAAAATTGCACATAAAATGTTCAGCGGTTCGATCTATCATGCTTGACTTGTATACTAAAAAAAAAACCTACTTTAATTATATAATTTTATAAGTCATCCTTAAAATCATCATCATCAGTGGCATGGATCCAAAAGTGTATTGAGCAAGCAGAAATGTGTTTCTGCTTGGATAAAGACTTCTTCAATTCTGCTGATTCTCCCGTCTCAATCCCACACAGTTCCAGAGAGTTCTTCACTCCTCAAAATAAGGGGGGTTTTTAGGGTGAAGGAGGCTACCATGGGGAGGGAGGGCAGAAAAAGACATGTTGTGTGAGTGGAGCAGGGATAGGCAAACTCGGCCCTCCAGATGTTTTGGGACTACAATTCCCATCATCCCTAGCTAACAGGACCAGTGGTCGGGGATGATGGGAGTTGTAGTCCCAAAACATCTGGAGGGCCGAGTTTGCCTTTGCCTGGTGTGGAGTCATGCTAGCACTTCTCTGGCTCCAACCTGATATATTTTTATTTTTATTAGCCATTGCAACTTGTTCATAGACCCTTAAGGGTTTTTCTTGTCTTTTCAATTTGGTAAAGAGTAAATAGATATTTAGCTTAGAAAATTGGGCTGCAAATCATTTCTAAGCAATGCTGTAATGATTTCACTTATCTGCTACCTGCATTTGTCGCTGGTGATATAGTTAATGTTCCAAGGGTTTTTAAACTAAAAGAAAACCTCACATTTATTTCCTTGTAACTTCCAGCTTTCTCAATCTCCAGCGAGAACAGCCAGGTTGTAATGATTGCTGTTTCGGCTGCAGTAGCAATTATTCTGCTCACAATTGTGGTTTACATCTTGATCGGAAGGTTAGTTCATAATTTCTTTTACACATTTATTTCCATCCCTTCAGTGCTGCATTTGAATGATAAGCGCTGTCAAGGAGACACCCTCCTGAACAAGAATCACCAAGATTCATCCGCTAAGGCCCCCATTTGTTGACCCGGAAGTCACAGCAGAGTTAATAAGCCTTAATGAGGCTGCAAACAATAGCAGGCACAGGCACTACAGAACCTGTTAAAAATAGCTATAAACACAATCTCAAGCAATTGTAAAACTAAACTGGAGGGGTCAGAAATCAACAGATTGTCTCATTAGTCAATTTCCTCAAATTCCCTCAGAACGTATCTATGCTCTGTAGGATACAGAGAATGTAAACAGTACTAAAGTTCTTAATAGGTAACTGTTGTGTTCTGTTTTTTATATCCAAGCAGCGTATAAAAAGTTGGTTTTCTTATGTTTTTGCCTTTTATTGCTTGTAGATTCTGTGGGCATAGTAAATCGAAACATGGAATTGATGAGAAGAGGCTGTATTTTGGGAATGGACATTGTAAGTTATTTTGTCATCACCCCACCCCCACCAAAGTACATTATGCCATTTATTGCATTCAGCAAAATTCTATGTGCTCATATGATACAGATGCAACTTTGTGTCTCACAAAGCAAATTATACAACGTTTTTACCCATGCAATTCTATATGTGCTTCCTCAGAAGTTTCACTGTGTCCTCTCTTCTTTGATGAGAAATCCCAGAAAAGAAATGTGTCTGTGATATGTGGTTTATTTTCATATATGCAAGCAGAGCACATTGGAAACAAATCAATGTTCCTGCAGGATAGAGCAAATGCACTAACCATGCCTCTGGTTTCCAAGCAAAATCCTGAACTCCAAGAGGCTTCAAAGGTAGCCAAGTCTACCTGTCTTATTCTCTCTAAATTGAAATGGCAAGCTGGCTGCAAATGTTTTCCCCCCTGATCCATCCCATGATGGGTGTAAAATTCATTATGTTGGAATAATCAAGGGACATTGAGGTGCTTTCTCAAATCCATTATCCTGGTGTAGGATGCTGTAGTTCTGTATCTCTCCGGTTAGTGTTAGACTACAACTCCCATCAGCCGCAGCCAGCATGGCCAGTGGTCAGGGATAATAGGAGTAGTTGTTGAACAGCATCTAGAGCAGGCGGCCCTCCAGATGTTTTGGCCTACAACTCCCATGATCCCTAGCTAACAGGATCAGCAGTCAGGGATGATGGGAACTGTAGTCCAAAACATCTGGAGGGCCGAAGTTTGGGGATGCCTGATCTAGAGGGACACAGGCTCCTGACACTTGGGTTGATAAAGCCATAGTGATCGTTACATTCATTCTGAACAATGGGGCCAAATTCATAATAGCAGTGTAGTATAAATCTGTGCTCCCTTATTGTGCAACTAGAAATGCCTCCCTCTATGTAAAGTGATCAAGATACACATTTTTGCATTCAGTTTTGCCTATTTATCAAGGTATTTTTATACCACTCTTCTCCCCAGCAGTCACATGGTGGTGTGCAACAAAATAAAAGACAACAAAACATAACATATAATAAAATGATTAAATCCATTCGACCTAAAATGCCTACATGACTAATATAAGCATCAGCGTCATACTTTAAACTGACTTCACCTACCACACATCTCCAACTCTGAAAGCCTGATGAAAGAGGTGCAGCTTCAACAAATGCATAGCACAAGTAAGACACATCTCAGTGTGGAGATTGTAGCGCACGGAGCCATCACTAAAAAGGCTTTTTACAGGGCCTTCCACACTTTTCATCTCATTCAGAGCAGGAACTACCAAAAGAGCCTCGCCTGCTGATCATAATGAATGGTCAACTTGATATGGAGAAAGCATCTCCTCTGGTGATTTACACATTTTTTGCAAGGAATTTCCCCTGATTTAGTGCCTTTGTTCATTTCCTTTTCATTTACAGATGCTTTTTTTGTGTACACTTTCCTTGCAAATTTTGTGTACTTTTGGGGTTGCAGAACTGCATTGCGAAATTCGTGCAAATTTCAAATAATAGCTGTGTTTCAGTTCCTGTATTGTTTCAAGAAGTGCAGATTAGGTAGGTTTGCATGAAAATGTGAACAGAAGCAAAATTTCTACCTCATCCCAGCTTGGGATCGCATGAAATTTGGGTGAAATGCTTGGAAGGGCCCAATTCAATTTTGGATCAAGGAATGGGAGACTTCTTGTTTTCTTTTTTCTTCACATAGCTGAATCCTTATTTCTTAGATGCATATATTTTATTTACCATTTAAGTCAGAGTCACTATTGCCAGTTTCTTTTATGTGGTTTGCATATGGTTGCAGAAATTAAAACCTATACCTAATTACAACCGTGTTGGAGCAATTGAAATGTCAAATTGTTTTTCTCTAGAGCCTTTCCCCTCAGGAGCAAGTTGGTACTTTATTGCCAACATGCAAGCTGTGATATCCAGCTACTTAAGGCTGCACAATAACAGTTAACACACTGGGCTTCAGCTCCCCATTTAGTAATATGTGGCCCACAGCTTTTTAATTAGATTATAAAACAGAAACAACCATTTAAAAAGTGTCATGGACAAGTAACAGGTCAAAAGTTGCTCTCTCAACCCTCGTTCAGTGGAATGTCACAACTACTTTTTTTCTAAATGAATCACAGTAGTTAAAATTCCTGTGGATTCAACCACTTCAATTATTGTGCTTTGGCGTTCCAAGCCATTTTCATACTGCAATATGAGGAGAAAGTCTAAATATTGTTGGTTCTCTGACAAGCCATCACAGAGAGAGAAAGAGCTGAAGATAGTTGGGGGAGGGTTGCTATCAGTATATATATATCAAACTGGGTCTGGAAAGCTATATTGCCCTGACGTCAGATGTGTTGTGTCTAGATTGGACTATTAAGTGCTGATATGAAAATATTCAGAGGCAGTCCTCTTTATTGTTTCTGAACATATTCCTGGGCAAACGTCTGTCATTCAAAACAGGTCTCACAACCAAACACTGGTGAGTCCTGCTTCAAATTAAATCTTCAGCTTCCTTACAGGGGAGGCTTATTTTGAAAATGTTTAGAGAAGGGGACTGTACCCAGATATATTAACTTTGGCAAACATCAGTGCTTCAGTTGTATACCCCATAGCTATTTACAATGTTCTATTAGTGGCATTTTGTTGAATATACAGAACTACTACTGAGCGCTCCCCCTTCCCAAAAGCTAAGCATTCATCCGAACCCCCAGTTGCTACTGGGGAAATATAAACCCAGTCATTCTTCTGGAGTCTGTTGGAGGCAAATACCGGAATGAAAATTCTCCTGGGTTCGTTTCAATAGGATAAAACAACTTCTGTGGCTATAGTAAACTTTCTGCACTTTAGCCCATAGCAGATGGTTTATTTCAGCCACTTGCTTGTGAATTGCCTAAGAAAAAGCCTCACCCATGAAGTGTTCCCTGCGGCCTTATTTCAGATCCTGTAATACCACTTCAAAGGAGCAGAAATGCATTTGACATTCTCAGATCATCCCGGTTTGCCCATGTTCTGGCCAAGCACTTTCTACTCCTTTGCTACCTGTAAGACGATTTATGCTGGTAAAAAAAAAATGGAAATGATGCCACTGGCACAGAAGGAGCTGTAAAGTCTTGCAGCTTAACGCGAGTACATGTGTTTATTATCTACTGCTCATGACAGAATCGACATTATATGGACTGCTCTTTAGTAATTGGTGTGAAGGAATTATTCTCCTTGCAGTCTCCACTGTCACCTGATAACACAAACCCTCAGGGGTCAGCATTAAAAAAAATTAGGAACAGAAGTCCCCACTGCTCAGAGGTTTTTAAATTGCTGGATTTCTTTTTATTAGGGACAGGAGGGAGTCTGTAATATGCAGGCAGTATGGATGGCAGGGAACATTTACGAGACCTTTAACCTGTAGCAATATGCTGCCAGTAGGGGGGTGAGTGTGTGTTTTAATTGCTGCTGTTGTTCAGGAAGTTTTATTGTGAACGATAGTTTAACCAACCACCATCTTGTACGAAACACTTTCAGCATGTCGTATTGGGCAAAACACAGCTTCACTGTTCTTCCTGTGATGCTTAAATTGTGTTGGAGGCAGTTAACACTAGAGCTTAAAGGGAGAGCTTAAAGGGAGAAGCTTTCAAGATTTGATTACGCTCTTGCAGCAATTGGGTTGGTAGGTGAAGTGAGAGCAGAAGAAAAGAATCCTGTTGAACCAGACCAAAGATCAATCCAGTCCAGCAACTTCTTTCCAACAGTGGCCAACTAGGTGCTACTAGTCACAATGGCTGTACAGTATAACTACCTCTGGGGTCAGAAGTGCCATGCCTCTGAATACTTGTCATTAGGAAAGACCAGGGATCTTATTTTCCTCATGTTCTGCTTGTGGACATCCCAGAGGTATCTAGTTGGCCTGAAGGAAAGAGGATGCTGGGCTAGATTGAGATTTGCTCTGATACAGCAAATGCTATTCTGTCCATCATAAATCTACTGACAATCAATGTCAATGGTTGATGCTGATTTCTAGTACAGTGGTACTTCAGTTTAAGAACAGCCCTGTTTACGAACTATTCAGTTTACGAACTCCGCAAAACCAGAAGTAGTGTCCCAGTTTACGAACTTTACCTCGGTCTAAGAACGGAAGCCGAACGGTGGAAGGGTACCGGTGGCGGGAGGCTCATTCCGGAACAGATTAAGTTTGCAAACCAATGTACCACTGTATAAGGAGAAGAAAAAGCCATAATTATTTCCTTTGCTTCTGTTACGTAGCTTCTTAGGGCCAAAGATCCATGATCAGATTTCCTGACATTTCTATTTTCAGTTAACATCAGCTGTACAGTGGGGCAGGATGATCTGGAATATTGGGAGATCTGGAGGAAAATTAGCATGATTATTATTTCCCCCTGCAATTTGGCTGATATTTACATGGGGTAAGATGTAATCCAATTGGCTCCCCAAATTTCAGTGGCCTAGGAATCTTGCACTTTTTGCTTTCATGATTACAGTGGATGCTTTTTAATACAAACTCATTAGGGTTTTTGTGTGAATTGATTATTATTACTGAACATATACTTGTCTATCTGAATTTCTTTTTAAACAGTAAAGCTCCCAGGCCTTAGAACTTATGTGGACCCACATACATATGAAGATCCCACTCAAGCTGTTCATGAATTTGCCAAGGAGCTAGATTCTGCTACCATTGCCATCGACAAAGTTGTTGGGGCAGGTAAGGATACTTACAGGGTCCTCTCTCGTGAGAATAATGGTGAAATTTCAGTCCTCCTGCTGCAGCTGGACCATTCAGATGCAGGCACGTTGGTGGAGAAAACTTTCCATGTAGATGCAAAGGAAATAATTATTTGAAGGTTTCTGCATTGGTATTCTGAATTTTTCACAACTGTCACGACTGACAGATCCAGCTGCTTCTTCTGCACTGAAAATATTTACCAGCCTTTCTTTTGCCCTTTGTTTTAATGTTGCTGCCCATAAAAGGTTTGATGTTGAAGATTTGTTGGTCTACCAGAATCTGAGCTAAAACCTCAGACTTTTATTTCATATAGGTTATCAAACAGCCATCAGACTGCAGTGACCTTTGTTCAGTGGATTGATTTTTGAACATCACCATTTGGAGTTACTCATTTAAGAGCAAACTGCTTCTTGACATATTATTAATCACCAGAGCTATAAAGATACCCCTGAATACAAGCTTGTTGCAAACGCACCGGTTTCCACAAAACCAGTGTATGCAGGATATTTGCACAGCAGGAGAGGTTTGTGAATAGTATCCAAATGCCTCAGTGCTTCAAACATTTAGCAATCAGAGACATTACTGAAGAATAAGTACAGAATGAAAACATTCCAGAAGACTAGGAGTTGTAGCAAAAACAGCAAATTTGCTTGCATCTTAAAGGCTATCAAATTTATTTTGGCAGAATAGTGCTTTTGTACTTACTTAATTCATTCATTTATTTTACCCATAGCCCGCGCCTCTGTCCAAGGAGCTTAGAGTGGCTTACATGTGATTCCCAGACAGTATAATAGGGTCAGCTGAAGAACTGAATCACACACCTCCAGGCTTTGCGCGTAGACTCACATGTATTTGTGTGCACGTAGTTGCAGAAGGAGAAAATCTGTCTTACAACATATAAGGTAGAGGAAGGCCTTCCCACACATTGCTCCGTGAGTTAAAGTGAACAATTGCCCTGACTACGATGGGTTCAGATAATCATTTCCCACCAAATATGCCTAAAGCTGAGCCACCACCAGCTCCTTGCCCCAAATGAGGCCAGAAACGAAAACTCTCAGGACACTGAAATGCAAAAGCAACCAACGGGATGGGAAGGCATTGATTCCCTGGCTTCCCAACAAAGAGCTTGCAGCAATGGGAATGTTGGTAGTGGTGCAGGTGCAGCAGCAGAGCTAACCCAAAATTTCCATTGTTGTGCTTGCACTAGTGACCACACTCCCCCTGTCTCCCTCTTGGTTCCTAGCAGTGACTCTGTGTTCGGAAGCCAGTAAGCAATGCCACCCTACCAACCACTACTATTGAAATGTTGAGCTGCTTCTATTCTTGTGCTGCCATTTAAACATACAGCTTATGACCTTTTGCCATAAACTGGCCTGAAACTGTAGGAGAGCATTGCTGTCAGATTCAAGAACTTGCAAATGCACGAGCTCTTTATGTTTTGTAGTCCTCAATTGGCTGGCAGTCTTGCCCGAGTCAATATGAAAATTAAGTTGACGCTGGTGAATTTAGGGATGGAGGAGAAATGTGATTCAGTTTGCATTTGAAGGCAAATCTATCAAATTCACATTCTCTGAAGCATTATGAAAACTCAAACACAGGCATCCTTTGAAATTCACACATATCCTCATTTTGTGATGCAGTTCTGCAACCAACTAGTTGTTAACAAAAAACATGTATATTACATGCAACCAACTAGTTGTTAACAAAAACATGTATGTATATTAGGAGAAAGTGCACATTAAAATGAATATATTAGTGAGAACAACGTTTGAAAATTACTTGCAAAAATGTGTACATTAGTGTGCACAAATGTGTTTATCAGGAAAGTTTCACAATAAAATGCTGAGGGTTTATTTTTTTAAACTGTGAATTGCTGCAGAAATGTGGAGAATGTGGAGTTTAAGATTGGAAAAATGAGAACCCAAGGGAACAAAACTTAGCAGATCCTTCCATCTCTCCTGGCGATGCTTTATTTGCTCAAACCTGAGATCATAGACATTCCCACAGTTAGAGGCAAACTCTAAACTCAAATAACTACACCAAATCAACAGTGAGCCACCAAAGTAGCACACAGACCTAGGAAGGAAGAACAAACAAAAAAATGGACTTATCTCTTTAGTTTACATTTCTTTAATATCCTGAAGGAATAAATAATTGTAAAAAAAAAATGCTTTCCATGAAAGATGTGTAAGGTATTTTTATTTTATTTCAAAAAAAGCTAACAGGAAATCAATGTATTTTGTGAAATATGATGGGGAGGGGAGAGAAAAGTCACATCATGTTACAGAATTATGGTGATTTATTTATTTTTCATTTTGCCCCACAAGAGTGCAGTGTTCTCCATCCTGTTAAATCCAGGCTAGCAGTGGCATATGTGTTATGGCCATGGTTGTTTTTAACTAGAAAAGAGACTGATAACATATTTGTAAGACTGCTGGCAGTTTCCCTTGAATGTCTTGTTCCTTGCTGATAAAGTTCACAGGTGTAGTGTAGACTCCTTGGTTCGGACTATTTTCTGCAAGAGATTCTTGTCCGATACTGAAAGAATCTCTTCTAACGATCCTCGTCAATCCCATCTGCCTCTGCTAACTAGTACCACTTCTCAGGGTCCTGATAAGGGTTACAACAGCTGTTTGTAATTCTTAGCAGTTAATTATACAGCAGTAAATGCTAAAACCATTTCATCCTAAAAGCTTTAAAATGTTTTTAAAGCATTTAAAATGAATTAAAATGATACTTTAATGAGTGCTTAACAATGGGTGCTATGGGTCATTTTTACAACTGACAATCAAATCAGCAAAGTAAACTGCTGTGCAATCTCTAATTAAAATGAGGGCAGACATACCTTGTAATCTGTGTTTATACAGTTTGGATTTACAACAGGGATTCCATTTCCCCCACTCCAAGGCATTCCACTCCCTAGTGCTCGAGACATGAAAAGGTGCTTTTAAAGTGTTTTATGGTTCAGGTGCTTTTCAAAGTAACCCCATGAACACAAACCATAGAAACATGAGAGGGCATATGAAGCGTTTCCATCGCTGTTTTAAAGGACACCATAGCACTGGAAAATACATTTTATTTCAAGTGCCTAATTTCCATCCATTATTTCTGATTTTTAATCTGGAATGTTGTACATGGAGTTCGCTGCATCATGCACTTTTAGAACCTATGAGGCAGAGCTTTTGTTTTTCTAAATCAAATTCCTAATGTGTGTCTGCCCTTGTTGTCAAAGGGAGAGTTGGAAGTTGCCAAGCAAGGCATGTGTATCTCGCTCTGCTCCTCCTCCAATTCCAGTTTTCTTTCTGCACATATTTATTGGGACAGGAAGTTGTATGCTTTAATTTATCCACAGGGTACTCAAAACACACCTTTTCACTTGCCTTTTTGCTTTCACCTGCCCCTCTGTTTTGAATCTTGGTGTGCATTGTAAGGTGAATGTGGCTCCTCTGACTTTTTCTTAAAGAGCCTGTACTCAGAGCCCGACTTCATGTGTTTGCGCTTCTTTGGGCACCAGTAGTGAACGTGTGGGCAGATGTGGCAATGGGGCCTGCCTCCCACCATCTGTCCACTGAAATGCATGCCTGCAATGTGCACCAGAGTCAGAAGAGCAAAGCAATGCCTTAAAGTTATTGTAAAGTTATTGTAAAAACCTGGACTGATCTGTGTAAACATGCTCCTTACTACTACAGTCATGCCTTGGAAGTTAAACGCAATCCATTCTGGAAGTCCGTTTGACTTCCAAAACATTTGGAAACCAAGGCACAGCTTCTGATTGGCTGCAGAAAGCTCCTGCAGCCAATTGGAAGCAGCAGAAACCCCATTGCATATTCGGCTTCCAAAAGTAGTTTGCAAACCGGAAAGGTCACTTCTAGGTTTGCGACGTTTGGGAGCCAAAACGTTTGGGAACTAAGCTGTTCAATTTCCAAGGTACGACCATACTATCTTTACGTTCATCATCAACCCTTATCAGTTCCATATAAGTGAACATCAGGCTTCCTGTGGCTTATAAATACCATGGGACTAACTCTATTGTGAGGATAAAAGGGCGAGAAGAAAGAAATGAATTATGTTGCCCTGAGTTATTGGAGGATATACAGAATGAAATACGCCTCAACTGTCCCGATTAAGTGGGACACCCCGTTTTTAGGGGCTGTGCTCTCACACAAGTCACCTGGCTCCTGTAAGATCGCATCCCTGAAAGATGCACATTTGGGGGGCTGTGCTCTCACATGAGTCACGTGACTCACATAGGAGTGCATCCCCGAAAGCTGGGCATCCTGGTTTTACTCTGGTGCATGTTGAAGGGTATGGAATGTAGATATAAATATAGATATGAGGTTAAATAATGTATTTTAAAAGACAAACGTTGATTATCTGTCAGATAGACTTGGAAACAAGGGCTGGTTGTTTACCTAACTATTTTAAATGATAGACCAAGTCTACTTAGTTATTATTCTATTGGGGTGTCAGTATTTAAGCTTTTATTTGTATTAACAGAAAACAATGGACATATTTAGAAAGTTAACTTCCATTAATTTTTCAAAATTTTATGTTAATCCAAAGATTGTACACACATCATTTAACAGGCTATTTGCTTCATTTCCCCCCCCCCTATATTTGGAAAATCTCTTGGCCTAGGTTCTTAAAATTGAATGATGGTCCACGAGGAGTCATAATTTGGCACGATGTGTTTGGTGCCTCTTATCATCTGTGGGGCACTGTCTTCTTCTTGAATTAGCATGTCCTGTAAAATATCATCTTATGCTTATACAGTCGTACCTTGACTCTCAAACGCCTTGGGAATCGAACGTTTCAGCTCCCAAACGATCGAAAACCGGAAGTGCGTGTTTTCAAACATTCTTTCAAAAGTGAAATGTCCAGCGGGACTTCTGCAGCTTCCGATTGGCTGCAGGAGCTTCCTGAAGCCAATCAGAAGCCACGCTTTGGAAGGCGAACATTTCAGAAGTCAAACAGATTGGATTATGTTCAGCTTCCGAGGTATGACTGTATAGTCCTTTAAATAGCTAGTCTTAACCAATGCTTCCTTGAATACTGTTCTGAATTAAGGCTTAACAGTCTGAGCTCCAGAGCTATTGAGCCTAGCGGGGATGAATTACCTGGCTCTCATTAATGAGGGCTTCAGCACAAAATGTTTAAGCTTACATGAGACATTTGTCTTATCTGAACAGGAAATGGAATGTCACGGAGGGCTCTGTGCATAGCAGAGTTATGATTTAGAGCATACCTAACTAAGAGGAGGAAACAATTGCATCTACAACTCATCTGTTTGCAAATTCTCAACAAAATGCAATTGATTGAGGCAAGTGCCTAAATTAATAGAAATGTCCAGTGTCCCCTGAGTAGATTTAAATCATGTAAAGCTCTTCCAGTAATATCTATCTGTATCCTTCTATTTCCAGACAGTCCAAATTGAAAACAAAGTTCAACCCCTGCTGTGCATGTGATTTGAAATGAAATTAAAGCCTCGTGGGTTTTCCCCCTAAGGAAATCCATTGTAAGCTATCTGGAGTGAACAACGTGCCTGTTTGAATGGTTGAATAATAATAATAATAATAATAATAATAATAATAATAAAAATAAAATTATTATATCTTGTTATCGAACGTACTATGCCCAAAGCAGCAATAAAATACCAATGATTTTCTTTTGTCACCTAACTTCACAACAGCTTGGTAGTACATAATTCTCATTCACAAATGAAGACCTGAGCTTGACAGAGAGCAGGCTGCATCGGATTATACACTTACCTGATCACAAACCTTTCCTGCCATTCATGTGGTGCATTTTCCCATCTCTGATGCCCCTGACAGCTGTGTGTGAGCATGCCATCCCAGTTGTGTGTACATGTATAAAACCCAATGCACTATGGCCAGGTCACGTCAATCTCCAGATTTTGTATGACATATCAGTTACTAAGTTCACACTTAAGTGGCTTGTGTTTTAAACATGTATGTCATATTCAAATGAGATGTCTGAGACAACTGGAAGTGTAAAAGGCATGCCAGATAGGCAGAAATGTAAGGCTCTCACTCTTGCAAAGCACAATTGGCTAAATCTTCTTCTTCTTCTATTATTTGGTTCTATCCAAATCAGCAATTTCCCCAGTTCTAGGCTGGGTTTACTTCTGCTCTTCTTCCTCCGTATCTTAATCTTGCTAGGTTTTCTCAATGCACATGTTTTACTATCAACATGGCTTACTGACTTAATTTAGGACTCCATTAATCCCTCTTCACCTAATTATAGCTTGAATTGCTTACACAATTGCAGTATGTAGGATTTGAATTCATCAACCATTTGGTAAGAGGACCTGAACATCAAGGCACCGTTAGGTAACAGAATGAAGACATAGTGCTCAGTTTTCCATGTTTAATGAATTTGGGAGTGGAAGTTGAGATATCTCTCCTGATAGATGGAAAGTCAGCTGCGGAGATGGGCTTTTGTGAAAGACCCTGGCTTACGGCTCCTACCATATTGCTGGAAGACTGAATCATTGTGTGGGGTTCCTGATGAGGGTTGCGATAAGAAAAACAGAAGCATGTACAGTATAATGATCTGAAAGAAAAGAAAAATGTAAAAAGACAGACCCTGAGTGAAGACTCTGTCCAGTTTTAAATTCAAGATATCTATATGTTTTTCAGACTTTTAGCAGTAACCTGTGAGTTACTACTAAGCCTAAATTTGTTTCTGAAAATATAACTTTAAAAAAGCATCAGATAACATTTCTTCCTAACAGGATATGGTGCCCACAACTAGTGAAAAATAATGAGGCCATGAGCATTTACATGGGGGGGGGGGAGATAGAGAAGGGGAATGATTTTTGCTATCCCCATGCTTCCAGCAAGGCATAGTAGGTTCAGTAGCAGGAGAAACACCATGTCGCCTTGAAACAACAACACAAAAAGCCAGGAAGTGCTCTCACAAACCATGTCCCACTCAGTTATCTCCTTGTACCTGTTTTAGCCTTTTAAATGATGAGTGGCAGCGCTGCAGAGCCGTTTCACAATCTCTAGCTGTGGAAAGAGCATTACAGTGTTGCTGGTTTTCGGCTAAAAGGAGAAATCCCACAAAACTATCCAGAGATATTTATTGCACATTAAAAGGGATGGGAGAAGTACTTGGACTAGTGCTGTGGCAGAGGAAGCAGCACCCACCAGTCCCAGCCAGTTTAGGTTGGTGGGAGTTACACTTCAAAACAGCTGGAGAGCACTGCATTGGGGAGTCTGAGCCACTTCTGAAAATCAACCTAATAGCCTGCACAGCTTAACAACAACACTATAGCTTGGAGCATGTTGTTATTTTTCAGGGCAGTCTATATTTTACATAAGCTGCAAAATAATGTAGGGGGAATGGAACAAAAACATAGCATTTCTCCCTGAAAATCAGACTATACGTACACACACACACAGTGGACACTTCTGACTGTGTTCTCAGGCAAAGAATTCATAGACAGGTTTAATAACCGCATTTGCTCAAATGATAAATAAAAGTTCCTCTGGCTGTCACACAATGTAGGTGTAAGAGATCAGCAGCTTATAGCTGTTACAACCATTAAGATACATAGGGAGAGAAAGAAAGGAGAGAAAAAGCTAAAGAAAATACAACATCAAGCCTTCACAAGATTTATTGCAAAGTGGGTTTTTTGCTCCTCTGGTGTCATGCTTTGATTTTCTGCTCTCATGGAGTCCTAACAGTATCGACCTAATGCTAATATTTGAATAGAACTGCTGTTTGCCTTGAGTAAAGCATGCTGGCAGATGTGGATTCTTGTAGAGGTCAGATTTTTATTCATCAGAATCCTTGTTGCAGCCTGTATAGTTTCTTGAATGCCTGTTAGGATCTCTAAATAGTCAGTTTAAAAAAATAATAATCCCAAAAGCTCATTTTCAAGCTGAATGGCCCTTTGTGACCTACAACCAAACAAAAAGAAAATATAATGCAATGCAGTGTGTGCTAGGCTCTCCTATACCACTTCAATGCCAGCCCACGTTATCACTTCTTAGCAATGTCAGCAGTAGGCTATAGCGGAGATACTGGCTTTTGAAGACAATTGTTAAAATTCTATGTGAATTTGTCAAGATGAAAAATTGTCACACTGTCACATGGCCCGTGTTCTTCATGACCTATGTGACTAAATTAGTCACATATAGATATTTACATACAGCACAACAGAAATCTCATCTGTTGATGACACTTCCTGTCCAGGGATGATAGCAATGGGTGAAGAATTACTGGTCTTTGGCTGTAGATTTCATTCCTGTAAGGAAAGCACAGCACTGACTGAATTGTAACTAAACTATGGAAGCACTGGCTGCTATTATTCAGGCGATGGAATGGTTTCACTTCCTTGAGTTGTTGGCCAAGATTGTGAGGTCTTTATCAAATAGCTATCAATTCCTAACCTGGAATTAAGACAAGTCGTGCCATAGGTCAAAGTGTCTATTTCTTCATCTATTGCATAACGTCATTTGTCACTTGGCATGATCATTGTGAAATAAAACTTTCGCAAAACTTTAACAAAATGACCGTACCACAGAAGCTGTGTGAAAATTCTGTTTTTGCTGAAGAACATTACTGTAAGGCAGTTTAGTTGTCAGTGCCATAGTTTTGAAGAAGAGGAACTGAACAATGTGAAACGGTCAAGCATATTTTGGAAAAGGCTTGCTGAAGATGCCTTGTTGTTGAAACAGTCTCAGGGTGATTACCTGAAAGTGAATGAGGCCACCACACTGCTGAAGTAAAGACGGTTTCACTTTTGTTAGTGCTTGGAGGAGTGACTGGTTGGGAACCACATGTTATGGGATCCATAGTGGTGAAAATGTCAGTTTTTCAATGCCAATTAAAGTGCAGTTTTCAAAGTTGGTTAATGTTTTGTCCTGAGCTATGAAATGAAAAAAAGTGTTTCCCTTCTATTTTGTTTTTATTGACAGGCGAGTTTGGAGAAGTGTGCAGTGGTCGCCTAAAACTTCCTTCTAAAAAAGAAATCTCAGTGGCAATCAAAACTCTGAAGGTTGGTTACACGGATAAGCAGAGAAGAGATTTCCTTGGAGAGGCAAGCATCATGGGACAGTTTGATCACCCCAACATCATTCGATTAGAAGGAGTTGTCACTAAAAGTAAGAACTATTGTCTACTATAGGAATTAGGAATCTCAGGCACCGGTGCAAAGTGTCACCATTGATTCCTCTCTTTCTATATGGCTCATGGGAACTCTCCCGAGGTCATGACACCCCCACAACCCAATTTTTCTCCCACCAGACCTGCTGTGCCTGCTCCTGCCATAAATGTGTCCTCAAATTGTTTTAATGCTTCTTGCTTGCCTGGCAAAGGATAGCAATACATGTACAGTGGCACCTCAGTTTACAAACTTTATCCATTCTTGAAGTCTGTTCTTAAACTGAAACCATTCTTAAACCAAGGTGCACTTTCCCTAATGAGGCCTCCCACTGCCAGTGCCCTTCCACCGTTCGGATTCTGTTCTTAGACTGAGTAAAGTTCGCAAACCGGGACACTACTTCCCGTAGTTTGTAAACAGGGCTGTTCTTAAACCGAGGTACCACTGTAAAACTTTTGTGCAGCTAGAATATGCAAAGGAAATAACCACACCCATTGCTTTGCCAATATTTGCCTCTGGCCATGCCTACCTCTGGCATGTGGACCCCAAAAGGCTCTGCACAAGGCAATGTGGCCCACATGCTGAAAAGGTCAACCTACCCCTAAGTCTAAACAGATGTAATTGAGAATGAATAAATTGCAAAAAACAAACAAACAAACTTCAAAAAAGGCAGGGGAATTATTTGAGCTGAAAGTTGAATAGATTTACCTGAGTTTCTGTATTTGAAGAAAACGCTTTGGATTATATGAAGTATGAAGAAACTTGTAGAAATACTTAAAGTCTGCTTGTGTGTGTTGTATAGCATACTGCAGATAGTGTATAGAAGATTGTATGGAAGACTCTTAAAGCCCTCCTCCTGTGACTGTCATGGAAAGGGTTTGCCTTAATATGCCTCAAAAGAAGTTGATCTTTGAATCAAGTGGTGGAAAATCACATTCATAAGCTGCAAATGTCATCTTTCTGTGGCCAATGACTTTTTATTAAAACTCTCAGAAACTGCTCATCTGATTTGCACCCACAGGGAGTAATTCGAAAATCTATGGCCTGTAGGCAAGGTATGAAAGGTTTATGAGAAATGTAATTCCTAAGATATCCAGAATTCTCTTAGCTGCCTAGTCCTAGGTAGGGGTGGACGATAAATCGATAAATCGATATTTTGACTCTTACCGCGATAAAGGTTTCATATTATTTCACCCTGTAATATATCGAGAATGCACTGTCCAGCTGGCCTTGCAGAACTTTACACTTACAGTAATACCTCTGGTTACGAACTGTCCTGCTTGCAAATGCTTCGGGTTACAAGCTCTGCTAACCCGGAAGTAGATGCTCGTGGTTGCGAACTTTGCCCCAGGATGTGAGTGAAAATCGTGCACTGGAGACATGCGTGCAGCTGGAAACCCCATTAGCGAAAGCATGCCTCAAGATAAGAACGGTTTCTGCTTACGAACGAACTTCTGGAATGAATAAAGTTCGTAACCAGAGGTACCACTGTACTGCAAAGCAAATGGCTGTTTTCTACCTTCCCTGTCTGCAAGGCATGAGCCCCTGCCCCCTCTCAGCTGAAGTTGCAGACTAAAGGGCTTTACTTTGCATTAAAAGCTGCTTTCTGCCTGCACAATCTGCAAGACTCAAGCCCCCTGCCTCTTGCTAGAGGCAGACCCAGCATAACAAGAAGTTTCCCTGCTGAGGCAGGCAGATTCCGATCAACAAAGGATAAGATCCACATGGCTTTACTCTTGCTTTTGTTATGCAGGTCAGGGACATATCAAGGGAGGGGTGAGAGGGAGGGGCGAGAGGGTGGGGCGCCCCATGCTCCACTCTGGGGGGGGCAGCGCCCCCTCTCCACCGACGACGACTTGCACTTCCGTGGTGCGACCGCCATTGCAGAGAGGCCCCGCTACGCAGCAGAGCCGCCAGCAAACATCCCCAGCGCCGCACGGATCCGCTGTGCAGCATGTGTGGAGCCGCCGTGCACTGCGCATGCATCACATGCTTCCTGCGCATGCACTGTGTGCTGCAATGCCACGCATGCACGCTGCATGGGGCGCCGCCCCTGGGTGCACGACCACAGTGCTGCCCCGGGCTCCAAAAAGTCTTCATCCGCCAGTGATGCAGGTTACAGGCACACACTGTGCCTCTTGCTAGAAAGAATAGAGACAGGCTAAGTATGATATAAGTGTCTCTACTCTGTCTAGCAAGAGACACGGTGGCAGAAAAAGAAATTTTGCTTGCTTATTGGAATCTTCATTCCTCTGCAGTGCTGTGAGACAGAGATTCTGATCAGCAAACAAAGTTTTTTCTTCCTGGTAAGATCAATGTAGCTTGGCTCCTGCTTCTGTTCAGGCAATGTGCAGAGCTACATTTGGGGACAAATGTAAGGTTCTAGGGGTCTTAGTAAACCAGAAGCTTAGCATGAGTCAACAGTGTGGTGTAGCAGCAAAAAAAAAAAAAATCCCTATTCTAGGCTGCATCAACAGAAGTATAGTGTCCAGCTCAAGGGAAGTCATAGTCCCACTCCATTCTGCCTGGTCAGACCATACCTGGAGTCCTGTGTCCAATTCTGTGCATCACAATTTATGAAGGATATTAACAAGCTGGAACATGTGCAAGTGATCAAGGGTCTGGAAACCCAGCCTTATGAGGAACGGTTGAGGCTGGAAAAGAGGAGACTGAGAGGAGATTGGGTAGCCATCTAATATCTGATGGGGTGTCACATGGAAGATGGAGGCAGCATGTTTTCTCCTGCTCTGGAGGGGGCAGGATCTGAAGTGACAAGAAAAGACTAAACAACAGGAAGAACTTTATGACAGTAAGAGCTGTTTTGACAGTGGAAAGGGCTCCCTTTGTAGGTGGTACACTCTCATTCCTTGGAGGCTTTTAAGCAGAGGTCGGATGGCTATCTGTAACCTACTGGTAGTTTTCAGGAGCCATGTGGCACCTAGATTGTCTGCCTGACCACTGATCTACACCAGTTCTCAATTTGTTACAGGGCCAGTTCTCGATTTGCTCAAGGTATTACCATGGGTATATAAAGCCCTTAACAGAACAGTAATATATTCTCCAGAAATCTTTAACGGTTTAGTTAAGCATGAGTAAATTTTCATTGAACTACGTATACACATCAAATTAAATTTTGCTAGTCTTACTTATAGGATGCTTATAAGTCATAAAAATGTAAACCATTAGGTCCAGTCGTGACCGATTCTGGGGTTGCGGTGCTCATCTCGCTTTATTGGCAGAGGGAGCCAGGGTACAGCTTCCAGGTCATGTGGCCAGCATGACAAAGCCGCTTCTGGCAAACCAGAGCAGCGCAGGGAAACACCATTTACCTTCCCGCTGGAGCAGTACCTATTTATCTACTTGCACTTTGACGTGCTTTCGAACTGCTAGGTTGACAGGAGCAGGGACCGAGCAATGGGAGCTCACCCCATCGCGGGGATTCAAACCGCCAACCTTCTGATCGGCAAGCCCTAGGCTCAGTGGTTTAACCCACAGTGCCACCCGTGTCCCTTACTTATAAGTCAGAATGACTCCTAAATACCAGGGCAGTAATGTAGAAGCAGTATTATACATCTTAAGGGGCTACGCAACCGTCTTTAAACTTCTGGAATAGTTAAATATATACTACAGGAACCCATAGTCTTTCATTCTCTTATAGTTTTGGAGAATTCTGTGTGCTATACACCCTCCTGTGGTGATAATGATGATAATGCTTTGCAGTTGTCATTCAAGATTAGAAAATACCGGGATCTGTGCTGAGAGTGATTGCTCTTAAACAGCTGCAGGCATTCTGGCTGCGCTTGCAAAACCATACTGCACATTACCTCATGGTGTCAGCATCTGGCAGATATTTGGATAGCCACAATTAGGCAGCAAAAAACCATGTGGCAATAATTGGTCCATGTAAAAGCTTAATTTCATTATTTATTGCATGGTATTTCATATGTATTTTAGGCGTCATAAGAACAGTACAAAGTGGGCAAATATTAGTTCCTGCCTTGAAATGGCCAAGAATAGCATTGATAAATTGATTAGGATAAAATGGAATCCCATATAAATATTGCTATCACAATGCAGATGACAATTTCATTTTTTTAAAAAAAAGAAAGAAAGAAGGGGGGAAATTCAAAAGGTTTTAAAACTTTTTATGCTTACCCTATCCAAATTGGATGTTTATACTAGATATGCTAAGAACATCTTTGCTTAGTCTGGAATGCATTAAACATCAGGAGGAACTTTCTGTCGATAAGAGTTTTCCGATAGTCGAAAAGACTTCCTCGGGAATTTGTGGACACTCATTCCTTGGAGGTTTTTAAGCAGAGGTTGGAGGGCCATCTGTCATGGATGCTTAAGCCAAGATCCCTGAATTGCAGGGGATGGGACAAGATGACCCTCAGATTCTCTTCCAACTTGACAATTCTATAATTCTATAATGGACAATTCTATAATTCTATAATAAGTCCCGGGAATTTATTAAAAAAGAAAACTCTCTGGGCACTATAATGCCACATCAGTTTTTTCTTGGTACCCCAACACATTACATTGGGTGGAACATTGTTCAGGGGTAAGCAAACATTTTCAGCAGGGGGCCGGTCTACTGTCCCTCAGACCTTGTGGGGGGCCGGACTATATTCTGAAGGAAAAAAAATGAACAAATTCCTATGCCCCACAAATAACCTACAGATGCATTTTAAATAAAAGGACACATTCTACTCATGTAAAAACATGCTGATTTCTGGACCGTCCGCGGGCTGGAATTAGAAGGTGATTGGGCCGGATCTGGCTCCCGGGCCTTAGTTTGCCTACCCATGAACAAGAGCAACCCACGTGTAAAATCAAGTTGATTTTCTTGGGATATTTCTTGTCCCAGGAGCTTTTTGTTGACAGAAAGAACTGTAAATTGTAAATGACTCAAATTTGTGGTCATTGTTTACTACCTTGTGGGTAACAATGTCCAACAAAGGAATAATAATAATAATAATAATAATAATAATAATAATAATGTGCAAATTTTGCAATGACAAATGCTGTGGTGGTGTAATTTGCTCCCAAAAGTCTGAGTTAGGACTAGATTGCAAGTAGATTTCCCCCTCAATCAAAGTGATTTTTCACTTGGACTTTTTGCAAACATTCTATTATTCATAGTGTCATTTTCTTCAGCAGTTAGAACATTTATGAACACTCCATGACATCATGGCAGGCCAGCTAATCACTACCCGATGCTTCACCACCACAAAAGGCCTTAGCACATTACAATCCAGAGTTGTTTAGAATATATACAGTGGAACCTCGGTTTATGAACACCTCGGTTTATGAATTTTCGGTTTATGAACGCCGCGGACCCATCTGGAACGGATTAATTCATTTTCCATTACTTTCAATGGGAAAGTTCGCTTCAGTTTATGAACTCTTCAGTTTATGAACAGACTTCCGGAACCAATTACACCCATGCTTCAGTTTATGAACATTTCAGTTTAAGTACTCCGCGGACCCTTCTGGAACGGATTAATCCACTTTCCATTACTTTCAATGGGAAAGTTTGCTTCAGTTTATGAACGCTTCAGTTTAAGTGCTCTGCGGACTGTCTGGAACGGATTAATCCACTTTCCATTACTTTCAATGGGAAGGTTCGCTTCAGTTTATGAACGCTTCAGTTTATGAACAGACTTCCGGAACCAATTGTGTTCATAAACTGAGGTACCACTGTATCAGCTAAGTCATATAACACAACACATTATTGAGGGGAAATGTTTTTGGCCATTGTTGACATTATTACTATAAATGTTCTTACTGCTTTCAAGAAGGCAATTCAGATACATGTTTTGCATTATCAGTAAGATGGCAAATACTTAATAGATTATTTCTTCCTGCATCGATATGGTACAATGAAAAATTCTCCAGTGCTTTTGAATTCTATTTTACTAGCAATTATGTAGAGCTTAAAGGTAAGCTGGACATAGTTCAAGAAAATAGTTCAAGTTTGTATATTATCCATGGGTGTTCTTTTTGAAAGGAGTCTGCCAAGCATACCTTTCAAAATATACAAAGCACATGATAAATAGGCATTGGGACCACTACATGGCAAACCAAAATTTGATGGATGGGCCTTAGAAAGGAACTGACTATTCATGCTGATAGGCTCATATGGACTAATTCCTGACCTCTTGCATGGCAAATGTCTGTAAGAAACCCTACTGGAACCCAGAGGCACATATTCACTGTTTGGGGACAGTGTCTCTTATTACTCACTAGAGATGTGATAAGGTGTATGGGCGAAATAAGACCCCCGACCATTCTTCCAGCACTGAATTATTCCCCTGAAACATATTTGTTTCTGTGGTGAACTTTCCTTCCACACTGGTCTCTAGGGTGTCCTATAGGCAGCAGCCCTAATAGCCAACACACATGTTCTCCTTAGTTTACTAATAATTTACAGCAGTTTGTAGCAATTTAGTATAAATTTTAGAAACACTGTTGACACAAGTTGTTATCGTGTAAATGGCTGCATTTTGATAAATTAACACATAATGTTTCATTATTATTTTTTAAATGTAGGTTTTCTTTGGAGCATATGTTTCGAATTGCACATACATTTCCAGCTCAGTGTTAGTGAGAATTTCTCTTCAGAACAGGATAAATAAGGCAGGAAATGTACGTCTATTGATTTGAAAGGCTTTTGCTTATTTCCTGATTTTAGACTACTGGCACATTATCAATATGGAAACATTCAGATTGTAACCAGGCAACTTTAGCTTTTACTTGTTGCATAAATTCATCTCATAAGCATTGCTTGCTACCAAACGTACAATGTTCCACTCAGTTTCTTTTTATTTAGAGTTTTGAAACATACTAAGACACGTGGGACCTATAACAAAGTCTTTCTGTCTATAGCCATTCCCCTAGAGGAATATTCCAGACAGGAACATGGAATAGGAGCCTTGTTGTACTGTTTAAGCCTCTCGGTATGGGGGTAGATGAGTGGGGTTTATGGGTGGAGAATGGATAAAGGACACTTTTTCTTCCTTCCCCTATATAAGTCTACTTGAAGTAAGCCCCATTGATTCTGTGTGGTTTATGCCCTTGGTGAGTACAGCATTAAACCCTTAGTCTCCCCTCTCCTCACCCATTGCCTCTCAACTGCCATCAAGACTTTGTACATTCATGGCTTCATGTCAGCCAGTATGGTTGAGTTTTCATTCGTTCGTTTGATTCTGCCTAGCAAGGGTGTCACCTCTGTATGTCAAAGCTACTGCCTTACTTGTAGGTGGTTCTGTTCCATGTGCAAACTGATAGGCATTCAGTCCACGGAATTGGCTATTAGAGGAAACAAGTATGGCACTGTAGCAAATGTTAGTGGTGTATCCTCACATCCTTTTAAGCATGCTCCTGTTCATTGGGGCTTCCAGCTAGCTATGCCTTCCATCAAGCAGTGGCACTATCCTACTTCTTCCCCCTTCTGCCTATCAAACCACCTGTTCTTCCTTCCCTCCTCCCTTGACTTTTTTGCCACTGCATTAGTGGTAGAAGCTTTTCTGCTGCCCCTTTATCTCATCTTCACTGCTTACGTACCTCACTCTGAGGATGGACCATTGCGGTCCTCCTCTACAGTAAAACATTATAGGCATGGTGGTCTTATTCTGCTCCCTATTTGGGCCAGCTCTGCGTTTAGAGTCACTTTTACCTCATTTAATAGTTTCTCTATTATCATGCATCTTATAAACAGATTGCTGTTGAGGCTAAAGATAATTCTGTGAATGTGCAATGAAATCTATTCAAAGGTCTGAATCCAGTTTTTATCGTCATTGGAATGAAATAGTTTGTTGAGTTTTGAGACTGGGGAGCAATATTATGAAATAACATCCATGTTTTTATCTGAATAAAAGAAGATGACATGGAGGCTTAACTGTGGCTAGATCCAGACACATAAAAAAACCATTTCAGTTTAAAGCATTGTAAATTTAAACAGGGTAAACAGGTAGAGAAAAACAGGACTCCACATTGCCAGCTGATGGCACAATGTTACATCACACATACAACACATATAAATTGTTTTTTCTTTACCAGTCTAGCTGAGACCTGAGAGCAGGAAACGACTAATGAGTCCTGTCAGCAGAAGCCAAATGCAAGTACTTCTGCTTGTGCAATGGGACTCTCCCCCCCCATGCCCCCTGAAATTGGCTTTAGGGGGTTGGGAACACCCTCAGAACAGCACATGGTGATGGGAGGGAGATCAAATGCTTTAAAGCAGACTGGATTTTCCTGGTATTTCTCCCTTTTCTCCCCCTTAAAACAATAATCACACAAACAATCTTGTAAAATGTATAAATAACATTTGTTCTCACAGAATACTTGTGGAAGAGTAACAGATAACAGCAGCTTTCTTCAGGCAGGTTTAAAATGGTAATTTGATTGAAGTATGATATAGAAATTACTAAGGATGATATACAATGAAAAGCAGAAAGGAGGGACTTGAGGAAGTCAACAATGTTAGGATACATGAGTGATAAATATGGTTGTTGCTTTTTTTTCTTTTTGTATTTTGTGTTTTATGTGATTTTTTTGTGTGTTTTATATGTTTTTTCTCAGTTTTATAAAATCAATAAATATATTTGAAAATAAAATAAAATGGTAATTTGGTTACAAGTACATACTTACGTCTAGCTTAAATGTAGTTGAGCTTTGGAGCTCAGATTTAGCAGATGTTCTCACATTTCTGGTTTGGTGGTGAAGAGCTGAGGAAAAGGTGAAAAAGGAGAGGATGTGCCTGGGCAGGTAAGAGAAGATATATAGCTATGCATTTTCCCTGTCAGGGCACAGTGGGAGTGTCTTCTAATGGAGTTGTCTCTAGCAAACTTAGAGGAAAATTCTGTGAGCTTCAGCCCCTAGCGTGTGCCTGTCTAGCAAAACGTGAATTGTTGGTTTGACTGCATTTTAAATACCACACAAAATTACCTGCACATGACATTGAAATCCTCTCTCTGATATTAATTATTTTATTAAAATATGAGATCCCATAAAAATGATATGAAGTATGGCAATCTATGGCTTCAATGCCCTTACAATACCTCTGAAAGATGGTGAACATTCTTTTGTTCGCATAGCATAGAATGCGCATGGCAGTTTACACGACAGTGATTTAACTTTTGACTATAGGTCTGTCTTAGTAGGGATACCTCAGACTAAATAGGTCCGTAGCCATTTATAAAATGGAAATTGTGCACCGCCAGCGTAGTCCTGTAATGCCGAACGAGCCCATAATTCTGGTAGCTTGTGAATTATTTGCAGCTGTAATATGGTTATTAATAATTAACTGAATGAACATTATGCTGTATTATGCCATGTATTTATTGATTATGGAAAGCCATGGAGGGGGGTGGCATTATCCCTAAGGAGTTAAAGCAGTTGCTAAGTGGATTATCTAGTGGGGTTTTTCCTGGTTCCCAAGCCATAACTCATGTCAGACCTGACCAGAAAGATCTGAAAGACTGAGCTTTGTAAAGATTCATTGGAGCATAAGCATGGCAGTGTTTCGTTACAAAGGACACATGAAAGAACTGTGTCCAATTGCCATTAGGCAGTGGAAAGGCTGTTAGGGTCCTGAGTAAGACCTGCTACTCCTGAACTACTTAATGCTTGTGATAATTAAATGTAGTATATTTGCGATTAGCTAATTGTCCAGGCAAGCACTTTATGTGACCCACGAGAACAGCAAAATAACCAGACTGTACAACGGTGATGGGGGAAAATCAGGCCCAATCTTTATTGATAGCAGCAGGCAGGGCAAGGGTTGGCATGGCATTGGGTCCCAGGATCAGTTCATCATTCCGCAAGCCCCGTGTTGATGGAATGGATTTGCTGGGTTTGGATCACTCCAAACCTGTATGATGGGAGTTGGCCAGTGTTGAACCTTGTCATGGTACAAGCCAAGCAAGCAAGGTCTCACTGGAGGACCAGGGTGCAGATTTCAACTAGGCAGATACTGAACGCATGCTTGGGTTTGCTGTGGTCAATCCTCCCCTCTGGCCCCTCTGACCAATGCCATTTCCGCCTTCATACAAACAATGTTATTCCTCCTAAAAAAGGGATGCCATAATTTTCACTGAGGGAAAGGTGGAAAAATACCCTGTCAACCAGTGACCCAAAATTTCCCAGTGAAGGCTCTACCCCGAGGGTGGGTGGGCTGGAAGCTCTCAAAGCAAAATGGCTATGAGCTCCAGGGGGAGCAGCCTTATCTAGGCTTTCCCCTCCCCTTTTCAGCAAGGGCTCATGGGGCAGATTTTTCCCATGAGCCCATCACACAGAAAGAATACTGGGCAAAACCTTGCCTAGGATTTTGCTGCAATCTACGGGCCACAGTGCCGCCGGGCAAAGGCGTCCCATGCTTATAGGACACAGAAGAGGCTTAGTCACAGGAAAGCAGGGTGGTATTCTGCCACCATACTCCCTTGTCATTTTCTGTACAGGACACTTGCCCCCCTTTGCCCAAAGAGTGAAGTATATGTTAGGGTTATATACAGTGGGCTACTGATGGAAAAATTTCCTATAGGAAATTTCAGCAGTGAAGTGGCAATTTCAGACGAAAACAAGCATGGAGAAATCTATAATTATGAGCAATGGTTGTGATTCATCCCCATCCATCTGTGTGTTTCTTGTGTATGTTAATATATTGTCAAATATTCCCCTATTGTTTGCTCTCCTGCTGGTGTTGTCTGGCCTCTTGTCCCCCTGGCTCATTTTATGATCCTAAGCATTCTTAATTGGAAGTAAATTGTCTTGAAATCAATAGGATTCACTTGCAAGTAAATGTGTTTAGGATTAAGATGTTGGCCTTTGAGCCCTGTGGTGACAAGTTTGCTTTATCCATGATAATTGTGATGATTTGCACCGATCTGCTAGGACAGAAGATAAAATAGATTCATATAAATATATAGTCCTTTGTTGTGATTATCTTCTGAAATGCTAATATTGTATCTGCCTTCATGAGACCCAAAATGAAAGGCAATTGCATATAGCCTTGCTATAATAGGAGGTCAGAGTTGCCATATTGCTTCAGACCAATAGGTCACGTTAACCTAGCATTCTGTCACTGACAGTGTTCAGTAGCAGCAGCTTCATAAAAAGTGTAGGAGAACCCAGGGGCATAGCAAGGGGGGAGCGGAGGGGGCAGCCCGCTCCTAGCTCTGTCTTTTGGGGAGCAGCGTGTGCGCCGCCGGCGGCACCCTGCTACATAGCACGCATGCGCAGCGTTGCACGTAGCAATGCATACATTGTACATAGCGATGCATATGTCATACGTAGCGATGCTGTGCATGCGCGCTACGTAGCAGCACCCCGCCCCGGGTGCACATCATGTTTGCCGCTCCGGGTGCCCAAGCGGCTTCCTACGCCGCTGGGAGAACCTTCAAGTTGAACATGTTTGCAGCAAACCAAGCATGGGAACCTCCCCCCCCCCCCCATGAGAACCAATTTCCCATATGATTGAACTGCTGGGTGAGGTGGTGGTGGTAAGGGGTCCCGTATGTCAAATCCCTGCACCTCCAGGAATAGACTCTGCCTGAAACCCTGGAGAGCTGCTGTCTTTCAGTGTAGACAGCACTGAGCTAGATGGATCAGTTCTCAGTCTTGCTCAGTACAATGCAGATCCCTGTGTCTCCAGAGCTCAGAACTGTTTCCTGCTGCCATTGCTCCATCGATTTTAGTTTCCCCCTTCTGTTCCCTTCCTTGCCTTCTTCCTCTCCTTCCAGGCTTTCTGCAGCTGAATGAAATTAGGCTGAGCGCTTCATGCCATCCTCAGGCCCACCCCTGCACTAAACCATATAGCTAGCCATGCAACCATTCCTGTTGATGGGACACGGGTGGCGCTGTGGTCTAAACCACTGAGCTTCTTCGGCTTGCTAATCAGAAGGTCGGCAGTTCGAATCCCCACGATGGGGTGAGCTCCCGTTGCTATGTCCCTGTTCCTGCCAACCGAGCAGTTCGAAAGCATACCAGTGCAAGCAGAGAAATAGGTACCGCTGCGGCGGAAAGGTAAACAGGATTTCTGTGCACTCTGGCACTCGTCACGGTCCTCCGTGCACCAGTAGAAGTTTAGTCATGCTGGCCACATGACCCGGAAAACTGTCTGTGGACCAACACCAGCTCCCTCGGCCTGAAAGTGAGATGAGAGCCGCAACTGCATAGTCGCCTTTGACTGTACTTAACCGTCTAGGGGTTCTTTACCTTACCTTTACCTGTTTATGTCCCTCTTCTGTTTGGAGAATGCTTTTAGAACGAGATAGCATGCGCTGATCAAACACCAAATGCTATTAGCCGTTTTACCATAATACAGCTCTCTTGTATTTTGTAGAACTTAACTTTTCTCTTGTTAACCCTTTACATTGTTGTTGTTGTTGTTGTTGTTGTTGTTGTTGTTGTTGTTGTTGTTGTTTTGAATTGGTTTTTATTAAAGATGCTATTGTGTTACAAAACAAGCAAACAACAGGGAAAAGTATTGTATTGGCCTGAATATAAGCCTCACTTTTTCCCCCAAATTCCGACCATGAAAAGTTAAAGTGTATCTTAAATTCGCAACCTTACAAAAATTGGCTCTTATGAAACAGACATACGGTAAAACGGAACACGTGTGAGTGCCTGCAGGATTTTAAGGGAGTGGCTTATACTCGGGTATTGTCTCTCTCTCCCCCCCCCCCCGAATTTTAAAGGTGCTGCTTATATTTGGGTGTGGCTTATATTCGGGCCAATATGGTACATATCCATTGAGTCTTTCACAGTTTGTTTGCATTGCTTGATTGACTTTTCTGGCATTGAGTGTGTTGGCTGGGAAAGAAAAATTAGGTATAAAAATGTAATTCCCTAGATGATTAAGATTCAGGTTTGGTAAGAAAACTGCAGTAGAGATTTAAAATAACAAAACATGGAGTGCCAACATAGGCTCCTAGACCTTGAAAATATGCCCTTCTAAGTTCCTTCCAAAGTTCCCCTCTTCCTTTAGCATAGAAAAAAGACCACATGTTTGGTAAGTTAAAAATTCTTTACGTAGTCTCTCCAAAGGTCAGATTCATGTGCTTTCCCATCCAGTAGTCAGAAAACACAGGCAGCAAGTCTTAGGTTAGTTCCAAAATGGTGCAAGTTCCTAATTATTTCTATAGGAACACACGAGTGGCTTTGCATGTTAGGCTGAGGGGAACCATAGGCTTGACTTCCTTCCATTCAAGTTGAAAGGAGTAACCTAGATAAGCCTGGCAGGACAGCTTGCTCTATGGCAGGCATCCCCAAACTGCGGCCCTCCAGATGTTTTGGCCTACAACTCCCATGATCCCTAGCTAACAGGACCAGTGGTCAGGGAAGATGGGAATTGTAGTCCAAAACATCTGGAGGGCCAAAGTTTGGGGGTGCCTGCTCTATGGGATTAACCCCTTCATGCAGGCATTAATTAGACTTAAGCATTTTGGTTATGAGGCTGCTTATCCTACAAAGTGATTGTGCTTAATATTTTTCCCCCAGGTAAACCTGTCATGATTGTTACTGAATATATGGAAAATGGCTCTTTGGATAGCTTCCTGAGAGTAAGTACCCTGTTTATTCTGTGGTGATGCCCCAGGCTTTATGAATCAGTGTGACTGTACCATTATTGGTAGAATTTCAGAGTAATGGCTACCACAGTAAAGGTTGGTTGCATATATGTAAAAATGTCATAAGGATATGAGTCTACTGCTTGTCTCCTAAGGAATCATAGGAACATAGGAACATCTTGTACTCAGTCAGGGTATTGTCTACAATGACTGGCAGCAGCTGTCCAGGATTTCAGGCAGCCCCCACCCCCTGTAAGACTGACGCATGATACCTGGCAACAAGGAAATATGTGCACCTACTGCATTTCGCCAGAAGAAAAGAATGAAATTGTATTATACTGTGAAAAATAATATCGAGTCACAGATAGAATGTGCCCATTTGAATCCATTATATATGTTTATAATCATATTTTGTCTGCCTTCCTGTGTATCTGCTTAACTTGGAGTAGAGAATTAAGTTTTTTTGGTGAAATTAGGCCCCCACAGTCAACCGGAGTGGGGGGAAATCAGCCCAAAGGGAGCTATATAGTCTGAACTCATATAAAACTGTGCAATAATAAAAGGACAGATGAGATTACCCATGTCTCATACTAGGACAGGTTTATTTTCATTATAAGCACTGAGTTTTGGAAAAGCATTTTCACAAGGCAGGTTCCCAGTGACTTTGATAGAATGTGTGTGGATACAGGTCCTGGGTGTGTCGAAGATCTGAAAGGCTGTTGTAAATGTCTTACAGAAACATGATGCTCAGTTCACAGTCATCCAGCTAGTGGGGATGCTCCGAGGAATTGCATCTGGCATGAAGTACTTGTCAGATATGGGTTATGTCCACCGTGACCTGGCTGCCCGCAACATCCTCATCAACAGTAACCTGGTATGCAAGGTCTCAGATTTTGGCCTCTCCCGTGTTCTGGAGGATGATCCAGAAGCTGCCTACACAACAAGGGTGAGTCTGGTGATTTGTGAATGATTACTAGGAATCCTGAAGTGTTTGAGAGTCAAATTTCACATAGTGGCTCTTCAACAAGATCATTTATGTTTAAAGAGGGAGGGAGGGCACACACACATACATGACCACGACAGTTCTATTCTGTCTAAGACTGTTCAGTATGACTATACACTTCCTCCAATATTCTTACATTTCTGGCTTGGTGATGAAGAGTTGATGAAGAGATTAAAAAAGGAAAGGATCTGCCCAGGCAGGTAAGAAAATATATATACTTTAATGCCGTTTAACCACCCTGCCAGTTTCACAAATGCCAGTGTTGAAGGTTTTAGAAACACATAATTCTGCTCCTTTGGGCCTTTACAATCTTCTTTCTTTCTTTCTTTCTTTCTTTCTTTCTTTCTTTCTTTCTTTCTTTCTTTCTTTCGACACAATTTCTCCAAGAAGCTCAAGGCTGCATACATGCTTACGTGATGAGGTTGCCAGACATCCCTCCCCCTAAATAACTCACACCACACACAGAATTTTAGTTTGGGTTTTGGCATTAAATTAAATTTGGCCACAACTTTATTTAAATACAATTAAATGTGAGTGTTGGCTTAGGCATTGGTTAATCCATCTGTCCCCTGCCTGGGACAGATCAGCTCCGACTTCCCTAGCCAAATAGGGAAGTAAACACCCCATGGGAGATGAGGTAGCTGTGTCCAGGCACTCTCCCCTCGACCAGAAATGCTCCCCAAGGCTCGTGCTCTGTAATGGCCCCAGCCCCGCCCGTTGCAGAGGTGTATGGACAAGAGCCCCGGAGCCCCAGGATTCCTTTAACATAATACTTCTATGTGGAGCAGCATTTTAATGAGGGGTAGGCACCTCCATGCCAAACCCCTCCACCAACCAGAATTATTAACCAATGCCTAACCGCCAAACTAACAAGTTGTGACAATTTGCTAAGCAGTAGGCAAAAACCAATGGCAACAGCCAATCAGCCAAATGGCAAAATTCCTACTGGGCCCTTGCAAAGCAAGCGATCCCATGAAAGGTAAAGCAATGTCAGGCTAACCATTAGAAAGAAGGAGGTGGGTGGGAGGGAGGGAGATCCGAAGCACTTTGCAAAAGTGAAACTAACTGCTGGACGCTGAGGTTTTAAGGGTCAGTCCCTGCCAATCAAAAATTGCTACATGCTTTTTACCCCAGCAGCTCAGGATGGTCCTATCACACTCCCTCCCTCTCTACCAACACCATCCCCAACCCAAGCGATGACTTTTAACCCTTCCGCAACCCGCACTCTCCCTAATTGGAGAACATGCTTTTCAGGAATGGCTCACCTAGTGGGACAGTACTGCAAAATAGCCTCCCAGCAGCAGTGCTGCAGATACAGTGATTCCCCCTGGCACCGACCTCGCTACCACCTTGCCTCTTCCAGTAAGCAACAGGCATGCTGCTGGCAGGAGGCTATTACTACAGCTCTACCCTGCAGGGCGAGCCACGCTTGCATAGTTCTGTCCTCATGCCAAATGCCATCCGGTGAGATTTGGTTCAAAAAATATGTATTATGGAACCTAATCATGCTTAAGATTGGAATCCTATGCATACCTATTCAGCTGTAAGTCCTAGGTAAATGTGTATACAATGGCAATCAATGTCTATCAAAATGGAGATAAAATGTCAGCAGATCCATAAAGCGCTGAAAAAGATGCCCAAAGTAATAACAACATATTAGTGGCTGTTTTGTGACAGTCCTACATAATTTATTCATTCGGTTATTTAAAGCAAAATGTGTATGCAGCCCCATAATGCAAAGTTTATGGATTGCTTGCAATAAAAACAAAAACATTTTAAATGTAAAATGCAACATAAAAGCATAAAATAGCTAAATGTTAACAACAGAGATTAAAATAAAATTAAAAGAGCACCATCTAGGCCTGGCAGGTGAAATTGGGGTTTATGTGTTTTCCAATGGAATAAAGAACAATCAGACGTTGGTTTCCATACCATGTTCTTTTTCTGGCAGGAATCCCTGTGACATAAACAAGTAAACAGCATCAGGCAATGACATCAATTACATGAGATTACTACACTAATTTAGTATTTGCCAGTGTGGTCCTGCTCCAAGTTATGGCCTCTAGGGAAATAAGGGCACCATTGCTTTTTCTCATGTGGTCCTGGAGTTATGAAGTGTGTTCCCACAAGAAATCTTGATGTTTCTGATTTCTTTTCAGAAGCTGGAAGACTTTTTTGTTCTCTCAGGGATTTTGGAATTAGATAGATAGACTCCCTGTTGGTTTTATGTATTCTTTCATTGTTGCTATGTGCATTTTCAATTGCATTTATTTTAAAAAATATTTTTTTAAAATTTGTGCAAACATTTGAAAACGTATTTGTTGTAAAACTGTCAAGAGACAGTGTAAATAAATAAAAAGTTACCTACACCACTGCAAATTCTTTTTACAAGCTACACTCAAACTGGGTCCATTTCACTTTTCAGGATGTTGAAACCATTCATAGAACAAGTTTTGCTCATAGTCATATCCTCCAACATTTTGTCTAATTTCCTTTTGAAGTCTTCAGAGTTGGTGGCTATCGCTACGTCTTGTGGTAGCAAATTCCATAGCATAAATGTGCATCCCACTGCCTGAGTCATTATTGCTACTTTATACAATGCTTTGTGTTTGTAGGGAGGCAAGATTCCAATCCGATGGACATCTCCAGAAGCCATTGCTTACCGTAAATTCACATCAGCCAGTGATGCGTGGAGCTATGGGATTGTACTTTGGGAGGTGATGTCCTATGGAGAAAGACCATACTGGGAGATGTCCAATCAGGATGTGAGTACACTGAATCGCTTTCGCAAGCTGTGAGAGGAGGAAAAGCATAAGAAAAGCTGGTGCCTATTTTTAATTTTGGAAAAACAAATGTTTGAAAATCTTACTTTCTCTTGAAAAAATATGCAGCATTTCTATTTAAAAAAAAGAACTTTTGAACTTACAGGATAAAGGAAGGAGGGTGATTCAAGTTACTCTGAGAATAATCGACAAGTGCTTTTACATTAGTTAGAATGTTATACATCTTTTATAGAACTTTATTAAATGTCTCCTGATTCCTTTTGGCTGTAGCTCTGTTGAGCTTTTCTAGGAGTATACTGGGCCAATTAAACTGCCTAAGAAAGAGAGGAGGAAGTTGTGTTTAAGATTTAATGAGCAAATACCTTCGGATGCAGTGAGCAGATAAAATGAAGTGATGGTTTGATTTGTTTAGAAGTCTTTTACATAGAGGTTCATTTAGAACGCTTTAAATTTATTGCTGTCCAACTTCAGGAAGTTAAACAGATCTGCCATCCTTTTATGCTTCTTTGGAATATAGTATTTCCCAAAGCTGTTTTAAAAAACATACCATATTGTTCCCTTAATTTAGTCTAGATGTGTTCCACATGACTCATTTAAAAGCTACCAATTCTGACCAGCTCTATACATGCTTTACAAATGGGAATAAATTCTGTGTACAATATCTTACCCTAATGCTAAGCAAACATATAGTAAAAGCAAATGAAACCAGACACCTTTTGTTATTTAGCTAACAAATGGGAATATAATCGTGGAATACACACCCACCCACATCCACTGGCTGCATCACAGTGTAGTGAACCCATGTTGTTCATTGTTTTAAAATGAATGTAGTCTATTAATATAAATATATAACATTTTCCAGTCTATCGAATATTGTTAATAAATTAGTAGCCGTGTCCCTTCTACCATGTTAATTCCATCCTATCTTCCCTTGCCAGCATTAGCCATGCAATAATACCGTGTTTCTCATATTATAAGACACGTCTTATATTAATTTTTTCCTCAAAAAAACACACCATGGCTTATTTTCAGGGATGTCTTATTTTTATTACGTATGGTACAGCAATCTACATTTATTCAGTTACCGGTACTTTTTTTGCACCATGCAAAAGCACTGGGGGGGGGGGCAAGCAATTGCATGCAATTAAAGCTTGCATTAAACATGCATAAAGTGGGCAAGGCAAGAAAAAAAGTACCCTACCTGTACCGTAGTGTCTTGCCACTGGGGTTTGGAGAGCTGCACCTCTTGCTGGGTCCCGCTGGGTCGGAGCTTCGCACGGCTTCAGTTGCAGTCGGAGGGCTTCAAGCACAGTGTGCTGAGGCTCCAGCCGGGTCCCAGGGCTTCGCCGCGGCTCCTGAGCTACGTGTCCAGCCGGGTCCCGGGGGTTAGCACGCGCCTTTGAGGCTCGCAGCCGGGTCCCAGGGGTTAGCGCGCACGCGCTGAAGCTCCAGCTGGGTCCCAGGGCTTCGCCGCAGCTCCTGCAAGCTGCTGCGGCTTCAGCTACCGGTATGCGTCCAGCCGGGTCCCGGGGGTTAGCGCGCGCACACTGAAGCTCCAGCCGGGTCCCAGGGCTTCGCCGCAGCTCCTGCAAGCTGCTGCAGCTTCAGCTACCGGTATGCGTTCAGCCGGGCCCCGGGGGTTAGTGCGCGCGCGCTGAAGCTCCAGCCGGGTCCCAGGGCTTCGCCGCAGCTCCTGCAAGCTGCCGCGGCTTCAGCTATGTGTCCAGCCGGGTCCCGGGGGTTAGCGCGTGTGCGCTGAAGCTCCAGCCGGGTCCCAGGGCTTTGCTGCAGCTCCCGGGGGTTAGCGCGCACGCTCTGAGGCTCTTGCCGGGTCCCAGGGCTTCGCACAGGGGACACAGAGGCTCCTGCTGGGTCCCGCGGCTTCGCCTCTCGCTCGGTCGGGGCTTTGCGATAGTGCTTATTTTCGGGGTATGTCTTATTTTTCACCAACCGTTTGAAATCCTGTCATGGCTTATTTTTTGGGGATGCCTTAAAATATGAGAAACACGGTATTTGCACCAATGTTGCCCTTGGTTAGCTTTAAAATAAGAGTTTGAAATGGCTATGTAAACCATGATTAAAGGCAACTATGGTTATTATTGAAGGAATGCGAGTGGCACTGTGGTCTCAACCACTGTGCCTCTTTGGCTTTCCGATCGGAAGGTCGGCAGTACGAATCCCCGCAACGGGGTGAGCTCCCATTGCTCGGTCCCTGCTCCTGACAACCTAGCAGTTCGAAAGCACCTCAAAGTGCAAGTAGATAAATAGGTACCACTCTGGCGGGAAGGTAAACGGCGTTTCCGTGCACTGCTCTGGTTCACCAGAAGTGGCTTAGTCATGCTGACTGCATGACCTGGAAGCTGTCTGCGGACAAATGCCGGCTCCCTCGGCCTATAGAGCGAGATGAGCACGCAACCCCAGAGTCATCCGCAACTGGGCCTAACAGTCAGGGGTACCTTTACCTTTACGGTTATTATTAGCATTAGTGCAAACGTAACTCCTCACTGTGGCAGTTGTTAACTCTGAAAGGGGAAAGGAATTTCTTGTAGGTCAGGGAATGCTTTTAATTTCCTAGCTGCAGTTTATAAAAAGACCAAGAAATTTTATGTTTGCACTAGCCCCTGGTTATTAATATAACTATTGGCTGTAAGTTGTTCATATTAGTTAACCATATTGCTTAACATGCTGGTTTAGAAATAAAGAATTGCTGCCCTGAGAATGGAAATTAGAACATAGAAGCTAATTTCATAATTTGTTCCTCCTGAAATGTCAAGTAGGAAGCAGTTGTTTGTGATCTGCCACAGGGCATTTGTTAAGCTGCCTGCTGCTTTTCAGTCATTTTCCTAAAATGATTATAGAAAGTCAAAATCTGGTTGATTTCTCACATGCAAACCACACAGCCACAACCTCTCAAGCCAAAACCCAACATGGCTGGAAATATGCTTGTTAGGACAATCATGGGTAATCTAGCTTTATTGCTACTCCACATACTTGTTAGCCCCTTAACCCAGGGGTTCCCAACAAAATTTTCCCGAGGACCCCTCATCGAGCTGCTATTGTGACAAGGACCCCCATTAATTCCTAATCCTAAAATTAAAAAGTGAGAGCCAAATTAAGAGTCTTTTTATAAGAGTCCAGGGAGGAGGGAGGGGAATGGAGAAGACAGGGTACCTGCGCAGTAGCGCACAAATGAAGCCGACGCGCGCAAAGCATCTTGGGGAGGTGAGCGTTAGTAGAATGCGTGCGCTGCCTCTTTGCAAAACAGTAGTGTTTGTAAAGCGCCACCTAACGGCATACAGCAGACCTACTGCCTCTATCTAATTCTAGTTTTGCGCTAGACTCTGCTCATGCAGGAAGCGGCCAAAACAAAAAATCTGTTATCATACGAAATATATTTAATATATTTTTTATTCTAATAGCATCTTGCGGACCCCTCTGGCATAGCTCGCGGACCCCTGGGGGTCCCCGGACCACCTGTTGGGAACCACTGCCTTAACCCATCTGTCAACAATAATCTAACTCTATCTGCCGTGCGATGCAGAAATATGGAAATGTCAGTAAAGCTGGATTTTTCTACAATTATGTGGCGTTAGCAATTGCATATGCAAGTTTAAGTGTGTATTTGAATATCACTTGCTTGTAGAGGCGAGGAGCACTCCCATCAAAAGGAGAAGGGATAATGAGTTGTGCTAAGCTGCCAGCTGCCAATGTAGATGAATACTGCCCTCTTTCTGTGAAACAATTAATATGTATATATATTTATATATACTGATGCTCTCTCCCTATACAGAATTCCGTACCTATGAAATAGTCCCAGAGTTTGCATGCTTGTTTCTTTGTGTTAGTGAATATTATGTAAAACATCCTAATTGATAATTAGACCTTAAAATGTAAGGGCTCTTTGTTGGAGGGAGGGCTGTAGCTCAGAAAGAGAGTGCATGATTTGGATGCAGAATGTCCCAAGTTCTGTCATTGGCTTCTCCCGATAGGGCTGGAAAGACTCCTGCCTGGAACCCATTGGAATTGCTGCCAGTGCTTGAAAGCAGTACTGAGTTATACAGACCAATAATCAGGCGCACTCTAAGGCAGCTTCCCATGTTTCTATGATCTCAAACTGCAGTTCCTAAAAGGCTGTTGAGGAGGAGGGGCAGATGAGTGGGTAGTGATCTTCCAGATGTTTTCTCTTTGGACCAATTAAGCGTGTATTGTAGGAAATGTATTAAGTTGACTTGCATTTGGTCTAATCAAAGCTGAGCACTGGACAAGACCAAACAGCACCTTCTTCAAAGAGCTACACATTATCCTCTGCTTCCTCTGTCACTTTCCGTATCTCCGTTTTGTCAAATGGCTTATTTTGCAAATAAAGAGGAAGGAGGACACGTCGGAACAATTGGAGAATGAATAGATTTGTTTTAAATACCGTGTGTCCGTGACAATGTAATGGAGATCCCTTGCAGAAGCATTTCCTGATAATGTCTGCAATCTCCCCCCCCCCCTTCTGCAGGTAATTAAAGCCGTGGAAGAAGGGTACCGCTTGCCACCACCCATGGACTGCCCAGCTGCCTTGTATCAGTTGATGCTGGACTGTTGGCAAAAAGACAGAAACAACAGACCGAAGTTTGAGCAGATTGTCAGCATCCTGGACAAGCTGATCCGTAATCCCAGCAGTCTAAAAATAATCACCAATGCAGCTGCAAGGTGACACAATACCTTCTACATCTTACACACTGAATGTGTTTGCTTACTTTGCCTCCAGTAATTACAATATGTTTGCTTTGTCCACTACCTACTTCCACGTATACAGCTATTTCTTATTAGTAGTGTAGTTTAAGTTGGGGACTGGGGCTGGGAGGAAGCTTGGCTACTATCTCTTTATCTTCTAGTAGGCAAACAGAATCCCTGACTGTTTGTTGTCCAAACCCCAGTTTGCAAAGGAGGCAAAGGGACATCTAGTTTCAAAGTTCCTGCCGGTTATGAATTCACAAGACTAGTTCAACAGTTGCGCTTTAGACCTTTAAACCTCACCCTATAAATAAATTCAGACAAGACTCAAATTTTGGTTTGGTTTTTACATTACATCAGGTGAGTGGTTGCATAGGCTCTGGTTTGACTAGCTCCCTGCACCATTGCAGGTAGCGCTGACCCAGGGCACCAGCGTAGGTCAGCCTAGGGTGAACACCTGGAATGGCGGAAAGCCAGGGACATGCTATGTCCACCACCTAGATGTCCCCCTGCACTCAGGCATGGGCACAACCCCTCGCACGGTTGACTAAACCATTGAGTCCCTGGATTCCTTTAATGGAATACCCTTCACATAGGGATGGCTAGGCATCCTTCCACGCCTATCACCTGAACCAGAGCCTATCCACAACCTTACAAGTTGTGACAATTTGCTACGCAGCACGTGAAACCCAAATGGCACCAGCCAATCAGCCAAGTGGGGAAAATTCCTGCCATGCCCCTGTCCCAACGACAGACACACGACGGCATAGCAAGGTCAAGCGTGCAAGCCCTAAAAGTAGGGAGAGGTGGGTGATGTTCCGATGCACTGACCAAGGGAGAAAGCTCAGGGTCATGTGCATTGGCATATATAGGTCCCTTGATCCATTTTGACTAGAGTCTCATTGGTCTGATTCAACCCAGCATCAAGGGACCTACCAATAGTGGCTATCCAATCGTACCCACCCACAACACAGGGTTTGGTTGCCAGGTCGCACTGCAACACATGCCCTCTTTGAGGGAGGACACGATAAAGCTGTAGGTGTGCAGCACCACATAAACACTGTGATAAAAGCACACAGACATTATCAGGACAGAGGATTTTCTGCAACTGCATGGTCAGGTTGAACAGGTGCAGAAACTGTGAGTGAACAGAGATTTCATCTTTGCAATCTCAACCTGTGCTCTTTTTCAAAAATGAGGTTTTAGTCCTGAAGAAAATATGTCAGCAATGCCTAGTGAAATTTCAGAAACTATGCCATGCAGATGATGGTAGTGAACCACTGTCCCCACTGATTTAGAGACAACTGCATAGCTCTTTGCCCCTATCCAGGTGCAGAATAAATTACGTCAAACTTTTAAAAATAACTCATATGAAAGCAAACCAAAGGGATTCCAGAGAAGGGCAGCAGAAATCACAGTGGTCAGGTTAAAGACCTGCAAACAAACAAACAAACAAACAGGTGTTCAAGCAGCAGAAGAAAACTTGTAATTGGAAGGGAGGGGAGGGAAGAGAGAGCTGGGAGTTGATTCTCCCAGGTCAGGAAGTTCCATATCTTGGCTCAACATTAAATAATACTTTCTCTCACAAGTTTTATGTTCACCCATTATGAAATCATTTTTATGCTCTTCTTTCTTACTAGGCTGATTGGCACTTTTGTAATCAGCGTTTTTCAGGTACATGCAGACTTTGTGTTTTGAAACACAGTGCGAAAAGGCACAATATTTGAAGTTTAGTTAAAGTTTAGTTTGTGATTGTGCCAGGGCACTTGCACAATCTAATCATAACTTCTTTGATTTGTCTCTGCGGTTCTGTCTGGGTGTCTGAACATTGTTAACTTTTTCTCCGCTCTGATTTAATCTGTATAACATATAGATTTGTGTGTGTGTGTGTGTGTGTGTGTGTGTGTGTGTGTTTTAGGGCAAGTTGAGTTTTGATCACTTCCATTATTTTTCCTAGTTCAGATTATTATTTCTTACCTTCGTGTGCACTGCTTTACAGTTGTAAATATTGGACTCAGTTATGCACAGTAGCGGCTGATAGGGTGGCATGGTGGAGCTGTGTTGCTCTCCCGGCTTCCCAACACAATGGGTCTCTGTTGTGTTAAGCTCCATGTTCAACAAAGCACCAAAATGCCAAGAAATTGGCGCTCCTTGGGACTATTTAGGCAATATGGATACTGCGTGGTATCCTGTGTTGCAGTTAATTCAAGCTTTATTGCCACTTTGGAGCTGGGTGACTATGGATATGAATCCCAGATTTGTCTGTTCACTGGAATAGCCACATGGCGTGTATGTAACTGAAGTTATCATGCAACTAACTGGATTAAAACCCAAGTTTCTGATGTAAGCACCTCAAAAACTAGATGCTATAGGGTTTCCAGTATTTCCCACAGGTTTCCAGTATTATAATCATAGTAAAAGAAAAGCATTCAGTGTTGTTGACATTTACAACAATTTGGGGGGCATTCATTATCTGAAGTGGCGCTTTGGGCATTTATTGGTGAGCAGTCCATAAATGATTGTCTTTAGGATAAAGTTACGCCTTTGATGTCTGATTTGCAAGTCTAGGTCTTTTTAGCTCAAGGACCAAATGCAGTAGCTATCTGATTATTACTGAACTGAGCAAACATGATATAAAGAAATATCAGGGGAAGCAAATGTGCCATAGAGGTAGGTCAATTTTATTTAAAGAACATAGTCATATTTTTTTTACCTGATTGGCACTTTAAAGCAGCATAAATGACTGTAAAGGCAAAGTTGTACTCCTTGTGGTACTGAGATAATTAAAGTCAACAACATGTCTCCACGCCTCCTCAGTGCATCATTTATTTTCTTGTCTCCTGTTGGAAAGTGGATATACAGTATCTGTGCTTTCCATTTGGCAGCAATAAAGTTTGTGTGTGTGTGTGTGTGTGTGTGTGTGTGTGTGTGTGTGTGTGTCACACACTTGTGCTTTTGTTGACCTTAAAATTAGTCTAGGATTCTGGTCCTTAGGGTCATTTATAAGCCATCAAAGTCATATTTCAGCTCACATAAATGTTCAGCAGGCTTTTACATAAGCAAAAATGCAAGGTATTAAGAACTGCTCATTTGAAATAGATGCTCTCCCAGTCTTGAAACACTCAACAGAGGAGAGCTAGCTAAGAAGACAAGTAAAAATAGATGTGGAAACTTAGAGGGTAGAGTATGCAACATTTCTCTTAGTAACGCACTGCTGCCTCTCAAATAGTAGTGCTTGATGGTAGTGGTTACAAATTGAGTTATATCTTTCCCCACTGGACAGCTGGCATGCTCAGAACAGCAATTTGTATCAGTAGGAGGTAGAGCTCCATTGCTATTTATATGTTTATTTCGAGACATGATGCGGTGCGACAGAAAATTCTTTGCAATGTGGCAACATCCATCTCAATGACAGCAAACCATGGCTTTCCAGGCTTGCATGCAAAAGAACAAGGTTAATTCCAGCTGTTAACATAATAGGTCAGTCCATAAAAGCTGACTGCAAGAGGCCATTGGTGGAAAATATACTCTGGAATCTCACTGCTGAGTGGGTTGCTGTCCTTTTATTTATGACAGCCATATGCCAGCACATGCAGCCTTCCAACCATGCTCAGTGCCAGAATGAATAGCACCGAGGATTTCCCTCCCGCTTTGCCAGTACACAGAGAACAGTTTTGAAATGTTGCTAGTGGGAGTGGGAAGCGGCAAAAATGAAAGAGGCGGGGGAGTTGTGTTTCAGTTCCCCTGAGCAAACATGTAATTTCCATGATTTCTTTTTAATGATTGCAGTCTGACGCTAGTAGGACCTGATTTATGAAAAGCTGTGAAAGATCAGGTGGAACCCTGCAGGACGTCATTTACAGCTGCACGGATTGTAGCCCATCTAATTTGTCTAGTAAAAGTGTGAGCTTATGGTGCACATCACCCAGCCCATAAATTTCATGTTTAGACCTGCTGTCTAGGGGGCTGGGTCAAAGGGAGGAGGGTGGAAGCCCAGGGATGCAGATGCTCTGAAAGCCCGGCACTCCCTCCGATGCACATGGGGAGACATCACAGACTCTTCACAGCGAGAGACAAATTCCTGCTCATTGATAAACTGTCCAGATGTCCTCTCCAAGGAGGAAATGAGCTTTTTTGTGGGGGGGGGGAGAATGCCCTCCCCACTTAGAATCCTGCGAGAAAAATGATACTTTACAATGCTAGTTATTCTGTGGTTACTTGAAATTAGTTCATATTTTTGTCTTCATTACACCTTGGTCCCGACAACAGACATAAAAGCTTCACTGGGATTGTCCAATTTGTAATCCTGCTGCTCTGCTTTTTCTCATGTTGTTTAACATTCCACATGCACACAGAAAAGGAGCAGCGACGCCAGTTTTTACTAGAATGAAGCAGCATGTTAGATTGACCTGAGAGAAAAAGCAACTTCTCCATACTTCATATATACTTTAATAAATGCCCTGGGATCCTAGTAGCTATGCAGAGAAAGCTATAAATAAAAAATGTGGACTTCATGAGACAAACAGAAGTTAGCTAGCTGTATCCAGTATAGTTAATTGCATTTCCTTTGGATTTATTTCTGAAATGGACATTTAGGGGAAATGGCTGAGCATCAAGGAAATCATACATACATATTAACAAGAACTGTATGCATAGCGAGAGCAGGCAATTGATGCATCAGATAGCCTCTTTTTTTTAATAGTCACGTTAAGCAACTCAGCTCCTCTATACAAATGAGCAATATCAGTCCTTCACCACAAGCAATGATGTATTGCTGATAATAATCTGTCCAGCTGAAATGTGTTGACTGGTTTTGGAGATGAAGGGAAAGAGAGATGGTTCATATACTAAGAAGCTACAAACAACTCTTTTGCGTATCGTTGAGTTTTGTTTTAGTTTTCTTTAATCAAAATCCATTTGGAGCAGAGACTAGGGCTTTGGCCAACAATTAAGAGCATTGCGAGTCAAGGACCCGCCACCTGCACAGAGTAAATAAGACACACTGAAACATGAATTTAGGTTAATGGGAAAAATAAGGCCACAACTTTATTGGTTACAGCATGTGAGTGGTATTGGCTTAGGTATTTGGATAACACAAGCAAGCATGACTCCACCCCACTCAGTGGGGAGTCGTTTAGGGTTAACAACCAGTGGGAGGAGCTTGTTGATGCAAGTACAACTGGAAGCTGATGTCACTGGGGGTCATGCCATGGCTCTAGCCACCAGCAGGGCAACAGACAGGATCCACAACTGCCAGATCCCTTTAACACAGGCATCTCCAAACTTCGGCACTCCAGATGTTTTGGACTACAATTCCCATCTTCCCCGACCACTGGTCCTGTTAGCTAGGGATTATGGGAGTTGTAGGCCAAAACATCTGGAGAGCCGCAGTTTGGGGATGCCTGCTTTAACAGGATACCCAAAAGAGGAGGGGTTGGATGATGGCCACAACCTGTCCTCTGACACACAACACATATACATATTCCAATGCCTAACCGCCAATACCATAAAGTTGTGTCAAATTGCTATGAGGTAGGCGGAAACCCAAGAGGCTGGTGCCAGTTAGCCAAATGGATAAAAATTCCTACCAAGCCCCTTGGGCAACCAAGGCAACCAACCGAAGTCCAAAGCAAGGTCAAAGCATAGAACAGACCTAAAGGCGGGGGCGGGAGATCCGATGTAGCCAGGAAGCCAAATGGGGCACTAACGCTGCTGCGGCTGCTTAAATGCAGCCAGACCCCACCCACCAGCTGGTCTTATTGGCCAGCTGAGAGGCTTGGCACGGCAGCGGAGGAAGGCTAATGCAGGGGGCCGAATATGCCCCTCTGCTAGTGCAGGAAACAGCTCCCGCTCGCAACCGCTCCCCTCTGCAAGGAGGAGAAGTCTTGTCCTCATTCTGCAATAGACAGGAAGATAATAGGACAACTGCTGGAGAAAAAAAATTATGCTGTTGTGCCTGCTGGGGTGGTGAGAGAGCTTTTTTGGTCAGTGGGCACCCAGATTTTTGTTCTTTTATCTCTTATAACAGGGTTGGGCAGGTGGGGGTGATGTTCATCTCCCAGGTTTCTTCATAGCTGATAAATCAGACATTATCTTATCAGGTAAAATGAGATGGTAGAAGAGGTAATATTAAGTGCCTTATTTTGTTTTGTTTTGTTTTGTTTCTCAAAAAATAAATCATTTGTCTCTAGTGTATCAAACTACATGGACAAACTGACACAGAGAATTCGAACTTCCCATGCACCCAAAAAGGATATTGTTTTTACTGCACCTACTATAATTGTAGAAAGATGATTGAGAAGATCACATTTAAGCATTGTGCATGTTGACTGACTGGCAGGGGAAATAGTAGCTTATTCCTCAAAAGAATCCACTGAGTTTTATTTTTATTTTTAATATCAGCAACCAAAATAAAAGTGAGAGGGAATATCCAAATAGGTATATTGTAGAAAACCATTCTTGATGGTTTACTTATTGTTTTCTCAGTCTCCACTATGTATTCCAAAGCCACAGGATAATTTAGCATACAGTTTGCACATCATTTTAGGGATGCAATATCATGGAAGCTTAAGTTTTTAAACTTTGTTTTTATGAAGCAAACAAGCTTTCTATGTCTGTCTCCGCAGGCTCTAAACTGCAAAGATCTCTCAGGTTTCTTTTGATACTCCAGAACTGAAAAATGTTGTAGAAAATTTTAGGGAAGCATTTGGTGATTTCAGTGCCTTTGCTGTCTGAAATGTTTTGTGCTGCCAATTCTGAACAAAGCCATCTAGAGATTTTCAGTCGTGCTGCAAAGCTCCAGATGGTCGCATCCTCCTATTTAAGCCACCAGTTTATAACGTGCTTAAAATCACACTGCATCAGTTGGTTTAATCTGAGATTAAGAGCGTTTATCACTGGCTTGGCTCAGCTCTTATTTGAGGTATGTTTATCAAGTTACACATACCTGAGCTAAATCAAGATGAGCTTCATGAAAGCTTCAATTCAAAAGAAGTGCCCCCTGACAATGCAATCACGAGTTTAAGACACAATCTGAACAGCTGGTTCACTTAAGCACCGTGATTTCTCTGTTTTTCCCTAAAGCAATAGATTTCTGCAGGCATTAAATTCTGCACGCAACTTGCACCTAATCTGAAAGATTCTGCTGGGAGTGGTTTTAAGTCCAGATACATAGGGAATCACAGTGTATTTCTGTTCTCTCACCACCGTCACATTCATTTTTTTCCAGGCCATCAAATCTCCTTCTGGACCAAAGCAATGTTGAAATCTCAGCCTTCCGCTCAACAGGTGACTGGCTCAATGGCATTCGGATAGGACAATGCAAGGACATATTCACAGGAGTAGAATACAGCTCATGCGATACGATAGCCAAGATTTCCTCAGAGTAAGAGTCCATCTTAAAACTGTTTCTTTGGTTGCTTTTGCATTTTTCATGCCACTTCCCAAATTATGAGATTTCAATCTTGTGGGCAGTTCAACATCTAGGTTTCAGTGAAATTAATGCAACATATGAGCCCAGAACACATGCTCCTTTAAAGTCAACTCAGGCTGCAGCCTTAACTGGGTGCAAGTCCCATTGAATTCAGTGATACTTACCTCTGAGTAGACATGGATAGGATTGCACTTCAAGAACACCTTGCTGAAATATACCACCGATGTGTTCAGTTACATATATGTCAATTCGAACAATAGACTGTTCTTCATAGAATCATAGAGTTGGAAGGGAACATGAGGGTCATTTTTGCAGTGCAGGGGTCTTTCACCCAATGTGGGGCTCAAACCCATGACCCTGAGATTAAGAGTCCTATGCTCTACCAACTGAGCTGCCCCACATTTGTTCTACTTCTTTGAAAGGCTGTTGTAAAATCATAAATGGAAGATCTTCTTTTGAAAGCAGCATGCGACTTTTTTGTTCCATCTGACTTGTGGTGGCTGGGATTAGTTTAGAATTAGATGTGTCAATTTTTTCATATAGGTCAACGGTTCAGCATAATGAAATTTTTAGCTTCTATATTTTTGAAATGGAGCAAACGTTCAGATTTCTCAGGAAAATAGGGTGTTCTAGATTTCTCAGGAAAATAGGGTGTTCTTTGTCCATAGTCAGTTATGCTGATGTGGTGGGGCAGGAAAAAAGGAGAGGGAGATCATTTTTGGCATTCTGAAGATTTAACAGAGCCCAAAGATCTCAAGGAGATATACACAGCTTTTCCTCTCTGTTCTATCTTACATCCTATGACCCAATATCACTCAACCCATGTGCTGAATGTGGATTTGAACTGAAGTCTTTCTGGTCATCATAAATTCTCTCACCATGGCACAGTACTGCCCCTCAGGATAGATAAAATGCCAACCATCTGTCATTCCCAGTTTGTGAGCCAGGCTCATTGGGATTTATTTATTTTTAAAGCCCTCCACCACAGAAATCCTTCAAGCCCTAAAACTCAGACACTTTGAATGAACCTTTTCCAACTTACCTAGGCCCCTGGATGCCATTGGTTACCATATGTGGAAATTCTATGAAGAAGATATGTATGGCAGTAGCCACTGGCATCCAAGACAGTGGTCCTTCATCAGTGGCATAGCATGGATTGCTGGTGCTCGGGACGCGGCAAGTGTTGCGCTCCCTTGGTGGACTGGGCAGTTGCTGCTGGTGGTTGCAGTGGCCGTGCACCTTCTCAACTTGGCAGCTCTGCTGCCTCCCAGCTCAGCCATCCCAGGTGTGGGATTCATGGGCATTGTGCCTGGTTGTGCCCCTCTCATAATTTTGTGCCCAAGGCCACCACCCCTCTGCCCTCCTCCCTCCTCCCTCCTCCACTACACCACTGCTCCCTGTCTCCCACGCACTTTTGTTTAAATCATCCAAAATCTGCAAGCTGCTGTACAGGTGCAACAATTTTTTTCAGCGCCTGAGAATGTGTTTGTGTTGCTTCCTTAGGAGAGCTATTTTCTTAGATATCAGAAACACACTCCACTGCCTTTGGTCCATCTGGAAACATTCAGGCTAGCTACCACTGTTTAGCAACATGGAAAGGAAGTTTCATCATCGACCTAACATTGTGGATTCTTTTGATGTGCGAAACACTTTCCAACTTCTCTGGAACTCATCAGGTGTGTTTTGTCTTTTTCAGCGACATGAAGAAGGTCGGCGTGACGATTGTGGGGCCACAGAAAAAGCTCATTAGCAGTATTAAATCTCTAGAAATGCATACAAAGAATGGCCCCGTTCCAGTGTAGGCTACCGAAACGTTGGCACTCGAGACACAGCAAGAGGAAGCAAGAGGTTGCTGCAAAGGTCATGGTGATGAGTGAAAACGTGCAAGACTGAAAAGGCACTCTTGTAGCATTGTTGGAAGCATGACATTTTGGGCCCGTTTCAAGCCCACTAAGAGACTCATACGCTGAGTTAAATTGCCTTAAAATAGGAATGAAAAACTTTTTTCTCTCTCTTGTTCTTGAAGGGGGGTGCCTTTCCCACCTTGTAATAATGGACTGCTCAAACATATACTGCATTTGAAAGAAAATGTTGGTTTCTTTGTTTTATTAAATCCTTCCATGTAACTTAGAGCCATTTCAATGTTGATGGACTGAATGACAAGAAAGGCAAACAACTAAACGGAGGATGTTATGCTAAATCTTGACCAATTGTCAGCAGAAAGCAAGAGGGGGGGAAACCCTTGCAGTATTTTCTTTATATGCAGAAAGGATAGGTGACTAGTATTTTATTTCTTTAAAATAATTGTAATGCTCTTTGGGGATAATACCTCAGCTCTGTCTGGCCATATCTGCAAGGATATTCCTGCAACATTCTGTTTCAACGGTGGAAGGAAACCATGAATAATGTTGGGTATAAAATGAGGCAATAGTTCATGAATAATATTTGCTGTTGGGGCTGGTTTTGATGCATGTGTTCTTTAAAAAAAGTCTTAATTTTTCTTTTAAAATGTATATTTATTTTCCTTTAAATGTTTTCTTATTGTTTATATTTATATATGTTTTGACTGGGCTTAATTACTACCAAGTGCCAAATCCTCCCAGACTTTGGCTGTAGCCCCAGACATTGGGAAGAAATTTCAGTACAAGTAGTGAGACTTACTTTAAAGAAAATGGGTCCCAATCTTGAGGATCTGATGTAAGTGAAGAAAGAGGCATACATGCCCACAAGTGAGTAAATTTTCATGCACCATGTTCTGGGTAATATAATCCAATGAACCACACAATCATTTTTCTCCAAGGAAAACAGCCATAGTGAGCTGTTCGTTATTTTCTTGACAACTTAACTCAGAGTTGCATAATTGCATGTACTTAAATGTTTGCAGTGTGCACAAAGCGTTGAATTGTGCCAGATTTTTTTTTAAAAAAACAACAACAACACCCATGCTATACGATGCATTACTTGGTGATAAAATTATTTGCTTATAATACTCTGGGGTCCAAATAGGAAAAGATGAAAATCCCTTTTCTTAGTTCTTATATTAGAGAACTAATAGCTAGCATTGTTGGCATCCACTTGAGAGTAAATGATTACAGTATGTTTCTTAAACACACGTCTTAAACAGTACGCCTTAAACACACGTACAAAGATGTGCTTGTAAGTTGTACTATGTGAACAATATCCAAATCAACACATGTCCTGTTTGTATTTTCTTTTGGCTACATTTGCCCTCACCACAGTACATAGCAGCTTTTAAGATGGATTCGAATCATTCAGTGGCCTGTTTGCAAGACATGTGAAGTTAAAACATGGCTTGGCATGAATGCACAGGTCCTCAGAGTGGAGATTGCAGCTACTGCCCTCCTCCCCTAGTGCTGTTGTGCTGCTATGAGCTAAGCCATGGTTTGCCTTAGCTCGCCATCCAAATCTAGCCTCATGGTTTGTCACACTCCAGGCAAACAGTGAGCTGTAACCATGGTTTGCTCTTGGGTTTTACAGCTCATGGTTATCCGGAGGAGACATACCATGAGATCAGGTTCAGACAGTATGCTAACCCAAACCATGGTTTAGTTCACAGCACAGCTGCAGGATGACCAGGAAAGGAACACAGCAACCACAGTCTTTTCTCAAGAACCGTCATATTTGTGTTAAGCCATGGTTTGGTTTTGCATTATGTGCAAACATGCCCAGTAGGTGATCCATTTTGTAAAAAGCATAAAATGACACTTCAAAATGCTGACACTCTGACTATACACAGAGCACTGGTATACTTTCCTTGCACACTTTTGTAACTTGCATGCCCTTCCAATACGATGTCATGTTTTTTGATGTTCTCTGAACATAGCAGGATCTGGAAGTATACAGTGCACCATCCTAAGCCCATGTTCTGCAAGGATTCAGATCAGATTAATATTGTCAAATAATCACCTCCCTTCTCTTTAGATTTGATCTCTAGCCATAAATACACCATTCCTGCTAGTAGAAAGTTTTTGTTTGTTTTTAAAGCAAAACAATTCTATTGATGTTCTTGGAAGTACTATCTGGAACAAATTGTCCCCAATGGCAATTTTTAATGGCTGTGAAAGAAAGAAAAATTGTGTATTAGCAGGTCTTCAAACTACATTTTAGTCTTACCTATCCTTAATCATCGTCTAGTAATACCACGGGACATAATTATGTGTGTGCTCGGTACTAAAGACTGATTTCATTGTTTGTTCAGGAGGAAATTCCTTTTTTGCAGAGGGTTTTAAAACAACTTTTTGTCTTCTCTTTCTTACAATTTTTGTACTGTTCGGTGGCCTCCGATAGCCCCCATTCCCCTTCTACCCCTGTACATATGTAAACATAGCAGTGTACAATTCTTAACTGTGGAGTAGAGGAAATAGAAATTTTGTGGCCATCTTCCTGTACAGGATCTGCCTTTGATTATTATTTACATCAAACAAGCATTGCAAAGTCTTCACTAAGAATATGTACCATATTATTGTTTTTGTATCTTAAAAATATTGTTTTTACATATATTATTTATTTCTGTTAACATATAACATAGGGGTTTTTTTGTTTTGCTGTACTTTAGACTCCAATAAGCAATGTATAGATGTGATTTGAACTGGCAAATCCACATTTGCTTTTTAACCTTTATTTCAAAGCATTACTTACTCATTTAGTTAATTACGTTGTGCAATTGTAGATGGCCTGTTACTAATGTAAAATGATTTGTAGTGGAAACATTTATATTTTTATAATAAACATAATGAAAGTATTTTTTACATATTGGAATACACAGGTGCTTGTTTTGAAGCCAAGGAAACTGATTGTTGGGCAATCATTTTGTATTAAATCTCCAAAAGTATCTGGAGCAAACTTCTCAAGTTTAAAAACAGCCTTACCACAATCCAGCAAGGGGAAGTGTCTATGCAGAAGTAGACTTTCATTTCACATGCCAAGCAGTGATGAAAGCAGTATTTGTTCAGTGTCTCATAACACCTATTCTGTATGAACTTCACCTGCTGCCTATATCCCACTGGGATAATTCAAGGTGTTAGTGCTGATATACAAAACCCTAAATGGCTTGAGCCCCAAATACATGATGTAGCACCACTCCCCATATTGCGTGTGTAGATCCTTTAACCACCCCCAAATAAATTAAGAGAAGACTCAAATTTTTGGTTTGGTTTTTGGCAGAATTTAGGCCACAACTTTATTGATTACAGTCAAGTGAGTGGTTGCATAAGCTCTGGTTCGACTAGCTCTCTGCACCCTTGCGGGTAGCGCTGACCCAGGGCACACCATAGGACAGCCTTTGGGTGAACACCCGGCAGAGTGGAAGGTGGGGTCAACCAGCCTAACTGCCAGATGCCCTCCAGACTCAAGCATGGGCACAATCCCTCTAGGGTTGACCAAACCATAGAGTCCCTGGATTCCTTTAACAGAATACCCATCGCATAGGGATGGCCAGACTGTTCTGCCACCCCTATCACCTGAACCAAAGCCTATCCGCAACCTTACAAGTTGTGACGATTTGCTATGCGGCAGGCAAAACCCAAATGGCACCAGCCAATCAGCCAGGTGGGGGAAATGCCTGCCGTTACCCTGTCCCAACAACAGACGACCCACGACGGCATAGCAAGGTAATGCGTGCAAGCCCAGAATATAGGGAGAGGTGGGCAGGTGTTCCGATGCACAGGCCCAAAAGAGGAAGCTCAGGGACACGTGCATGGGCTTAAATAGAGGTCCCTTGATAGCATTTAGCAGGCATCCCATTGGTCAGATTGCATCCAGCATCAAGGGACCTCCAATAGGGTGTTGTGGCTGTCCAAACGTTCCCACCCACAACACAGGGTTTGGTTGCCAGGTCACACCGCAACACGTGCCCTCTTGTTAGAGAGGACCTGACTTAGCCAACACAGGCCCTAAGATCAGCAGGTGACATCCTTCCAATTGTTCCACTGGTCAAGGCCCCCAAGCCAACCACCCAGAAGAAATTAATTCACACTGACACAGATTTTGCTTTAAGGTTAATGGGCAAAATTTAGGCCACAACTTTATTGATTATAGCAAATGTGAGTAGTATTGGCTTAGGCACTGGGCAATAAACTCTAACTGACTCTTGCCCACCTTGTAGGCAGTCAGGAAGGGTAAACCACCAATGAGGAAGCCACATCGGGGGAACCCGCCTGTAGCTCTCCTCAGTGTTCCCAGAGGCCTGGCATGGCCCTAGCCCCTCAAGCAGACTTCGGACTGGATCCAGGCCCTGGATTCCTTTAATGGAATACCCTTGAACATGGAGGGGCAGGCGATGGCTGACCTCCCCTCCTGCACACATCAATAATCCAATGCGTAACTACCAGACCTTACAAAGTTGTGATGATTGCTAAGAGGTAGGCGAAAAACCAAGTGGCCAGTGCCAATCTGCCAAATGTAAAAATTCCTACCCAGCCCCCATCCCAAGACAGGCGACGAACCAAAGTCCAGAGCAAGGCCAGAGGGCACCTAAAACAAAAGGAAAGATGTTCGGCAGCATGAAGCAGGTGTTCAGCACATGTCACGCTGTCACTTTTATACCCCCATGATCACCCCACTCAATTCTGATTGGCCAAAAGAGGCCTGACCTATCATGGTGCATCACTCCCCCCCATGCCAGGGGCCACCCGCACCCAGGACCATCCTTTAAGATGATCCAATCTCACGATAAGGGTGGCCCAGGTGGGATAGAGCCATCTCTGTAATGGTACCCTGACTATGCAGTTATACCTCCTGGTGCCACAAATGGCTACTACATTACTGGGCTTTGAGTGCCAGATTGAGGCACATTTGCCTTTGGTAAAATGCAATTCAATTGTCCAATATTATTATCGACTGCTGCTGTTTTGTTGTTCAGGACAGTTTTGTGGGGTTGTTGTTTAGGAAAGTTAGTTATTTTGTTGCAGGCTCAATCTGTATATGATTTTGCAGCTGGGAGTTGCAACACAGGCCAAATAGGTTTAATTGTACCGATTAGCAATTAAATCTGATTAACTGAAATGAATGAAAGGGGCGCTGCAGCAGCACCATATGTTAGAATGAATCCCTTCCCCTCTCCCGACTGTACAAATTCCACTTTCACCTACCTTCTTCACATGGTGGGTGTTGCAAAAAAAGATTAGCAAAGAGAAAAAGTGGGACGGTCACCTTCCAGTCAAGAGTTTGTGATTGGCTTTGTTCTATGAGCATTCTAGGAATAAAAGACTATGAAGAATTGGATCTGAAACTCATGAGAGAACAAGGAAATGAAATAATGGGCAAGAAAATGAAAGTCTTTGTTGAGTTCAAAGGCGCTGGAGCTCCTCTCATAATGCTAGGGCATCCAAATGCTGTAAAAATGCACTCTTCTTCAACCATATAAGCCAAGGTTTATTTATTGTGCTCCCCCCCCCTCCCAATCATTTCTCCACAATGTAAAAGCATCCTGTAATGCTCAGTTTCCTTTGGATGTTCATAGCAGGAGGGATAATTTATCATCTTCCCTCTGCCTTAAAGTTTTATGTGCCTTTCTAAAGCAAGGATCATTTTAAAACCAGTGTGTGGAATTGCTTTTGCATATTAAGTACTGCCTTGCAAGAAGAATCGGAGGACAGGGAAATGTTCTAATCCTATATTTAAAATTAACTGAGAATGATGAAAGACATCTTGTGGTATTATCATGCAGGCAACTGATGTGGCACATATATTTCCATTCACCTTCGATGACACTGTGCTAAGCAAGCTGTTTGGAAAGGGGAAAGGTAGTCAGGGAAAGGATTTCAAAAATGGTACACATTAGGAACACTTTGCTCTCAATACTGGCAGGCCCAAAGTCAGCACATGGCATCCCAGGACCTTGGCGCCCCAACAGGCTTGGAAAAATATATATATTCCAGCACTACTTTTCCATACCTAGGGCCAGGGAATAAGCTCTTTCGGAACAGGGGTGGCATGGGGGATTTTGCTCTGGTGCTAAAGGAACCCCTTTCCAAATGGTGAGAGGCAAAGGTAAGTGGTGGCAGCCAAACCAGGGCTTCCAGGATGAGGTCTGACAGTGGTGCTGTCTGTGGTACCAGTTGCAGGGATTGGCTATCAGAATCCAGCATTGCAGAACACTATGAGCAATGAAGAGGCCAGCAAGGACTCTCTCAGACTTTTCTGCATTGAGGGATACTTTATGCTGGATGGCTGTGAGATGGAAGGTCATGTAAGACTCAAAGCTCCCACGTTAGCCATGATTGATTGATTGATTCTATTTCTATGCCGCTTTCTATTCAAATAAATCCCAAAGCAGCTTACAATCAAAAAAACAAAAATAGCATAATGGAACATCACAGTTGCAGCATAAATCATATAGAAAACAAATCCTCAGTAAAAACAATCACAAACGAAACAATGACCATCTATGTGACACTATTAACCAAACAACTAAAAAATAAGCTAAACATCACAGTTACACCAAAAATCATATTAGAGGATTCACAAAGTATGACAGCATTCACATCTATGAAACAATATTAACAGCATAAACAAAATAGCCACAAAACAAACAAAGCCCTGTTGAATTTGTACACATGCTCTCCCCTCTGCCATGACTCATAAACTTCCATTCTGTTCAATGCATCAAAAATGAACCTGCAACATAATGCTCCTGGCCTCTGCTCCCTTCTGAAGGATCCTTGCAGTGGAGGTGGTCAGCACAAAGACTCTCCCCTCACATCCTTTCTGCCACTATGACATTTTCATAACAGAAAAATGGAACACCAGAATAAGACTAGGCTGCAAGTTGGAGGTTAGGTGATATTCTGGCGTGTGTTTAACTATGATTAAAAATATCATAGGTCCTCCCTGCAAGAGAGGGCACATGTTGCAGTGGGCCTGCCAACCAGGTCTAGGTGTTGGGGCAGGGACAATTGGAGCAGCCACAACACCCGATTCGTGATCCATCTGACGGGGTGCAATTGGGCTGAGGGCATGCCAATCAAAGAGTCAGATGGATCACTATTTAATGCTGCACGTGTCCATAGAGAGCCTCCTTCTCCGGAACTGTGCATTGGAACACCCGCCCACTGCTCCCTAATTTTAGGGCTTTCGCTTGACCTTGCTATGCCATCGTGTGTTGTCTGCCGTTGCTGCAGGGGCACGACAAGAATTTTCTCCACTTGCCTGATTGGATGTTGCCATTTGGGTTTCGCCTGCCACGTAGCAATTTGTCACAACTTGTAAGGGTGATGCTGATAGGGTGGAATGATCCCTTACCACCCTATCCACAGGTATTCCTCTTAAAGGATTCCATTGGACTTCTGGTTGGTATTCCCTCAAGTGGGGTGTGTCCTCTCCAGAGTTCTGGGCACACATGGGGGAATCAGAACCTGGCCTTGTCAGGTACCCTGCCCCAGGTGTGGACCTGGCTGCTGAGCCCAGAGTCAGTGCTACCTAGGTAGTTTTGGAACCAGAGCCTATGCAACCACTCACTTGATTTGTAATCAATAAAGTTGTGGCCTAAACTCTGCCAAAAACCAAACCAAAAATCTGAGTCATGTCTGAATTATTTCTAGGCCTAGGTTAAAGGGCTCCACACGCAATAAGAGGTTAGCGGTACAAAACAAAAGGATAAGGGCATGTGTTTTGGGCTTTTGCATGTCCTAGAGCTCCTTAGTGAGAAGTAGAAGGCTAGGATACTTTCTTATCCATATCAACAGAGAGCAATGATTTCACCAGAAAGCACACATCCCCTGTCAGGACTTGCCAGCCCTTGCTAATGTCTATAAACAAAATACAACTTGAGAAACAAGATGACAGGTAGGGTGGTGGAGATAGGGGTAAGATGCTGTTAACAGAAGAGAGACAGGTTTAAAAGCTCAAATTTCTTAACACCTGGGCTATGTTTCGTTCCTGCTGGGACTGATGCAAACCATCCTGGCACAGCACAGACACACACTTTGCAATACATTAAATATAGGGTTGTCTGGTGTGGGCCCACAGCTGCTGAAAGTGTTGGCATAGCTAAGTTTTCCTTGTCCATTGGCTGTGCTGCCTGGAGTCAATGGGAACAAAATCTGGGTTTTGACATCTTTCCAGAGGGCCTGTAAGACAGAGTTGTTCTGCCAGGCCTTTGGCCAGGGCTCAGCCTGACTCCCCTTCCCTTTTTGTATAAGAACTGGTACGAAAGAGGCCTCCCCGCATTCTCACAGGCCCATATAAGATCAGCGTACTCCTACCTTCTGAGATTCCCCACCACCTTCCAAAGAATATATTCTCTTTACATTTAACATTGTCTCCACACTCCATTCTTAAGGCCTTCTGCATCTTCCATGTAGCTGTGAGGATTGTAGGAATAACATTGCCAGACTGGCTGATAGCTCACTATTATTCTTGGGTTGGGTTATTGTTGTGGTGGTGGTTGTGGTTGTTGATTTCATTTCTATACTACTTTATATTGAGGGGGGGAAATCTCAAAGAGGTGGATGAACTATGGAAGGCTAATTGGGGTAGTCTAATCATTGCCCATTTTACAGATGAGAGGGTTTTTTGTTTTGTTTTTACTATTATTATTTTATCCCAATTTTCCCCTGTGACTATTTCAGGGTTTGGCAAAGTAACACAGCCTGATGTTCTGTTTAACTCTTTTTTTTAATGCCTCATTAACTGAGTTAATACATACCTCACTCTAATAGCAAAGCAATAAAACTCAATCCTTACAACAACCTGGTTTTGTAACTCCCCTTCCTCTAGCTTACGATATTATGGGACTCTTGCCAGGGAATTACAACGAAACATAGGAAATAACATGTACACATGATAGTCTCTAACAAAAATAGTGTTCACAGCTTGCTTGCAGTTCCAGCTGATATTGTAAGTTGTCTCTGCTTCTCTTTATTCTCCTCAATGCTGCGTTCCTGTGGTCGGCCTTCCACTCTTCTGTCTCGCTGAAATCAATGGGGCGCATAACTCGACACAACGCTTCAACTTTAAACTCTCATCATAGCTGCCAAGTTTTCGCTTTTCTCGCGAGGAAGCCTATTCAGCATAAGGGAAAATCCCTGTAAAAAAGGGATAACTTGGCAGCTATGACTCTCATCCTCCATAGTAGCTTGTATGGAAAACCACATTCACAGTAAAGGTTTTTCCTGACTTTCTTGCTCAGCTTTTTCTAGATGCGTGCCTTACCCTGATACTATGTGTATTTACTTGGAAATATGCCATTGTATTCTGTGTGGCTTACCCGATTTAACAGGCAAAGGCTACAGGCTTAGAGTGAGATGCACCTAATGAACTCAGTCAATGGAAGACTGGCACAATGATTATTATTATTATTATTATTATTATTATTATTATTATTATTTACCTGCCCTTCACTGTAAGGCCATGGTTAAAACTGTTAAAACAGTTTTAAACAACCCACAGTCACAAAATTAAGGTGGATCCTAAAAACACACACCTCTATAAAATCCAGCCTATATAGCTATTTAAAAAATCATAGCTCTATAGGTCAGGGTACTGCATTTTGGGTAAATGACAGGTGAACACCGCTTGGCTTTCATTCTAAAGTGGCACTAAAATGCTGGTAAGGTATGCAGAGGGGACAGTGACCTGTGGTGGCGGTGCAAAAACTGCAAAATAAAAGATCTCAGGGCAGTTCACATTTTTGCAAAGCAATTTCCCTTCATACAACGCAGAACTGAACATGCGGTGGAGACTATTGTAGCTTTAAGAAATATGATTTATTCACATATTTACACCGGGATTTAGATGGGGGGAAGAGTTCAGATCTTACAGCGTTATAGCACTGGAGTGCAAGGACTCCGCTACATTTGTCACAATAATGAGATTTGATTGCGTTTTAAACATGCAACACCAGATGGCACAAGAGAGCGAGAATGGTTTAAAACGGCCTTTCACGTAGGAATTTTTTTTAAATCTAATTTCTCATTTATAGCATTGTATCCCTGTGTTTAAATTCACCCTAAGTCATCTCTCCCAGCCAGCCTGTGTGAGATGGCTCTATCTTTCTACTCCCACTTCTTCCCAGCACACCTTGCTTAAAAAACCACTATTTTTCTGTCACCTCACCCACCCACCCACCCATCAGCTTGGCAACCTCTGTCTGCCTAAGCCCAAGATTCCTCTTAGATGGGCCGTCAACACCTTTTGTCATGCTAATGCCTCAATTCCGGGAGAGGCACTGGCTTGGAAAGGAAGCTTAGTCTGTATTTTTTCCACTAGCCTGAAATTTTCCCTTCAGTACTCCAAATAATCAAAACCCAACCATTTATTAATTTCTAGGGTTTAGGAGTCCGTCCCCCCCCCCCAGTCTACAACCACTGATGGAGGAAAGTGGGTACGGGTGTGTGTGGCGTGCACCGAGTGTCAGCCATGAGGGTGGGTGATATTGCCACGCCACCCACCCCTCGCTTGCCGCACGGGCGGCGGGCCACTAGGGATGATGCTGCTATGGGCGGCTAGCAGCACCCCTCCCAATGCTCGTAGTGCGGGCGGTAGGCGGCTAAGGACGCTCACCGTGTGGGCGGCTAGCCCCACCCCAGCAGGCCAGCTAGTCCCGCCCCCACACCACTCTGGATGCCGGGGGAGGTAGCTCCGCCCCTGTCTACAACAGCATGTATTTTAATACACACTTAACCTGAGTATACACATTACTTGGCTGGAGATTTTGCATTCCAAAATCTTGAAAAGTGTGAAAGTCTAAGGAGGACTGTGTTTCAGTTTGTGTATTGTTTTGGGAAGTGTGAATTAGCTAAGTACACCCTGAAATGCAAACTGAATCAAATTTCTTTCGCATCCCTTGTCATGACTGTTTAAAGTGGCATGACACTGCTTTAAATGTGTAGAGCAGATGGGGCCTATGTGAGAAACTAAAAAGGTAAAGGACCCCTGGACGGTTAAGTCCAGTCAAAGGGGACTATGGGGTTGCAGCGCTCATCTCACTTTCAGGCAGAGGGAGCTGGTGTTTGTCCACAGAGAGCTTTCCGGGTCATGTGGCCAGCAAGACTAAATGGCTTCTGGCACAACGGGACACTATGACGGAAACCAGAGTGCACGGAAACACTGTTTATCTTCCCGCCACAGTGGTACCTATTTATCTACTTGCACTGGCATGCTTTTGAACTGCTAGGTTGGCAGGAGCTGGGACAGAGCAACAGGAGCTCACCATGTTGTGGGGATTCGAACTGCTGACCAGCAAGCCCAAGAGGCTCAGTGGTTTAGACCACAGCGTCACCCGCATCCTCATGTGAGAAACTGCAGCATGATAGCAACCTGTGTAGTACAGTGGTGGTAATGTTGCATTGGATTAGAACCAGGGAGACTTGGGGTGGTAATCAACTAAGTTTTGCTCAGAGTAGACCCACTAAAATCAATGAACATGACTAAGTTAGGTCCAGTTTGTTGACTACCACCCCTGGATCCAAATCCCATTTAACCATGAAGTTCACAATCTCTCAAAAATACCTTTCCGGGTTGTTGTAAGAATCTGGTGGAGAGAACAGTATAATTAATAATGACAGATTTTCATGTAATCTTGCAAAAAGAAGCTATTTGTTCAGTCTTCACTATTATTTTATGAGATCACCCACATTATTATACACAGATGAGGATGAACTTCAAAGCAAGTCTCCTCTGAAACATCCAAAAATTAAATAAGGTGAAATCTCACATTGGGGTTGGGTGATAGCTCTGCCCAAACTATGACCTTTTTTTGAACAGATAGGGATCGAGTTTAATGAATGATCACAGATCTTTCAGAAGACACTTTTAGAGTAAACTGTTACAGCTATGAGACATCCTACAGTTTACTCTCTGCTATCGGTAAATCTGAAACCTTTCTGCATTAAAATGGAAACGAGAGTTTCCCAGGCAAAATGATCTGTGTTTGCATATCAGGCCACCGTGGCATTGAAATTTCCCTTTTTAACACCCCATAAAAATGACATGGACTTTGGAAACAGATATAAAAAATATATAGTTAAACCTAGTATGTGGACTGAAACACTCCTTTGATAGTATACGCTTAAGGACTTTGGGGAAGAGCCTGTCACTTTTCAGCAAAAAGAGCATTTATATCCTCTAAAAATATATATATGCTAGAAGTCACTGGAGACACATTTGAAATTTCATGTATACATTGTAAAGGGATGCTAAATTCTCCACTGGCAGAGGAAAGGAGAAGGAGTGGGGGGTGTACCTGAAATATCAAGTCTTGAAATATCAGAGGGAGGTTAAAGGCTCTCAGGGTGTGTTCTTGTTTCCTTCACTTATCCTCAACAAATCGCAGTCCTGCTGCGAACCCTTGCATCTTACTCCAGAGACTTCAGGTGAGAGACTGTATGCAAAATGGTTGTGATATATCATACATCTTTCTCCACAACAAAATGGTCAGGGAGAGGGCAGAAGAACTACAGAGACCGTGTTGAATGCTCCTATAATCACAAAACCTTTAAAAAAAAATAGTGTCTGCCCAGACACTGAGGTCCAGCGCCGAGGGCCTTCTGGCGGTTCCCTCGCTACGCTACGAGAAGCCAAGTTACAGGGAACCAGGCGGAGGGCATTCTCGGGAGTGGCACCCACCTGTGGAACGCCCTCCCACCAGAGGTCAAAGAGAACAATTACCAGACTTTTAGAAGGCATCTCAAGACAGCCCTGTTTAGGGAAGCTTTTAATGTTTGATGGATTTCTGTATTTTAATATTTTGTTGGAAGCCGCCCAGAGTGGCTGGGGGAATTATTATTATTATTATTCAGCAAATACTACAGGCTACAGTGGTTAAACATGTTTCCCTGATGTCAATGGACTTTTGTCCACCAAGTAAGTGGCCATCTGCAAGCACTGAAAATGGGCTTTAAAATTGTGTTCATTTAAAAACGCTTGTAGCATTAAGTTAAATTCAACAGTGAAAACAAGTTTTAATGGATTTAACAATAGATTACTGAATGGTATACCAGTAGTTCATGTAAAATATGCAGGGAAGTATGATATGCAAAATGAACCATGGAGAGAGAAGAAGAAAATTCATTGATTTAAGGTTGTTTGAATGAATATTCTGAAATGTAAATCAGAAAATTTAATTTAAAATATATATTAAAAAAAGGAAACGGGGTCTAAAAAACATACTGGGATGGGTGAGTGTCACAAGGATGTTAGCTCTGCTCTGCTCCCTCTGTGTGTTCAGCAGGTGACTTTCTCTGGTGGGTAAGGTAGTCTCCTTTTCTCATGGAGGGTCCCATGCCTTTTGGAAACCTGATTTTACAGGGATCCCAAAAGCACAAGTACCAATGTTTTTTCCAACACTTTGCTTACAACCCAGGACATTTTCGGTAACGGACAGACCACCTGTACAACTTCTTACAGATATCCCCAGTGCTTTTTCTCTGGAAAAATTTTTTTTAGGGGTAATCTCATTTTCCTACTCATATTGAAATACTGCCCCTCAATGAGGTCAAACTTAGATTCACACAATGTTTAGGGGGTATGCATACCTCTGTGTACCCCTAGAAAAAAAGCACTGGCTATCCCACCCTCCCCCTGCCACCCAGTTTTCTGCAGGAAGCACTGATTTCCGAGTTGGGTTTTTTTTTTTTTTTTTTAAAAAGGCAAGTCTGTCATCAGCGAGACTAACGGAGATTGACGAAGGAAGTGTAATTGACTTGTTATGGCTTGACAGGGCCTGTTTTGTGAAGCATGTGGGAGTTTTATGACGAGTCAATTGGCACTTGGAAAACTTTTGATTGCACTCTGTCCACTTGCCTGCATTGTTTATAGGTATTTAATCAAAGTGCTCGGAATCGTTTTTAGGGAGAGGCCCCAAACCGGGGTCCGGATTACACAATTTAATCAAACCTTTGCACCTTTTGCCGTTGCTATCTTTTAAGGGCTATAAGTGGATGCGAAAGTGCAGCTGTAACAGTTTTACAGCCCGTTCTGCAGGGACTGAGGGAACGCTGCATTTTAATGGTGCATCAGTTCTCGCTGATTTAGTGTGTAATGAAACCCCTGCCAGAGCTGAGATTACTATGCCTTCAAGTCAGTAGGACTTACGCCATTACAGTGCATACTAATTGCACCTGGAAGCATGGAAATTAAATCATCAGTTCTGTAGTGAGGAAAGGAAAAATATCTTTTCCTTTTTCTCCCCTTTCATTGATCTTGGAGTTGGCTATGGTGATGATTCCAACACAGAGAGGTTTCAAGTGTCTTATTTATATTGTATACCTAGGGTGCTCATTGAGGCCAATGTTTCCCTTGGCATTGATTTCAAAGTGATTAGGATTGTATGCTAACGCACCTTTCTCCTCTTCATCATTATTGAACAAAATCCCAGCACAACCATCAATGTATTTATCCTTTGTAATGTTCCCTGGAGGTTATAGAAAGCCACTTTTATTCTCATCTTATGAATGAAAAGAGCGAGCGGGGGGGGGGGGGAGAGAGAAAGCACGGTGGGAACATCTTTCAAAATCTTGCAAATGGAACTTCTTTCAGATGAAAGGAGAGGGAGCGTTTGGTATCACTTTTAATGATATGTGGCTCGTTGTCTTCCTTAGTTCAAGATGTGCTGTCTCTCACAATACTCCACAGGCTCTCTTCTGAGCTCAGGCAATGAAAGGTGTCCATGGAGATAAATTAGGATGACATAGGAAGAGAGCAACTTGCATCAGACCAAGTCGGACCATTTGTCCATCTTGGTCAGGATCATCTGCAGTGACTGGCAGTGGCTCTGCAGGGTTTCAGCCCGATCTGGAGATGGGGACTTTCCACATGCAAAGCATGGGTTTTGCCACGGACTTACAGCTCTTCCCAAGGGACGGTAAGGACTCATTTGAATGCTTGGTTTACACTGTATCATTTTGATTGTCCATTTCTGCACCCTTTCCAGCTCTATAATATCCTTTTTTCTGAGGTGTGGCAACCAAAACTATAAACAACTGTTGGTTGCACCATAGATTGCTATACCTGAAGGAGCGTCTCCACCCCCATCGTTCAGCCCGGACACTGAGGTCCAGCTCCAAGGGCCTTCTGGCGGTTCCCTCACTGTGAGAAGTGAGGTTACAGGGAACCAGGCAGAGGGCCTTCTCGGTAGTGGCGCCCGCTCTGTGGAATGCCCTCCCATCAGATGTCAAGGAAATAAACAACTATCTGACTTTTAGAAGACATCTGAAGGCAACCCTGTTTAGGGAAGTTTTAAATGTTTGATCTTTTATCGTGTTTTTAATATTCTGTTGGGAGCTGTCCAGAACAGTTGGGGAAACCCAGCCAGATGGGCAAGGTATTAATAAATAATAATAATTACTACTACTACTACTAAGACAACGTTTTGATAGTGGCTGGTTCATTTCCAGTCCTTTTCCTAATGATCCCTCATGTAGATTTCACCTTTTCAGCAACTGCTGCCCAATGGGGGCTGATTCACACCAGTGGGTTGTTGTTTTAATCAGTGTTATTGCTTCTTATCTCCTGACAATACACATGATGCTCTCCCCAGTCAGTGTTGATACCACTACTTCTGACATTTTCCCCAGGATTTTTCAGACTAGCTTTATGCTGTCTCTTAAGAGTTATTGCATTTTGCTCTTGCTCTTCATCTCATTTGCACTGTAAATGTGAAGTTTCTGTTACCTATTTTTATTTATTGATTGATTGATTCAATTAATATACGGCCCTATACCCGGAGGTCTCAGGGCAGTTCACATAAAATATCACAATATTTAAAATCAAAGAGAAAACAATAACCCAATAACACCCCAAAAGAGCCGCATTTTAAAAGGGTACAGGATGTCGATCAGGTCAACCGATGGCCTGATTAAAAAGGAACAATTTTGCCTGGCACCTAAAGGTGTATAATGAATATTTGCTTCTCAATATAGACTGCACAGCTCCAAATATAAATTTCCAATTAAACAAAATCTGACTATCTTGAATGCAGGGTACAGGATGAACTGATCACTCTGCCGGAAATGGGGGCATGAGGCATAAACACTTTGGCTGGGGCAGACTGGGTGCTGCTCTTTGACCAAGGACAAATAGATGCCATATTAGGCAAATGGGGCACTGTTGGTCATTATTATAGAGCTGGCACACAAGCCAAGATTCAGCTAAAAGAACCCCCTCTGCAGTATTTTCTCCCACTGAGGTACCAAAAGTGTCTTTCCACCACTTTCTAGCCCTTGCTATCTGCCTGACCAAAGATGGCTTTTGGCAAACTGTCTGTGCATGTACTATGAGAAGTCTTCAAACCCTAAAGCTTTGGAATTTGTGAAGGGTCAGTTGCAGTCAACCTGCTCACAAACCACAATAGTCTTTGTGGGGGGGACGGGGCGGGAAGCATTGGTTTTCTGACTGTCCAGCAGTGCATTGTTGGGGGGGGGGGGGAATCTGTGTTACACAACATTGATCAGTGTATTTTCTGCATAGCCGATGTGGGAAGCAGTCTTGTAAGTGGTGAAGGAGTTACTAAAATGCCGTGGCAGCTTCTTTCAGAGTTGCCATATTTACCTTTGATTCTTTAGCTATTCTGCTTAGCTAAAGGATTGCTAGGATTCTTACGTTAGGGTGGTGTTAGCCCTGCCTTACCAGGGCATTGGGGGGGGGGGCAATAAGATCTCCCAGCAAGTCACTCAAAAATGTTTTCTTCTTCTTTTCTTCTTTTTTAAGGCCACCCAATAGGTTTGTGTGTGACAGCAAACTAGAGGTAAGCTATTCCAAGATAACTTTCATAAGCTTCCACTGAATATTGATCAGTTTTTAGGTAAAAGAAAGAGATGAGGAAGGTTTATTCTAGACAGAATAAAAGTCTTTAAAAAGAAGGGGGGTGAGCCTCTCTCTCCCCAAAATTCATATTGAACACTTTCAGAATGAGGAGAATTCCATATCATGGCAGTCAGGCACTTCACAAAATTACATCTGCTATAGCTATTTCAACAGTAGAAAGCACTGCCAACTCTCCAAAATAAGGAAAGTTGGCAGTATTTTCCCTTGTTGAAATGGCTACAGCAGATGTAGTTTTTGTTTTAAATAAAAAAAAACTGCCAATGCTGAAGTCAGATGATTGTAGGGGTGGGGAGGTGCTGTGAAATTAGGCCAGGCTCTAGCCCTGACCTGGTATGTTTTCAGGGTTGTGTGAAAAGAATATTGTTATAGGATTGTGAGGTCACTGGGTAATATCTGTGAATCCCTTTGACGTCTGTGGTTCTGTAGCTGTGAGGTTTAGAATCTAGTAGCTGAACCAGTCAAGCCAGTCTCTTCGTCAGATAATGGCTTTAGTTGGCCGGTTGCCATAGCAACAACTATGTGAAGATGCTTCCGGGAGGATGGGGTGGACTGTGCATTTTCAAATACAGACTTTGAACATATAAGGAGCATCTCAGGAACAAGTAAGCTAGCCCTACCTCTTAGAGGCTGATGGCCACACTCCCCAGATCACATGCAATTCACATCAAGCTGAAGGGGGTCAAGGTGGTGGGTACAGAGGTTCGTGCATAGGTCCCTATTCTGAATGACATTTATTGTATGACATCTGTCTGGCTGTGACTAATATGTGCCTTGGAATCGAGGAGCAGGCTAGCCCACTCATGCATGAAAAGCCCTTCAGAGTTAGTACTGAACGCCTAAAGTGGCTTATAAAATCCTTCATAGAGTTCTGCACAGACTCTGTACAGACAACCAAATTACACCAGATAAACTAACCGGTTGCAATCTCTCACATAAGGAGAATGTTGACTTTTTGTTTTATCCTGCCAAGTGGTGAGGAAGAAATATACCAGATCTGTACAGATGAGTGGTGAAATGTGAATTAATATTAGTAATCGGGTCCAGTCTGCTTATGAGGAATGTAACAGCTACTTGATGGGTCACAAGTTGCAGAAAAGTAGACTGCAAGGTGCTAAGTTGAGTTTGAAGGAGAGACACGAATTGAAATGCACTGCATCTGCCTTTACTTACTCTAAGCCCTATTGAATTCCAAAGGACTTTACAGTAAACTCGCATAGTACCTGTTTGCATGTATTTTATTTTATTATATTTATTTATTTACCAGTGGGCAAGTAGAAGTAGTTTTTGAAAGGCTGTGTAGTTAAAGAATTTTTTGCTCTTTTAAAATCCACTCCAGAATATACAGTAGTGTTTTCCTGAAAAAGATACAATGTGGAATGACAGACTTTTCATTTCTTCGGAGGATGTTGGGCAAAGCAAGTCTAGCAGAGGAATCGTGGATACCTACCAAAAACAAGACTGACTTTTGTCGAGAACTGCAGATGTATCCCAGATGAAAGTTGCTAAATTAAACCATCAGGTCTCCACCTTCTTGTCAGATAGCAAGTTAATTTTCACAGCTAAAACCAGTAGAGCGTGTCACTTGTTTTTTACAAGATAGTCCATTATAATGAGTTGGATGTGGCTGCACACTGACAGGAATCGGGAAAACAGAGGTTTCTATTTAATAACATATGTAGAGTCTTTGGCTGTTTACAAAACTGTGTGGGTGGGTTCATCACATACATCAGGTCTTCCCTTAAGTCTAATTCCTGTTTACAGATTCGGTGGGGGGAGAGACACATTGGTCTTGAGCCATAAAGCATGAATGTTAAAAGCAAGACCATCTTGGAATGGTTCTGTGATTTTTTTTTTTCTCAAAGAATTCCCCAGTTACAAATCAGTCTGCCTTCTTTCTTGATTATCAAAGGTTGGAATGGTCTTTGCCTTCCACTTTGGCACCATTTTGAATTTCATGTCCTTGGGAAATAGCTAATGCTTTGCAGATTTATTCCAAGGTGGTTAAGGGATTTAGAGCTCTGGTGAGAGATGATTCTGTAGTGGGGGCAAGACAATGCGAGAGTCCATTTTGTGAGGCTCAGAAAGTCTGAAGTAAAGGAAGTGATCCTTAGTAAACTGATCTGTGCTCCCACAACAACACTATGAATTTTTTTAAGCATTTTTGTGGAATTACAGCATAGACATAGCCCTGGTTCTGGTTTCCCCAATTACTTAATATTTTAAAACATTGCATTGCATTGCATGACAAGTCCTGAATCTCCAAGATTCTGCAAGAAGGCTTACATCTTATTGTAAAGCATCTGATGGAGTCACAATTGAATTACCATACATTTCTTGGAATATCTCAGGAAATATTCTCATTCCAGTTAGGAGGAACTTGACTTTGGGAGTCATTTCACCTAAAATACATATTTATTTATTTATTATTAATTTATCCACCTTTCTTCACAGAACTCAGAATGCCATGTCTGCTCCCTCTTCATTTTTATCCTCACAACAGCTTACTTACATAGGGTACACCATGAAATAGTGAGTGTCCCAACGCCACCCAGTGAGTTTCATGGCTAAGACAAGATTTGAACCCGGGTCTTCCTGCTGTTGTTCAATACTGAACTTAATTGACCACACCGTACTGGCTCTCATATTTTATTGTCCCATTCTGCCTCTGTTGCTATTTTGGATGAACATACCTCACCCGCCGCCGCCCCCCTCCAAATTTATTTTTTAAAATGCAAACTATATTAGCATGTCTTCTAACCTAATGAAATATTTTTCATCTACATGCTGATGCCAATGTATTACCAAAATTAAAGGTGCTGAAAGAAGTTTTAAGAGACCACAGCATCTAATAAAGGGAAATTGTTGGCACACTATATTTTGCCTTATCCTTCATATCTAGCAGATATCTCGTCCCCATAACTTTGAAATTACATATTACAGATACATAAAAGAAGCTTATATTTTCCCAATGACACTTCTTTCTGCCATTGCTTTCTCCCACCAGTTCAGCAGGCTAAACTTGGGCAATGAAATGATGCATGGCAAATATAGATATTGGTATGCCTGGTGGAAAGGGATATAAATAAATAAAATAAATATCTGATTACAAATGGTTGACTTACTGAAATAAATGTACAGCCCCGAACTGCAGACTGTTCTGTATAGATATCAGGAATGGACAAAGCTGTCAATTTTGGTTGTTCTCATTTCTCCCCAATGTTTTCAGTTTTACATATTTCCTATCAGTTTGCAATTTTATTAGAAAAAAAACCACATGAAAATCAATTGTGATTTTAGTGCAAATTTCACCTAATATGTCTGTATGCAATTTTGTCTAATATAATACATGGTTGTATGCTATTTTCACTACTATATGCTTTTTAATGTAGACGCTACCCGGTAATATGCATTTTTGCACACATTACTTGGCCGCAGAACTGCACTGCAAGTTCAGAGCGGTGTAAATTTTGAAGGGTGTCTGTGACAGCTCATGCATTATTTTGGAAAGTGTGTCTTTCATGGGTTCCTTTAAATGTAAACTTAACTGACATTCTCCCCCATCCCCAGGGCAGTCCCGAGCAGGTTGGCCGCCCTGGCGCTGAGGGGCGGAGATCTCCCCGGCGCCCCCGCCCTGGCAGGGTGTAGCATGGTTTCCACGTGGCTTTGCCGCCCTGCGCCACCAGGGGTCTACCTAGAGCCGGCCCTGCCCATCCCTCATACAACACTCTTCTCTGTGTCATAATCAAATGTACAATCTAATGCAGGCAATTCAACATCACAGATTAAATGAAAAAGCTGCACAATTTAACACACTGTATGGTAGTTCACAACATAAGAACAAAATGGCTTCAGTTCTGTTCGCGACAAACTTTGCATCTCTATTAAGAGAATGAGCTGGTGTCAGACAATATTTCAACATTGCACGATCATTCCAGTTCAGAGGAGAAGAAGAAGAAAAGAAAAGCAACTTTGTAGTTTATGACTACATTAAAAAGATACAAGCTGGACAAAAATCACCCTCTGTTTTCAGCCCTTTGCTTCTTCCTTTTGCTGAAGAAAAGTAGCAAGAGGAAAGTTCCTAGAATAGACAACTCTGTTATTAGGTTCCTGCTTAATTTATTTCCATCCATCTCAAAATACATGCATGAAAATAATCTTGTACATTTTCATTTCAACATCTCAAATGAGGCATAAAATCAGAAAATCTCTTTTGTGGTGGAATAACCCTTCTGAGAAACCAGAGGGCAGGTTTCAGCACAGCCCTATGTGACTGGAGCCAATTGTCTTCTACGCCTGACTGCTATTCCACTGGAAAGGGAAAGCAGCAATTGTGATTGAAAGACCATGCTATGTCCACACACAGCTCTGATAGTTGTGAGACATATATAGTCCTGCATTGATGGGTGCCAAAGTACCTGGATATGGAATATCTTCAGAGCAGGATGTGGAATGAGATGCAAATTTTGCAAACTGACCAGATACAGATCATGCTCGACAAAAAGGCCCTGGTTTTTTTGGTGGTGTTCAGCAGCAGCTATTTGCTGATTGGGTGAAGATTAATAGAGTCATCAGATGGGCTGAGCCAGCAATTTGAGAGAAAGAGTTCCATTCTATGGAAGAGGTGGGGCAGCTCGTAGTGCACCAGGAACTGTCAATGCAGCTGGAATAGAAGGCTGCTTGTGGAATGAAATTATTGAAGTGTCGGGTTACTGTTCCTTTGTATTTTACGCAGGCAATAAAAGACTGACTCTAGGAGATTTATGTTCTAATGGATTGACTTGACAGTGAAGGAGACAGCAAGCAATTTGCCCCAAACAAAAGAAGAACAATCCTTAAAGAATTGATTATAGTGGGAAGGTATGCTTGTCTAGTTCTTTCCAAGAATGAATAAAGTTTTTAACCTTCTCAGTGGATTCTAATGGCTTTTCAGCTCTGCCCATTTATATTTATGAAGCCTCCTTTCCGGATAACACAGTAATGCCTAGATACTGTTGATTATTGACCCTTATAAGACTTCAGTTTGTCTTACTAAATATCTTCTTTCCTTTATGTGCTGCAGCATGGTATGGATCGGGGCTCTCTGCTGCTCTACTTTTGACACATTAATTAAGCTCCAGTTCGGTGCATTGGTTAAAGAGCTGTCAATGGCAGTTTTCTTTTACTTAACACTTGTGTTTTTCAGTATGTTCTTCAACGCTCACTTCCTTCCGAAGCGAAAATATATATATGTGAGGTCCTGGTGTGAAAGTTGTGTTAAACATTGCAATAGCAGCCACTCTGTCTCTGAGCATTCTGAATTCTGTCCTGCCAGCTTTAAAAAGTTACTTCCGAGTTAATTACATGCCACCTAGTGATATAAGGTGCTTGGTTCTACTACTTTAAATTATGGTACAAGGAAATTTTTATAAGGCAGTGCTATGCCAAAACCTCACCTCTAGTGTTCATGCCCTGTGAAAGAGGCTTCTATTTTCTTGCCTCATTCACAGAAGGCATGGTATCTGAAAAAGTGTGCATGCACACAAAAGCTCCTACCAATGACAAACTTACCGTAGTTGGTTTCTAAGGATGCAGGTGGTGCTGTGGGTTAAACCACAGAGCCAAGGGCTTGCCGATAAGAAGGTCGGTGGTTCAAATCCCCACGATGGGGTGAGCTCCTGTTGCTCTGTCCCAGCTCCTGCCAATCTAGCATTTTGAAAGCATGTCAAAGTGCAAGTAGATAAATAGGGACCGCTACAGCGGGAAGGTAAACGGCGTTTCCGTGTGCTGCTCTGTTTCGCCAGAAGCGGCTTAGTCATGCTGGCCACATGACCTGGAAGCTGTACGCTGGCTCCCTCAGCCAATAATGCGAGATGAGCGCCGCAACCCCAGAGTCGGTCACGACTGGACCTAATAGTCAGGGGTCCCTTTACCTTAAGGTGCTATTGGAAGGAATTTTATTATTTTGTTTCGACTATGGCAGACCAACACGGCTATCTACCTGTAACTAGAGGGTATTAGAATTTCTTGAAAGTTTTGGTGTGAATTTGCCTAAGCCTCTTTTAAAACCATCGAGGGATAGATCAGGAAGGGCCAATCTACAACTCCCATCAGCCACAGCCAGCAAAGTCATTGATCACCGATTATGGGAGTTGTAGCCAGCCCAGGGACATCTGGTGGGCACCAGGGTAAGGTCTTTTACACTTCCCTGATTCTTCCTTTTGGGGGAACTGGATATGAACACTTTGGCACATGAAAGCAGTACATGCTGCTGACTTCTTCTTTGGGAAAGTCTGCTCCTTCATGCAGCTGATGGATACATTTCTCCAGTGTGCTCCAATGAAATTGCTTTGACTAACCAAAAGACTTGCTGAAACAAAAGGTCTGGATTCGATGCTTTGCCTCCATTGATGGAAGCACCCTCTCTGCTTTTAGAGAGTCCCCTCCCCTGAATGCAAATCTCCTTCTGTGAATGGAAGCTCTTGAAACAAGGATCCAAACCAAGATACACTACAAGGTATTTTTTATATATATTAAAATACACCCAACACATCAGAATGAGCATTTAGGAGATTCTGGGAGCTGCAAAAAATTGATATTAACCACTCCTGTGGCCCTCTAATGAAGGGGAGCATGCAAAACTTCGAATAAACAAATCAGTCCCTCCAACAGCTCTTACTGTCAGGAAGTTCTTCCTAATGTTCAGGTGGAATCTTCTTTCTTGTAGTTTGAATCCATTGCTCCGTGTCCGCTTCTCTGGAGCAGCAGAAAACAACCTTTCTCCCTCTTCTATATGACATCCTTTTATATATTTGAACATGGCTATCATATCACCCCTTAACCTTCTCTTCTCCAGGCTAAACATACCCAGCTCCCTAAGCCATTCCTCATAAGACATCGTTTCCAGGCCTTTGACCATTTTGGTTGCCCTCTTCAGGACACGTTCCAGCTTGTCAGTATATTTCTTGAACTGTGGTGCCCAGAACTGGGCAGAGCAGAACACAGTGGTACTATTACTAAATGAATGAATGAATGAATGAATGAATCAGCATCAGCATCAACTGCAGCTTTGAATGTCACAATAAAGCATCTCCATATAGGTTGACAGTGACATGAAAAAACTGGAATCTCCTATTAATGGAGAATGAGTCATGAGCTGGAAGCTTCCATGAGAAAGACGGTGGAGGTAGCATAGGAACAAACAAAGTTGGCTTATACCAAGCCAGACCATTGAACTAGCTAAGTCAGCATGGTCTACACTCCCTCCAGAGCTTCAGGCAGAGTTCTCTTCCTACCCTACCTGAGCTGGAATCGAACCCAGGACATTGTACATGCAAAGCGAATGCTTTATCACTGAGCTATGGCCCTTCCCCAGCACACACACTGTGAGACCATTAAATCCATTAAGCCACCATAAGCACAGCAGGCTCATCAAGCAGCATCTTTGTCTTTCTCTGTTGGTCCTACTTCTGCCACTCATTGTCTCAATTGTTATAACTAGCTAAAAGAAGGTGCACCCCCCGCATCCCAGCCAGGATGGTGCACGAGTGATTGGCAACCAGCATTAGGCAAAGGTCAGTGCTAATTATGGTGTCTTATTTGCATGAGGAATCTTGAAAGATGGGGACTAAACCGTCGATGGCATTTGCTGCCAACAAATTACTTGGCTGACAGGGCGATGTCACTGCTCATCAATGCTGATCTAGTGTAAGCTGGTACTTGAGCAATTAAGGAAGATAGAAATGGTGCCTCAGAGAGTTACCTTCCAGTGAATAATTACTCTAGGTGTCAACAAGCATGGGGAAAAGAGATATATTTACTATATACGTGAATCAAGGTTATAAATAATTAGATAGTTGCTTAGGATAATCACCTATGTCGCCAGCACACTAATCTTCCTGCCTTTGCCTCTTGTTTCCTTAAATCTTCGCAGTGATTATTCCTATTCAAGAAGGGATAGATAATTATGTATATGATGATTAGCCACTGCTGAATAGACAAAACACAAACATTTTCCTTATTAATTGAGCCATATGAATTGATAGACAGGGGGGAGAAAATTAAATTATTTACATACAGGGCTATCCGATGATGATGAAGTCTTTACAAGTAAGACATGGCACTTCACTTTGTATTGTGTTTTGTTTCTGTCTGAAAACTAAAGGTGAAGTTTTTATGGCCCCCTCGATACCACTGGTGGAGAGATGGACAGCTGCACAGACCAGGTGGGTAGCGGATAATGTGAAAAACCTGACAAAGGGCTGAGACACCAGAGAGACACTTGCAGTCTGATGATACTATGCTAGATACATTTTGTACATATGGTTTCTAGATCATGCACAGAGAACACACTGTAACACATGACAGAGGAGACTGCTTGATTTGGACAAATTGTGCATTACCCCACCAACCTTCACCAACTCCCAACTGGCTAGCTGGCTGGCTGGCTGTGGAACTGTCTGCTAGCTTCCTTCTTCTTGGGTCAGTGTTGACTCTTGATAGATGTCAACAGGAAGGATCATTGGGACTAGAATTCGTTGATGCTGCCTATCATTGGTTTGGTCCACCGAATATTGGTCTCTCTTCCTTCTGCCCCAGTAGTGTCAATGGGCCCCAGCCCCCTCCAAATGTACAGCTTCTAAATACATAGGCTCTGTACATTTGGAGAAGATCAGTTCATGGAAGGAAGGAAGGGACAGTACCAACCCCCCTCCACATGTTGATTATTCATTCACATGAGGAGGAACAGGATGTTGAATGGGGCAAGCCCACAATTCACTCACACATTGGCATGGACACCCGAGACAGGTAAGCCTTCATTCATTGATCTCTGTTCATGGAAGCTTTCCCAGATCATGGAGCCATGACTGCAGATTGTTCTAAGATCTAGGGTAACCAAAAGGAGGGGGAAATCACAGGAATGAAAATCACAGGAAAGTGTGACACAAGCATTCCGCAAGGCAAAAGCATGTGCCGTTTTACTGAAAACAAAAACCAGAGTGTAACATGGAGCAGGTTCAGGCTTCCCTCACATATTCCCTTGCCTTTTTCATTGACACCTCTAGCCTGAACCAGGCATAGGCAAACTCGGCCTTCTAGATGTTTTGAGACTACAACTCCCATCATCCCTGACCACTGGTCCTGTTGGCTAGGGATGATGGGAGTTGTAGTCCCAAAACAGCTGGAGGGCCGAGTTTGCCTATGCCTGAACTGAACTGTTGAAAGATTATTTCATGTCACACTCAGTGCCAGAGTTCATTATTTGATTATTTGTTAACAGAATTTATAGTCTAACCAAACACTCATGGCAAATAGAAACAGCTGTAAGTAAACGTTTTAAATGTGTTGTAAAGTGTAATATACAAATGTGACACTAGATGGTGACAGGGAGCTATGCAAAATTCAATATATTTTTAAAAACTTTTTAAAAAATCATTTTCACAGTGTTTTTATATATGTGCATAGATTCCACCTTATACTGTGTCAGGTCATTTGTTCATCTAGCTCAGTACTGTCTACACTGACTGGCATCCAGTGTTTCAGGTGTGGTTCCTTCCCATACCTACTTGGAGATGCCAGGGAGTGAACTTGGGACCTCATGAATGCAAAGCAGGCGCTGTACTGCTCATCTATGCTCTTCCATGACTCACCCTGTAATAAAAGCAATATAAAAACTATGGAAGCAAAAGTTAATGCATTTAAAATCCCATTAGAACTTAGTTATGGCACAAAAGGAAGAGTGTCAGGGAAGTGGGGTGGAATGCTTTTATACTGTTATTGTAACTATGCTGAAAATTCAATAAAATTTAGGTAACAAAAACAGGGGGAAATGGCTGATAGATCCTGGGTTCATTCTTTCCATCTCATGAACTGATGTGCTCAGATGGCAGTTGATCCAAATTGCATCATTTAGACCTTGTTTCACACTGATAGCATGGAGGTCACAAATATGAAATCAAAATGTTTCGATGCTTCAGGTAAACATGAACAGCATTTTTTTATAAAAAAAATGGATATCACAACTTTAAAATTGATAGAATACTTTCATACTGATTTTAAAAAGTATCTCAGCTTTAAAATCAGTTGGAACCAGGCTATTGCAGAATAAAGCAAGACACCATATAGCAGGTGGTGAACAACCTTTCATATGGAAAGCAGGGAAGGGGACCTTCAATCATCCCTGACCATTAGACAGTAGTTGGGGCTGATGGGAGCTGGAGAGCAACAGCATAATGGAAGCCAACAGGCCGATATAACTCTGATATAAAGGTAGGACCTTGGATAATGATCACTGGAGTATTGCAAGCATGCCCATATTTTCATGTGTGGAGTGTAGAACTAAAGTTGGCTGTGGTGCTGCCAAACAAAGCCAAAAGTTTCTCAAGAGCTTTGTAGATATATCTCGCCTCAAATCCACAAATCATCCAGCAAGGACATAAAGTGAATCTTTGATGTTTTCAATACATGAATAATTCACTCTTTGGAGAGTGTATTGATAGGTGGGTGAAAGACCAACCCTCCAATCTCTCATTCACTTGTTATCACATGAAAAATCCTATTGAAATTTGCTTAGAACAAATCAATATATACCAGATTTCATGGCCGGCCATAGCCAAGCCATGCGGACCTCCCTCTCAGGCACGGCGCATGGGGTTGTGCCTTAACTATTCAGGCCTACTATGCCTGAATAATAAGCACCGTAAACCCCGACTTCTAAACATTTCACTTTTGAAAGATACCAGAGGTACATATGTAAGTGCCTTCCCCGAAGACTATTTTCCCCGTGATTAATGTGTTGGCGCTTGCTTTAATCTCTTGCCATGTGCAGCAAAAAAAGACAAATAATGTTTATGTTAGATTGGCCCCTCCCACCGATTCCCAAACAACGGCTTTTATGCACTACAGGCAGCTTGAATCGTGCCTAATTAGAGAATTGGACATCTGCTTTCAATCTCAGAGTCAGCACACAAGGCTCTTCTTGTCCTGGTGCTTGCACAGTTGTCCCCTTTGTTTATTTATGGTTTGGTTTTTAAATTACATGTAAACATGCACAGAGACAACAACGTTGTAATGTTTGAAGTCTGCCGTACTGTAGTTAGCAGATACCAAGATATGCTCATGCTCCCTATTCATACGGACAATTCAGACTTGCCAGTAGAGACTTGCGGTCGTAACCTAACCAAACAAACTCCCCACTGTTGGTGAAAATTAATCTTATTTATTATATTTGTAATTGCTTCACCTTCTCCTAGGGGAATGCTCTACCATTTTCTCCCATCTGTATTAATCATTTATAGCTAATGAGTTCAAGCCTCGACAGCTCCATCAGCTGACTGAATAAAGATTTTCTTTCCAGATAGTTTTGCTTCTATTCGTTGGCTCCCCTTGCTCTGTTCATTGTGTGGCTCGCCAAGGAGGTTTTCTCAAATTTATAGATACATTTTATTTGGACAAGTGTTTGAATTAAAGATATTGTTATGAAGTTGCGAGCACAGGTCCTGTTCCCCGTGCATTGGAATGAGCAGAGAGGCCTGTGATTGGTGGGCCGTCCATGCGCACAACTGAGCACTCGTAAACCTCTGGAACGGGTATCTAGCAGGCTTCATTCTAACTGAGCTGTGAATCAAGCTGCTAAGCTGAATTAGTGACTTTATTGGAGGGGCTGGCTGATGGATGGTTCTACCTGAGGGCAGGGGATAAGTTTAGAGCCCTTCCAAATATATGATTCAACGATTTCCTGAGCACTGCTAAATGCACTCATGGCACAGCTTGGGACCAAAGGTTTTTTTTTTTTTTGTGCTGAAGCTCTAAAGCCGATTCTGAAAAGCTCCAACACAGGCACAACACAAACAGCTCTGCAACGTGTAAGATTCACGTAATGTTACTATTATGTTACTATTACTTTCATTACCTACAGGAGAGGTAAGTATGCATTGAGGGGTTTTCTAAGGAAGGTGTGGTGGCTGAGCTAGAAGGAAAGGTAAGCATACCCACTGTTGCTTGCCCAGGGTCAGCCTTACACTTCTGCAGGGTAAAATAACCATGGGAAGAAGAAGAAGAAGAAGAAGAAGAAGAAGAAGAAGAAGAAGAAGAAGAAGAAGAAGAAGAAGAAGAAGAAGAAGAAGAAGAAGGAGGAGGAGGAGGAGGAGGAGGAGGAGGAGGAGGAGGAGGAGGAGGAGGAGGAGGAGGAGGAGGAGGAGGAGAGGAGGAGGAGGAGGAGGAGGAGGAGGAGGAGGAGGAGTTTGGATTTGATATGCCGCTTTATCACTACCCTAAGGAGTCTCAAAGCGGGTAGCAATCTCCTTTCCCTTTCTCCCCCACAACAGGCACCTTTTGAGGTAGGTGGGGCTGAGACTTCAGAGAGAAGTGTGACTAGCTCAAGGTCACCCAGCAGCTGCATGTGGAGGAGCGGAGACACGAACCCAGTTCCCCAGATTACAAGTCTACCACTCCTAACCACTACACCACACTGGCTCTCCCACTACACTACACTGGCTTTCTCCACACTGGAGAGGCAGGCAGATGGTCCAGAGGGAGAATGCAGCAGCCTAGGTGGCGAGTGGTGCTATTTATCATGCACATACTGTACCGGTGTTGAGGAATGTGAAGTAGTTGCCTATTAGCCATCAAGCCATCAAGCTAGTTTTAAAGTTCTGTTACTTACATTCAAATAACTCTGTATCAGTTTTCCTGAAAAAACTACATTCAGCCCTGTCGCTTAGTAAAGGCATTATGATCAGCAAATGGAACCCAGTCATAGCTGCCAAGTTATCCCTTTTTTAAAGGGAAATTCCCTTATGCTGAATAGGCTTCCTCGTGAGAAAAGGGAAAACTTGGCAGCTACGAACCCAGTGTGCCACAGCCTGATGATTTTCAGCTTGTGGTTCACTGGTGGCACCAGTGTTGTGGAATGCCCCCCCCCCCACTGAAATACAAGAGACACCATCAGCATTGGCATTCTACCGGCTCCTAAAGACACATCTGTTGAGACAAGCATCCCCCTGAACGCCTGCTCTTATTGTTTTCACGTTTTAAAAAAACTGTTTCAATCGTCGTGCATTTTAACGGGCTTGTTTTATTGTATATTTTAACTAAGAGCGTTTTAAGGCACTAATGGAATTGTTATTGTGCATTTTGATTATGTATGGGTTTTTATAACCAATTTTATAATTGCAAACTGCTTAGAAGCCATTTTGGCATATACGCAGTATATAAATGAAAAAATAAATAACAAATAATAATAGCAGATGAAAGCAGGAAATCTATCCTGCTATCATTTATACAGCAATACTTTGTAAATGCCCTAGTAGAATGCACCAGGGATAGCCAATATGGTGCTCTCCAGATGACCCATGACCACTGGCCATGTTGGAAAGGGGCTTGTGAGAGTTTGAGTCCTACAACATCTGGAGGGGACCACTTTGAATATCTCTGGTCTATACCAACAGCAACTCTTCAGGGTCTCAGATGGAGGCATTTTTAGCTTCACTTGGAGATTCTGGGGATTGAACCAGGGACCTCCTACCTGCAGTGCAGGTGCTTGGCCATTGAGCCACAGCCCATAGCTGCCAAGTTATCCCTTTTTTAAAGGGAAATTCCCTTATGCTGAATAGGCTTCCTCGTGAGAAAAGGGAAAACTTGGCAACTATGCCACAGCCCTTTCCTTTTGGGATGCCTTCAAGGCAACATAGTAATTACAGACCAACAGGCTCCAGAACTCTGGGTAGAATAAGGCTGTAGCGCAGATTCCTGTTTGGGGCAGGGTTCAGACAGAAATTACTTTTACACATAACAACATCGTAATAAAGAGAAATTCAGTGAATTGTAGCCATTTCATAATTGCGGAAAGCATGATATCTTATTAAGTGATTTAATTTTGTTTCTCCAAGCCAAAACCATCTGAGAAATTTAGTAGTTAACTGGCTGCTTCCTTTTTAATCTACCCCATGTTGAACAGGTACTCTATGAAGAAAGTCCCAGAGCAGTAGGTAAACTTTTATGTTACATTTCTGCAATATATGTGCCATATGTGCTAAACAGTTCATTGCATGTGCTATGTTAGATCACCTACAGTTCTAAAGCCCCTGCTGTACCAAGCAACTGCCAGGTGAGATAAGGGTGGCTTGGCTGTCTAATTATGATGTATTTATGTAGTTGAGCCATATTTTCTTAACAACCTGGAATTTTAAAGCCACATTCAGTGTTGTTAACTGGTGCGCGCGCACACACACACACACACACACAGTCTTTTTCTTTGCTCCTTTCTCTTGAAAGTGAATCCAGGCTCCTGAACTGTTATAATTGTAGCAATCTATCTCATCACCCTAGGCCCCCAAGTATTATATCATGTTTAATATTAGCATCTTTTACCAAGTTTCAAGACTGTTATTCACTTAGGTTGCTGTCCCATTGACTATAAACACATTCCTCTCCACGTGCTCATTTGTAGACCTGTGAATTGCTGACAAAGGCCCAGGCCTGCAGTGTAGAGGAGAAAAAACACTTTGGGTAATGTTTTTACAAGAAATACCAGAGGAATATAGCAAGGATTTCTCTTTCAATCCATTTTGACACCAAACATGGATTCCCAATACTCTCTTTCTCTGGCCAGCATGAATCCATTAATCACAAAAGTAGATGGATATGGAATGTAGAGCTTTCATAAATAACCTGTAAGCACATTAATTTAGCACATTAATTCTCTATTCGGCCATTAGTTAGAGGCAATACTTCTAAGTCTCACAAGGGTCCAGGGCTGTGTGGCAGAGGCAGCATATGTTTTTTGCAGGATCGTGTCTGAAGCCCAGTCTTAGGGTTTATCACTGGACATTGTGAAAAGGAAGTTGCATGTTAACATCATGCTTTATTGTACCACCAGGTGCGTAGGCATCAATTCTTTCTTTGACAGCCTATACAAAACATCACCTTCTATATACTCCCTTACTTTCCTTGAGGGAAGTACTTCTCCAGGTGAATCAGCATAGCCAACCTTAGGACAAATGATATTACACACAAAATATGTTACATGGAGGAAGATTGGCACAGTGCAAACACACCATGGGAGCCAATCCAGTGCTCCTGCTAGTATGTTTGTACTGCAACAACTTCTGCATTCTGCCTTGCTCCTTTATGGTAAGCTTTTGGGAAGTAAGGTGTTAAGTTAAATAATGTCTAACTTGATTTCAGTGGGACCTAAGATCAGTTTACTTAGTCTAGGTTAGTTTTGATTTCTATTGGCACTGTCAATATCAAAATAATAGTGGCATTAATATGTGCAGCAGAAATCTTCAACCTCAGGCTTGGTGATATGAATCTGTACACAATCAACTTGGAAAACAAATCTTTTTAGGTGCTGTTTACTTACTACCAGTAGTGTTTTCTTAATAGATAAGGTCAGGGATTTTTATTTTTATTTTTTGAACACATTTCTGTCTCCTGGATATAAATATAGAGCTCCATCACTAATTTCTGTGACTGGGATCCACTTGCCAAGTGCAGTACCATTGCAGCCATTGGGAGTACTCCAACATATGTGAATAGCTATCTCTTTCAGTCAGTTTTCTACGATACCAGGAAATCAATGGGGAACTAGTGGAAAGATCCATGACTGAATAATTTCTCTGAATGTGTACATTTGGGATTGACTGTGAAATGTATGTGGACATATTGTAAACTGCAGTTAACCTCGTTTTGAAAACCCATTGATCAAAGGTGCTCTGTCAGTAGCTGATTAAGCACCATGTAAGCGCACTGAAGACATTTCCTTCTGGTTAACAGCTCTGATTACTGGGATTCCTGGAGTGAATTTTCCTGTAGGCACCAAGGCTCGTCTCCTGGCTCCATGTGAAGAGATCAGGTTTCTCAATGACCAAGCTTCCTGTTGTTGAAGGCTACTATTCATTCACAGCTTGTAAATCAGTAGCTTGTAAATCAGTGGGTGAAGCAACGAGGGTGATAGAGGAACGTTCTTCAGCATACTCCCTCCTGGAATTTGCTTTCCCAAGGCACACATTCCATGGTCGTGGAAAAAGTGGCTAAAAGGTTAGACTATATAACTAACAGTGGGAGGTGGAGATGAAGGGTCATGTCTTCATCCACACCTTTAAAAAAAAAGCTTTTTTCAAATTTGGGTCTGTTGGGTAGCTTTGTGAGAAAGCCCCTGCCCAAATAATGCTGCAGCTTCGGTTGACAGTAAGTCAACCGATATAGACCTAAGTGTGCTTGAGGGTTTCAGCATGAAAATGAGGGGCGAGAGCAGAAAGATGGGATCATAAGCTCTTGGCTCAGCATTTTTGGAAGCTGACTGGAACCTCTGCCAAAACCAGGGGCTGTCAGCAGCCCTCGCTGCTATATATAGCGTTACATTAGCAAGGGAACACATACAGGCTGTGGAATCTTGATGATTTGTCTGACCTGTGAAAAGAGAGGTAGGGCATTGCTTGCAGGTGATGCAATTCAGATCCCAACTGTGTTGAGTAAGCAGATAATAGTTCAGAAGAGATTGCAGGGTTTGGTTCTTTGGTATGGGTTCTGGTCCTGCAGGTGAATGGTCTTTAAGTCACTTTAGACCAGGTATCCCCAAACTTCGGCCCTCCAGATGTTTTGGACTACAATTCCCATCTTCCCCGACCACTGGTCTTGTTAGCTAGGGATCATGGGAGTTGTAGGCCAAAACATCTGGAGGGCCACAGTTTGGGGGTGCCTGCTTTAGACTGAGTGGTGCAAGCACAGGACAACTTCTGAAGAACCCATCATTTCCCCCCATCCCCAGTAGATCCTTCTGGGTGCATTGGATAAGTTTGCAATGAATATTGTGGGTAGCAACCATAGGTAACCAATAAAATCTTCCTATCTGCTGCCATGTATTATTATTATTAGTGGTAGTAGTAGTAGTAGTAGTAGTAGTAGTATTATATTTAAAAAGTAAAAAAGGTAAAGGGACCCCTGACCATTAGGTCCAGTTATGACCTACTCTGGGGTTGCACGCTCATCTTGCATTATTGGCCTTCCAGGTCATGTGGCCAGCATGACAAAGCCGCTTCTGGCAAACCAGAGCAGCACATGGAAACGCCGTTTACCTTCCCACTGTAGCGGTTCCTATTTATCTACTTGCATTTTGATGTGCTTTCAAACTGCTAGGTTGGCAGGAGCTGGGACCAAGCAACGGGAGCTCACCCCGTCACAGGGATTCGAACCGCCGACCTTCTGATCAGCAAGCCCTAGGCTCAGTGGTTTAACCACAGCGCCACCTGGGTCCCTTATATTTACATACCACTTAATTTCCAAAGTGGATTCTAAGCAGTTTACAGGTGTAAAACCAATTATAATAAACACAGATGATTAAAATGCACCATATAACAGTTCCATCAAACATTAAAATAAACATCCACAATAAAAAATGTGCACTAAAAATCAATTAAAATGGTACTGTTAAAGCAGTTAAAACAGCCATTAAACAGGAGGTTCAGGTCAGGAGATCAGGGAAATGTTGGTCTAAACAGCTGTGCCTTCAAGAGCCAGTGAAATCCCAATTCCAATGAGGCCTCTTATATTCCAACAGAGTGTTCCACAACACTGGTGCCACCAGTGAAAAAGCCTGCCTGTGTTACCACACACTTATTGTCACCAGCCCGTGGCAAAACTAACTGAGTTCCAGGCTGAAGAGAAATGGCTTTGGCTGACACAGGAAGGTGGATGATGTAATGGTAATGTGCATGCCACACCCTCCACAAATCTGCTTCCTGGGGTTGGAGAAAATCATAGGACAGATTGAGGGGTGCACAAGGGGAGGAGAAAGGGAAAACGTTCCACTGCAGAAATCATTGTGCTGAAAGAATGTTCACATCGCACTGCTTTGGATACAATCCGCAATGAATGCACTCGCTGTGGCATACACTTCATTATCCTAGGAGCAAAATAATGTTCTGCTGGCATGATGCGGAAGAATGAAACATCCTTAGAGCAGATACTCTTTGAGGAGAGACACTGCTTTGAGGAGAGACATCTGGATTTCCTATGACAAGTAAGAACGGTCCATCTAGAAAGGTTGTTGTGATTCAGTACACAACCCTTTAACGTTGAACACGAGGATTTACATCAATTTAGCCTGATTGGTTTTTTATGGATGGTTATGGTTAAGGTACATGTAAAGCTGCTCAGTTGTTAAGCAAATCTATTATAATTTCTTCTGAATATGGCTTCCCTGTTATTTCTGTACAGATGGTGGGAGATGGCTTAAAACTTCTTACTTGCTAGTTTTCATTTGCAGAAATGTATTAGCCAACATAAATGAGTTTGGGTTTCCTCTACACAAATACTGGGATGTTGCTTGAGATCTAGAATCATACAATGCAATATTGTGCAGACACAGGATGGGATGTGGCTGATTTGTCCTCTCGGCACCAGTTTTTTTGTGCTCCACAGAGTCCCAGATCTTCTAGAGCAGTGGTTCTCAACCTGTGGGTCCCCAGATGTTGTTGGACTACAACTCCCATCATCCCTAGTGGGAAGATTCAGAAGTCAGGGATTGTGGGAATTGTAGTCCAACAACATATGGGGACCCACAGGTTGAGAACCACTGTTCTAGAGAGAGGGGAGTGCTTTTTGAAAAGGACCATTTCGTATGCCAATGGAACCTATACTCATGTGAACATTGGGTTTTCTATCCTAGCCTTAATGTTATTCTCTGGACTAGGCTGCCTTCCTTTTCCTTTTTCAGTGTCAGAAATATTAAGCCCTTTGGGCGTGTAAGGCTTCTTTCATGTACCATTCCAGACTGAAAATGCAGCCTAAGACTTTAGAATTCTATAAGCACATGACATCACAAGTAATGTAAGGCTTCTGCTGTACAGAGAGGAGACCACCTGCACGCACACCAATGTATATATACCCATAGACCCTTGGAAAACAATTATCTCTTCCCCTCTTTGGGAGCAACTAAGCTCTGCCTTTTAACGTGTAGAAATTGTTGATCCAACATTGGACAACCAAAGTTGTATGCGTGCATTGTGTGCATGCCGAAGATCATGTTGTAAGACCACCAGGAGCAATGTTACCTTGATTTATGTTAATATGGCTGCTGTTTTGTTACAGCTATGACTTTTAGTGCACATTAATGCAATGGCTTGTTCGGTGTGCAGTAAAATAGATGTGTTCAAGTCAGAGCTATGAATGCTTAACAAATGGGAAATTAGCAGACGTTCAGGTTGGCCTTTCAAAACAGATACAGAACTCAATTGAGGGAATGTTCTCATATCTAAGCATAAAATTACCATCGTGATTGATTTTGCCATCATTGATTTACACCTCTTGAAAGGTGTAAACAGATATTAATACAAATATCCAGCATCGTTTGATTCATCATGGCTCTTGCCAACAAAACATGGAGTGTGGAGTGTGGCTGCTCTACAAGCATGAAAATATATTTAGAGCACTATATTTTCTTAGCCCCACTTTCAGAGATTAATCCTCTTACCATGTCATTAGTTTACAATGCATATTTCGCTGCAGAAGATAGTAGTGAAGCAAGGCCTTCTGTGTCACTGAGTTGTATATCAAGTGGCCAAACTGTTGTATCAATCGCTGTTCCTCTACCTAGTTTACTTAGTTTTGGAATTCAGCATAGACACAGCCTGGTACATTCCTCATTCAATTTGTGGCTTTGGGAGAAGGAAATGTGTGGGGTGATATAGTAGGTCATGCTTAGCAAGGAAAAAGATGAGTTGTGATCCTGGGTTCAGATGACACACAAGCCAAACCTTGGTTCAATGTGACACACAACTAAGAACAACCAAGAAGGGGGAAAGTGCTGAAAACATGGCCTCAGTAATCCATAGCTGGACTTAACCATGTTGTGGAAAGCAGGCCACTATGGGGAAAGTGGAGTTCCTTCCCAAAATCAGCAACATACCTCTATTTTCCTCTTCTCTTTCTATCACATCTAGCTGGTGAGGATTGCAACATGCTCTTGCCATATATACCACTCAACTGTCTCAATTTAAGTAGGACATCCCAGAATTACAGAAGGCATTCCCCAATTCTGATTGGATCTTGGAATGTCCCTTTTTTTTGGTCCAGTGCTCTGGTACGAGTCAGCTGGTTCACAACAGACCAAAAAGCTCTTGTTTTTAGTCTTGTGCTCTGGCATGAGTTAGATGGCTACCACAAGAGCTTGGGCTCATAAAAATGAGCATCCTGATTTAGATCACCTGGATGTTGGAGGGCATGTGCCATGTAAACCATTTCCTCACCCTGTTTCTCATGATTGGCTGCTGCTAGGGTGGTGGTAGGAGGGGGTGCACAATGTATATTGCATGAAGGGCTTCTTAAGGAGTCGTGCACAAGTGCACGTTTTCTATAACATCTATTTTGAGCGTATAAAGTAGGTCAGCAGACACAGTCAGCAACAAATAGTGTGATCTCACATTTTCATGTAATTCCACACCTGATCTTGTTTTATCAGCAAAATGGTACTGACAATGAGTCTTGCTCCAGCCTCTCCAATGCAACTTCATGAACCCCAGCATTGCACTAGTGTTGCTGACAGATTTATCAGCCAAAATGTTTAAGACTGAAGTGCCATCTAATTAGTTACTTATATCTGTAGCCTTCCTCACTTCCTGTGTTCTGAAATGTCTAATTATATCCATGAAATTAACTCTTCATTATGATGATGTACTCTAATTAATTAGATTAGAACAATATTGCTTCCCCTTGCCCCACTAATAACTCTTCTGTACCCAGTCATTCCACAAAGGAGATAACACTTTCTGAAAAGGTTACGGTATGTAACATTCAGTTTTCACTGTTTTCAATATTGTATTTTAAAATTGCTGCAGCCTACACTAAAATATGATAAATATAGCCCCATAGGGCAGGGGTAGCTACATGTAGATGCTTGCATTACAGCTGTGATGTTGGGTTTTTCTTTGGATGTGTGTGCACATGGTTTTTAAAAGAAAAACATCATTGGAAGTAAGCAATTGAGAGCACAGCATTAGGGAGTGGCTTAACCTTTTCCTTGCCTATCATTTTGCCACTCTAAATTGTTCCCAAGAGTCTTTTCAACTCCATTCTCAATCATACTCCTTTCCTAAAGCTACTTTTCTTGAACAAAACAAGGAAAGTCAAAACCACCCAGTGTTAGGGCTCTAATAGGCACATTTGCACATAATGTGTATTTAGTCCCTTCCATAATTCACCGTAAGTTATGTTTTCAGGGTCTTACACATAACAATGCTTCTGACACATCCTCACAAGGGAGGAAGTACTCTTTGGTGGATGAGGCGGTAGCTTCCGGCCAATCGTTTAACTTGGTGATGGAGGATGCTGCTTTCACCTTCCTCCGCTTGGGGAATGTACCTAAAATTGGAAGAGAACTACCATCATTAATCATATTGCCTTAACATCTTTTCTACATACTGTCAAGAGAGGTGCTGTTTGCCATAAGATGTAGAGATGGTGTCTAAATGCGTGTGTGATGTAACCTAACATACTACAGATGCCTCGGGAAATGGTGCAGATGTCTTCACAGCCAAAGAGTCTTTTAAACTAATTTTTAAACCCAGAAGTTTAAAGAACCATGAGCAGAGTACCATGCCCTTCTAACTCTCCTCTCATGGCAGAAAGGGTGTTACGTTCACAAGATCAATTACAGAGTTTTGATGAACCTCAAAATGGCCCCACAGAAGCCTGTGAAATGAAGGCTCATTCTCTCTGGCCTCTACAAGTGGGGATGCATGAAGGATTTGCTGATCACAATGATTTACTTTGGATTGGACTCAACTTATTTTTCAGACCTTAATATTAGCATTTATCCCAGAATACTATCCAGACCTGATCCAGAAAATAAATTGTTCATATGACGCATGCCCAACCCAGTCTGGGCCTATACATTGCAATGGTATTATAGCAGATCAGTCTGTGATGTTCTAGATGAAAGACCAGTGGATCTGTTAGATCTCTGAAAACATATTATGTGAATACTTATAATTTTATAGCACTATTGAGAGGAATGCCTAGTTTCCCAGATAATGCTGAGTTTAGTCGGGTGTGTAAGTTGTCCTGACCATTAAATATGCTCACAATGGGATATAAAAAGCAATACTCTGAGGATGGGATCATATTTCAGGGGGTTTTTTTTATAGTGGTCAGTGGTTTGAACAAGTTAGTCCCTTCAGTCTTACAAAATCAAAATCTCCACAGAAGAAAGGGAAAATATCTCTGTCTCAGAAGAGGAATTTTTAATTTATTTATTTTTCAGCACCTTAGAGTTAAATTTCTCATTAATCAATGACAAAAAAAAACCCCACAGTCGTCTTAAAATGGATGTATAGTTGTTCTTTAATTCTCTTTTATTTGATCAACTTCTCTTAGGCCTTTTTTTTTAGGGGAGGGGATCTTATTCATATACTTTTCTCTGAAGTTCCGTCACTTCTATTTAACAAAACAGAATGCTTGCTCTTTGTTGAAGAAAAGAAATAATTGCGTGTGTATACCTTTTAATCACCCCCCCCCCCTCGGAAATAAATTCAGACAAGACTCAAATTTTAATTTTCATTTTTGGCCACAATAAAGGCCACAACTTTATTGATTACAATCAAGTGAGTGGTTGCATAGGCTCTGGTTCAACTAGCTCCCTGCACCCTTCTGCAGGTAGCGCTGACCCAGGGCACCAACCATAAGTCTGCCTCGGATGAACACCTGGGACAGTGGCAAGCAGGAGCCCTGCTAGACCTCCACCTAGATGTCCCCTGGATTCAGGCTCCAGGCACAACCCCTCACAGGGTAGATCAACCATGAGTCCGTGGATTCCTTTAGCCATCCCACATAGGGAAGGCTAGGCATCCTGCCACCCCTATCACCTGAACCAGAGCCTATCTGCAACCTTACAAGTTGTGACACACAATGGCATAGCAAGGTCAAGCACAAGCCCTAAATATAGGGAGAGGTGGACAGGTGCTCCAATGCACTGAGCCCAAAAGAGGAAGCTCAGTGACATGTGCATGGGCTTAAATAGAGGTCCCTCGATCGATTTGACTGGCATCCCTCTGGCCCACTTGCACCCAGGATCGAGGGACCTCCAATAGGGTGTTGTGGTCATCCAAACGTTCCCACCCACAACACAGGGTCTGATTGCCAGGTCACACTGCAACATGTGCCCTCTTGTTAGGGAGGACCTGATATATAAAAGAACCAGCATTTTTTATTAGCACGTGCAGTTAAGTTTCCTTTCAGTCACCAGTCTTACTAAGGATCAGGAAAATATTCATATTAGTTCCATTTCTGCAGTGCATGAACCTAACCTAATGCTCCCCAACTTGCTTGTGAATTTGAAGAGCTCCCAGGCAGATTACATACTCCATTGGATTTTGTGATGCAATTTTGGTATGCAAAAACTGCACACAAGAAGCGGCATCCCACTGACTTGTTTTTGTCAAAGCAAGGATTTCCATTTGTGAAATAAATTTCCCTCACCCCATGTAGAATAACAGAGTTGGACAAGACCTTGAAGGTAATCTGATCCAACTCCCCGCCAAAGATAAAGCATCTTTCATTTTAGCCAATCAAGGAAGGGCATAGACAGTGGGAAAACAAGGTGGCACCCCTACTCTACAAATAGAAGGCAACCAGACCACAGCTGAAACATACTTCAACACTGGCAACAGGACAGCATCCTTCATCACACCTGAAGGTAGCTAAATGGGTACTGGACAGGTTGCAAGGAGTGCCATGAGTATTTGCAGCGGCCAGGCCCTGAGCACAGTGAAGAGTTGTATAACCAAGCCCTTGCTGTGTTTGTTTTGGGGGAGTCAGGTGTGGCCAGATTAGAAGATGTGCAGCACCTGGAGGCAAGCCTCCAGGTATATAAGGGCAGCATTGTGCCCCTGGTTCTTTGCTACAGCAACGTGGTTTATACCCTGCTGTTGCCAGTTCCTGTTTTAGCTCCTGATCTTGCTCCAGTTCCTGATCCTGCTTCCACACTCCTGTCTTTGCTCCAGTTCCTTCTCCTGTTCTGGTTTCTGTTCCTGTGTTTTCCATCCTCCAATGAACTGCTACCATTGTTACCATCCATACCCTGGCCCTGGCATGTCAGGTCTGGACTGCTGTTGCCTATGACCCGGACCAAGACACAGGTCAAATGGCAATCACAGCTCAGTCCTCTTGCTCACTGCTCTGCCTTAGGAGGATGGGAATGGTCATGGGAAGGGCTCCTGGTGTTTCCCCTACCAGTCAACATTGGTTGCCTGAAGCAGTTGGTTCATTCTGCCTCATGATAGAGCTGGTCCATTCTACTGTTTTGACTGTTGAAATGTGTATAAAAGGGCAACATTTGCATGGGGACTAATGATTTAACTGCTACTCCATGCACAGTTTTGACACCTTCAAATTCTGAAGAAGGTGCTTCCCTTTAATCCACTGATGAAAGGATTGGATCTGGGCGTAGAGGAGAATCGTAATGTGGCCTCTAGTGGGTCATTATGCTCAACTGGTGGTTTAAAAAACCCAACCCCCACAAGCACAGGAAACTGGAAGGTCATATAAATAGAAAAGTTGTCTACAGAAATTTGCTCAGGACAGCTAATTATTTTACAGTGAAAATAATGAACAAGGTGCCAACGTTCACGAACTCCCCCAGGAATACTTAACGCTGACAGTTTCTCAGTCTCAGGGATGAAAATGCATTCAGAAATGTTAAAGACTGCACGTCCCAGATGTACAGAGATGTGTGAAGAAGATTCTGCCGAGAAGCACAGGAATTGCTAGTGCCTTTGAAAGTTTTCTGAATGCCATCTCCACCAGCTGAAAATCCCACAGGCCCAGGAATACACAGTGTTTGCTAGAGAGGGTAGATAGCATCAGCTTTCCATATCTTGCCTCTCACTACCTCACAAAGCAAATCCTTTTAGAAGTCCTTGCTATGCAGCCTGGCTTGGTGAAAGGCCAATCAAAACACATAATATGGCTTAATTTCTCTTTTGCAGAAGTGTAATCAGCTTCCTATAACAACCTCTAGTGCTTGCAAAATGTACTTAAGATCAGAGGCGGCATATTCAATTTAGAACGTGCTTTGGCACTTCCAGATTCTTTCCCCATTTGATAGAACTGGCACACGTACAAGACTTTTCAATGGCATTTGCCTGATGCTAGAGAATCTTAAGTGCCACCCTGTTCAAGGCCTGCATAAACAGGGTCAGATTTACATCTATTCATTCATTTTCAATGCACTGGAATTGCTCTGAGGACTTTAGGGTCATCTTTTTAGATGTTTTATAGGAGTGAATATGAATTTTGCTCCTTCTGCCTGCCTCCCCACCCCAGTAAACATACCATGTTTTTATGATGGTTGAAGAAACTCAGAGCTCCCAGCTCTGTTTTTATATTAAATATCTGTCTCTAGTATACCAGTGAACTGAATAATTCATTGTATTAATCTTGCTCTCCCTCCCACTCAGCTGCCTGTCAGCTGCTACTTCCTCTTCCTCCTTCATGTATTAATTTATTTATTTTTAAGCCCTCAGCACTGGATGCTCAAAATGTACAACATCCTCCCATTCCTTAGGTGGAAATGATACAACTTTATTCTGTGTGCTGCAGCTTTGTGCCTGTGGTCACAATGACACCTTTGAGATATTTTCTGGTGCCCATGAAGATCCGCTCACTGTTCCTTTGATAATGGGGTAGTGAGGGTGGTTACGTGTTTTTGCCTTGAAAAGAGCTGAAAAGGAAATTTGAAGAGTTACACTCTTTCCCACTTCCTCTTTCAGGTCTACGTGCTTTTCAAGATCTATAAGATATCTCTCTTGCTCAATGTCTCCCCCTGCCAAAGTTGATACCTACTAGGGCTGTGACCTTCTGATCAGGTTGATCAGAGGCCACCCAGCCCACCCTGGATTCATCCCTGAATTTAATGGTGTCAAAACAGAGATTAAGTTGTTGTGCCTGATAGGGCTGCCATATTTTTAAGAGCAAAAAATTAGAACACATCACACAAGAAACTAAAGATCATCACAGCCAACCACAAATGAGCAATCACATCCTAAGATGATTCCCGACCTCCCTCACCAACAGAGAAGCATGAAAAAAACAACGGAGAACCTGCACAAACGACGCTGACGCCGAACTCCTACACATATCAAGAAAAACAGAAACATTGACAATCCACCACACCCAACTCCCCATCCCACCCACCTCTTTCCCCCCTTCCTCATAATGTCTCAACAAGTAAAATTGATGTGTAAAAATGATGCATGAGACACTGCTCTACCTTTGTAACCCAAGAAAAAAATCCTTAATAAAAATATTTTTTTTAAAAATGAGAACACATTTGCTGACTTCTACTTTTAACCATGGATCGCTATGATGACTCTACCCATGAAAAAGAAGATGTGTCCTGGAAAAAGAGGACATATGACAACCCTCATAAGCAAGTTAAGTGGCATCTCTTTAAATGTCAAAGTTTGATGAACTGAAGCGATTTGCTGTGTTCCAACAGTAAGGCCATTTGGGCAGCGGACTCTTCTTTATCATGTTTCATTATCTGGTTTTATTTATTTTATTTTCCACATCCGTGTAACTCTGTGTCAGAACAAATCTGTGTAACTACCATGATTATTAAAATAGGGCAGACTTCTTATCTAAATGTTTCAGGTGTCACTTGGAAGCTTCAAATCAGTGTCACCCAGGTCTTATGATGAAACAATACTCTCGTTATTCAGCAATTTTAGTTTCTTCTGCCCCCTCCAGAGGGTTGGGTTTTTGCTCTTTTTTGTTGTTTGCTTTTTTATTCTTCACTGCAAACCATATGGGCTCCTTCATCTATGGAGATTAAAACAGAATCTTTGGGGGCACCGTTCATCATTGTTCGCAGGAGTTAAAATTGTCACTGTTTTATATCATATCTGAAAAGCCTCTGTGACATAAATATCAGACATTCTGCACCTGAAAGTTTCCAGATTAAGTTCACCCAAGTTAATCTTTCTATGAAAGCTGACCCATTCCCAGGTAATGATAACCACATGTTCATCATGCAATTAAAAACGGGCTGCCCTGAGGCTAGGAGGACAAAATGCATTTGAGTTAAATGACTGTGAACTCCCAAATCCTGGGAATAGCCTGCAAATTATGACAGTTTAACACAGTATATGTTGAATAGTTTAATTCCCAACTATAGCCACCATTAAGCGATACACAGGGTTTATTTTCAAGCTTTTCACATTAAACATGAGGACATAAAACAAAAAAAAACCCTGAAACTTATATAAATACATAATTCGGTGTGCTATGGGTTAAGACAGGCAATGCATGGCCCAGATTCACCATTAAACTAAGTACAATGCCAGGTCCTATTGGGTCTTAGCTAAATGGGATCTGTGTGATGAGGTGGGTAATCATCTACAAGTTTTCCAGTGGTGATGGTGGAATACAGTTCAGAGATGTTGAAGAGCAGAAGAAGGCTGTTCAAAGATGCTTCCCTGCTGAGTGGATGAATGGAGGAAGAGTCCCTCATCCTAGCAGTGCTATTCAAGGCAGTAATTGTGCTGATCATTAGTTAAGTAACGTGCACATCCCTGGATATGCCCTCCTTCACACTCCTTCATATGTTTAATAGTGGAAAGCCATGAGTAGAAACTTATTTCACATCATGTGTTCTCCTATTCCCAGCATTGGACAATGGGGCCTATTCCTTCACCAGAAGACAAGCAGCAGCAATTATCTTTGCTGTCAAAGGAGAATCCAGAAGGCTAGTGGTTGTCTAACATGTGAAGCAGAACAGCTTGGGCATCCAAAGCTAAGTACTTGAAAGCCCTCCTAATTCCATCTGGAAAGAGTTAGGCTCAATCAATGGGACTTGGATCTGCTTCACAGTATATAGATTAGGGTCATCAACTTGCACTTGTGCAAGGCAAGTGCTCCTAAGAAGATTTTCCTTGCACTTGAAAAAAGTCACCCAAAGCAGCCAATAGAAGGCTATTTTCAAGGCTAATTGTGGTGCATCAAGTGGTTTTAAGGTTGGTCCCATCTGGATAGGGAAGAGTTAACTCTCCCTTCTCAATCAGTGATGCTGCCACTGAAAACACTTCCCATTCTACAGTTAGCATTGAAAGAAGCCTTGTACAATAGAATACTTTTCCAAGGCTCTGGAGGGGAGGCAGTTTAGGGGAGTCACAGCTGAGGAAGTAACTGATCCCTTCTCACCTATGCCCCCACTGTTGAAAATCAGTGCCACGACACCTCTGAAAACCACTTGCTGAAGAGCACATTGGGAAGAGCACTGTTGCATTCGTGTCCTGCTTTCAGGCTTCCCATAGGCATCTGGTTGGCCACTGTGAGAACAAGATGCTGGACTAGATTGGTCCAATCCAACAGGGTTCTGATACTCTGATGGGTCCAGACTCCAAACATATCACAATGCTAGTTAAAAAAGAAAGAAAGAAAACCCTTCATATAGTTGTTACTCTTTTCATTAGCTCTTGGTAGCATCTGGGTATCTGTATAATCCATTCAGCATCCAACAACTTCAGATAACACATATTTGCTGCCTTCTAACCATGTAAACCTTTAACTGGGCACTGAGAATTTAAAATGAATATTACTGCTGATCTACATTTTTGGGTTCACAATGGCCCACCTTGTTTGATAATTGCTATTTTCTAATTATGGTTTAGATTAACAAACCAGAAACCAATGTACTGTGAAATTGCAAATACTTTTCATGTACACAATGAGAAAGAGTTGGACTGCCAATATTGAGAGGAAATAAAGTCATCATGTATATCAATTCTTCATACTTCACTAGGTAATAAAATGTGCAAATATTTAGGCTGCAGTACTATATCTTATGATTATCCAGGAGTAAGCCCATTGAATTCAATATTCAGTAGACATCTAAAGAATTGTGCTATAAATTTGTTCATCCCAGAAATTAAGGGTTGCGCAATTAAAGTGGATTAAAGTTCCCTTTTGCAGTAGCACAGAGATCGGAAACCTTTGGCTCTCCAGATGTTGATGTAGAAGCAGAAAAATCTAATGCTATTCTAGGCTGCATCAACAGAAGTATACTGTCCCACTCAAGGGAAGTAAAGTACAGCTGTATTATGCCTTGGTCAGTCCACATATGGAATACTGTGTCCCATTCTGGACACCACAATTTAAAAAGGATAGTGATGAGCTAGAACATGTGCAGAGGAGGGCGACCAAGATAATCAATTCTCTGGAAACAAAGGCTTATAAATTATTGAGGGAGTTGGGTGTGTTTACCCTGAATAAGAGGAGACTGAGAGGAGATATGATAGCCATCTTCAAATATCTAAAAGGCTGTCACATGGGAGATACAGCAAGCTTGTTTTTTCCTGCTGTGGAAGGTAGGACCAGAAACCAATGGCTTCAACCTACAAGAAAGGAGATTCTGACTAAACAGTCTGATCTTGAGCTTTTTGACAGTAGAACGGAGTTCCTTGGAAGGTGGTGGACTCTCCTTCATTGGATGCTTTTAAGCAGAGGTTGGATGGTCATCTGTCATGGATGCTTTTAGTTAAGATTCCTGTGTTGCAGGCAGTTGGACTAGATGACCCTTGGGATCCCTTCCTTCTACTGTTCTATGATTCTGTGTTGTTGGGAGTCGTAGTCTACCAACATATGGAGGGCCACAGGAAGGTGACAGGGAAATGCCCTGGAAAGTGTAGGATGAATGAATGATTAACAGGAAGAAGTATAAACAACCTGTAAGCAAATCACAATTGATCCTTATTGTCCAACTTCCAAACAAATCAGAACAAATGCTCAATAAACCTGCATAGTGTAAACTAAATAGGATTACAATAAATAGTCTACACTGAGAGGAACATGAAAATTGTACTTCCACAATGCACACAAAAACTGAAACTTGATATATTCATAGTCCACCATACATTGATAATAAGAACATTCTGTACAGGGATTAATTTTACAACTGCGTCTTGAAACCTGGAAGATTAATTCTGCATCAAAATTTCATACAAGCCCCTCACACACAAAACCACGAAAAGTTTCCTGAACATGTGAGAGAGAAGCAACCTCCTGCTCCCCTCTTCCATAACAGATTATGAAGGAAAATGAATCCCTTTTACTGTCCCCAACAAAAAGTCCCTGGACCTATTCATCTGCAATTTGGCAGGCACAATCCACTCTGGAGAGGCTCCTGTGCCTGTAAATGTCATCTATGTGGGCCAAAAGCAGGGAAAGTTATAGCCATACAGTATTTAGATTCCCCATTATGGTAAATGGGGAACACGGGGCTTTGTTTTCGACAGGCTGGCTCAGAACCTGAAATGCAGTTCAAAGGGAGAGAGCACAGAGTGACTCAGAAAGAGATCTGCATATTTTAATACACAGATACAGAAAAAAGTGGACCTTGTAGCCCATACATACCCCTAGTATTTACGGTTACCTTGTATAAATACTTGAGCTGACATCATCTTGTCAATGTTACAAGCCATATTTAGTCAATCAATGACCCAAACTTCTCTGCCCATCTCTAGTGTCTCCCTTGTCAATAATGTGCTGGATTCCAAGATAAGTTAACTTAAGGAAGTTTACAGAAGGAAAATTTCTAGTCCTGTCTCTGCTTCCTACAGGCACACACCCTTGATTTTGGGTAATTATCCAATCTCGCACCCCAAGTCCCATCTTTTTATATACCCGTGTTTCTCCAAAAATAAGACACCGTCTTATATTTATTTTTCCTCAAAAAAAACACACTATGGCTTATTTTCAGGGGATGTCTTATTTTTTCCTCCTCCTCCTGCCGCATCCAGCATTGCTGCTACTCCAATCACTATGTCTTATTTTTGGGGTATGGCTTATATTCCTTGAATGCTTTAAAATCCTGCTACGGCTTATTTTATGGCTACGTCTTATTTTCGGAGAAACAGGGTAGAAAGTTTTTACAGTAAGTGCCGCACTTTTAACATCTGAGTATCCCCAGAAAAAAGCACAGTGCAGGCAGATCCCATTATTAAGAAGGACTGCTTACACCCACAGACATTTTTTTAGAGGTGCAGGTAGCTGTGAACTTCCTTAACTTATTTTTGGAGCCAGGCCAATGACTCTTACAGGAACCTGCATCACAAGCTTTTTCATGCACCTTGCAACTTTTAACCATTATTCTTCCACTATTAAAAAGACTGTAAAATTTAAGGTTACATTTTTAGTTTTATTCTCTGGATATAGTCATAAGAACTGGCAATATAAAATATATCTCATAGATTTTTTTATTATTATATAAGAAGAACATAACAGTTTGGGTGTGATTCACAGTTTCAATATATAATTATTAATATAATATCTTCACCCTTCAGTTTTCTTTGCACCTTGTTCTGTTATTCAATCATGGATAATGTAAGTTAATTGAATTAGATATTGAATTTGTTCAGTATAGTGAATTCCTTTTATTTCAGCTGTGTAGGAACCTGAGTAATCAGCACTAACACAATTTTGACTTTGCAATTGGGTTGAGGACATTTCTTCCATTATCGTTCAAGCTCCTGGAATTATTTAGATGAAACAATCATCAAGCTGTCCAACCCCCTTTGCATAGTAATAACAATTTATGCTTTAGCTCCTTTTAGATCAACAGCATGCATAGATCATCCTTCTTATACTCAGCTAAGAGGTGGGAAAAACTGGTCACAGTGTTATTCTCTTACTTTTGATAAGCCTTCCACAACTTAGTGTCCTCTAGAGGTTTTTCACTGCAACTCCCATCAACCCCTGCCAGCACATGCATCTGGAGGGCACCAGGACGAGGAAGGTTATTGTAGATTACCATTGATTTCTCAGCAAAGTAATGATGTCAGAGGTATCCCAGAGGTGTAGCATTACTATAAAACAGAAAAATAGTTTGAGCACAATCCTTTGCGGGGGGGGGGGTCTTTATCAGCCCAAGGGGCACATTCCCTTCAGGGAACCCTTCGAGGAGGATCACATGAAGCATTGCCATATTTCAAAAAGTGAAAATCCAGACAGAAAAGTTATTGGTTGTTGAAAAACATTGACGTTTTTGAGCTATTTATAAGGGAAATCGCCAAATGCAACACTGTTACAGAAGGCACAACTCCTCACTGACCTGACTCATGCTTCTAGCCCATGCTTCTGGAAGCACTACGTGCCCCCACATTTACTGCCCATGTTGAGCATATGCCTGAAATGTTCTATGGGGATACTGAGAACATATGTAGCTAAGAACATGAGCTAGAAGCTGTGGGAAGCCTTCTGTCAAGTTAGCCCCACTGTAAGTCTCAACAGTTTCAATCAAGGTGTCATCTGTTAGCATTACCCATTTCTATCCCAAAATATGGAGATAATAATACATGTCTTACAAGGCTTTTGTAGGTTTCAAACACTCCACAACTGCTACTGGGGTAGAGCAAAGATTTCCTCTTCCATATGGTGCAGCAATAAAAGGACTGTCCATCATTTGTAGTGCTCATTTAGACATGGGCCCAGGAAGACCGAATGGCAGAGTCTCGTTCATTTTAATGACAGTATGCTACTTAGGCCCACTTATGAATAAGTTCATATATAACAGTCCTGCAGCGGCTTGATCATTCCTTTAGTTGTTTCAATAACTCAGTACATACTGCAGGCCAAGTGGCAGAACTGAAGAAACAAGATCGTAAATTATTTTAAATTCTCCTTGCACCCCTTCCAATCTAACAGCAATCTGAAGTCTTTATAAGTTCATTCCCCATGCAGTAGAATTAATGAACTGCATTAAAATGCAGTGTGTGGATCTGCTCTTTAACGGACAACTTAACTCTCTTATATGGAGTATAAAACTAAAAGAGTAGCAAAGAAACCAAAGCTTTCATGGGGAGCCCTAACATGCGAAGCGAGAGACAGAAATGGGGATGTAGAGAAAGCCTGTCCAGGAATCTCAATATTCTCTATGATTTGGCTAGTCCACCTACATATGCCTCCAGCTAGCTTTGACGAGATTTAGAATCATAGAATTGCAGAGTTGGAAGGGATCACAAGGATCATCCAATCCAATGCCCTACAATGCAGGAATCTTTTGCCCAATGTAGGGCTTGAATCCACGACCCTGAGATTAAGGGTCTCATGCTCTACCAACTGAGCTATCCCAGAGCTCACTCAGCTATTCAAATTATTAATTTAGAATTTACATTTGCTTTGTTGTTGTTGTTGTTTTTAAAAAAATGTTTATTCTTTTCCCACATTGTTCTGCTCTTTAGCCAATACGTGAACAGTTCATTAGTTAGGTGTTCAGCTTGCGTCCATGACACGCCTAATCATATTTTAAATACTGGATGTGGAGTTTTCCTTCATATGACTTTTACTTGCATTATTGATGGTGTTAGTATATGAACGGGAAAACAAAAGGAAGACAGCCAAATTGGCTTCTAGCTTAATGAGAGCATGTACTCAGTTGGGAAAGGCGCCTGCCAAATGGCAGAGGTGCATAACAGTACTAAGAACCAAAGAACTGTGGCAGGACAACTTTTAAGCGCGGATCTCAAGGCCTTGCCAAGGATTTGCAGCTTGGAATTATAACTGAGAATGCTTCTGTATGAAAGCTAATTCCATTATCATTTCCCTTGTTCGCCTTGGATTGTTAGATCATACCACATATGCACTGGTGATATAGGCAATAATTTTCAAATGAAGGACCACGAACATGTACCAAAAAGGAAATCCTTCTGCTTTATCCCTTTTCATTTGTGCTTCCCTCTGGTCCTGATATCTTAATAGATATGACGCTATTTGCTGTCTCTTCAAGAAAAAATAGATTGCTCTAATTTGTCATTTAATTAGTTCCTCAGATGTTTGCTGGAGATTGCAACTGTTTAAGAAGCCAGGCATGTGTGAGTGAGCATGAGCAGGTAAGAGTGTGAGGGGAGATATTGGGTCTTGCCTACAGCAATCAATATGTTTGGTTTGTTGCTGTGATAGCAAAATAGCATAAGTTATTTTTTTAATGGGAGTTTCTTACTGGAATTCATACAGTTAATCAGCATTGACTTTTGCAGGAGCTGTCAGGATGATAATTCCTGGTGTGGAAAAGAACCTTTAAATAAAATAGGGGTGAAATAATTACTAATGCCAATAGGGAAGAATGCCTGACCTGTGGAAGAGATATTCAGATGTAGATAATTTGATCTCTAGGCCAAGCTTAAGATTTATTTTAGAGGTGACTCGTTTGTAAATGCATTGTGAAGAGATTTTGCACAGACTATTTGCAGATAGATAGCAATAGCAATAGGGCTGTATTCAGTGATGAATATCATATCAATATTCATATCAATATATATATAAATTATAAAGCCAATTATAAAAAAAATTGTGACTTCCCATGTGCTTGATTTCAGGGTGCAAAGTTCTTATTTCTTCCTGCTTCCAAAATCTTGATTAATCCAATTACATTCAGTCCTGATCTTAGTCCCTTATCAACAGCTACAGAGTTCTTGACTTCCATTCGTATTAACACATGTAATAAACGGGGGCCCTCTGGAACGATATGGGATATCACACGTGTGTGTGTGTGTGTGTGTGTAAATTCGTGTGTGCTATTATGTGTGTTACTAGCACTGCTTTTTTCTGGGGGTATGCAGGTACCCCTAAACATTTTTTAATCTTTGTACTTTTGTCCATTTACTGTATTTTTTTCCTGATTTGAACTATAAAATGGTGATTTTCTTGAGTCTAAATGAGAGTACCCCTAAACATTTTTTAAAGAAAAACATCACTGGTTACTAGTATTGTGTTTTATATATATTTAATTAAATTTTCTGTTTTACAATTTACAGTACTCATTTTACATCCTTAAGATATAAGGATGGTTTACTTTGCTTATCATAAATTCCTGAATGTTTTACAAAAACTATACCATTCAGTAATCCACTATTACATCCATCAAAACTTGTTTACACTGTTGAATTTAACTTAATGCTGCCAACGTTTTCAGCTGTACACAGTTATTTCCCATATATTCAATAAACGTTTTCCAATCTTCTCTAAACATACTTTCTTCTTCTTCTCTTATTATATATGTTAAGTCTGCAAGCTGTGCGTATTCTGTCAATTTAAGCTGCCATTCTTCCTTAGTTGGGACCTTGCTTGTTTTCCATTCAGTAACAAAACACGGGCCACAATAGTGGCATACATAAAAAACCTTTTTTGACACCTGGGAATTTCAGTCTGCATTATCCCCAACTTTACTAGTATTGTTAAGGTGTGCCAACATACCTGTTGTTGTTTAGTTGTTTAGTCGTGTCCGTCTCTTCGTGACCCCATGGACCAGAGCACACCAGGCACTCCTGTCCTCCACCACCTCCCACAGTTTGGTCAAACTCATGTTCGTAGCTTCGAGAACACTGCTTAACCATCTCGTCCTCTGTCGTCCCCTTCTCCTAGTGCCCTCAATCTTTCCCAACATCAGGGTCTTTTCCAGGGAGTCTTCTCTTCTCATGAGGTGGCCAAAATATTGGAGCCTCAGCTTCAGGATCTGTCCTTCCAGTGAGCACTCAGGGCTGATTTCCTTCAGAATGGACCAACATACCTAATCAGATGGAAATGCCTATTGAAGATATTTTGTGTCCAACTCCTCTACTGATAAGTATTTGAGATTGCTTTAAACAAATCAGTAATGGTCAAGGCATAAAAATATGATATTAACAAAGCAAACCACAACATTTGGTACCAGAAAAGCATGGGTTCAAAAGGTGGGGAAGTTCTCCTAACCATCATATCTCTATCTCAGTTGCATGTTTAGAATCTGAATACACTGGCAGCTCTATCACTCACTGACCCATTGCTCAGCTTTGCCTGCCCATACCTTTGATTGTAGCAAACACAGGACTTGTGTGGGTCATGCAGCCCACATAGCTGGCACTTGTTTTTTTTTTTTTAAGGTATCTGGTCTGCTTGATTCCCAAACAGGAACAATGGAAGCTGCCTTAGACCAGTGGCTAATCAATGCTTGTTGGTGTTGTTTAGTCGTTCAGTCGTGTCCGACTCTTTGTGACCCCAAGGACCAGAGCACGCCAGGCACCCCTGTCTTCCACTGGCTCCCGCAGTTTGGTCAGACTCATGATGGTGGCTTCGAGAACACTATCCAATTTAATCAATCAATTTAATCAGTTTATCTCCAGGTATTTTGACAGAGGTCTCTCCCAGCCCAAGAGATGGAAGAGACCAAACCTTTGGATCATCTGCATTCAAAACACGGGTCTACCACTGAGCTATGACCTACTTCTGGCTTTGCTTGCCCACACAAAACTATGAGCCCTGTAGACCTGCCAGCTTGATTGATTGACTGATTATTTATTTATTTATTTAGCAGCACCAGTGATAGTCACACAAAACAAATTGGCAGGCAAAAAGCCACCAGCAGCTCTGAACTAGACTGGTGAGAAGCAACCTTCCTGCATAATAATGGCAATCTGCTGGAGTTTCCCAGCCATCAGTGAGGGTCCCTAAAGACCATTTGTACTTCAGAGCATTAATATTCATTAGGTGTAACACCATATGTTACACAGCAGGATACACTGCCAGCAGACTGTTTGTCATCAAGCCAGATTTAATAAAGCATTGTAAAGCAAACATTACGATGATAAATACAAAATGACAGATAATTAAGGGAATCCTAATTGCCACTTTCCCATAATAACATTTATTTGGTATGAATGCCTCTTGTGAAAGTACCTTCCTTGTTTACCTTTTCCCCTGCATCTTTTGTGGCTGGGTGGGATAAGGGAATCCAGAACTTATAGGATTTAACACACACACCCCAGCTCCATTTGAATGCAATCAAGGAATTGTGTGTAAGATGCCTAGAGTTACTCTTCCCCAATGTTAGTAAGTAGTCAGAAAAGTGGAGATCCTCTGTCTGTCTGTCTGTGTTTGTGTGTGTGTGCGTGTGCAGAGGGTGCTAATTGGACATGTCTGGTTTTAGTATGCTTGAAGTAGCATTGACCCCGGTGGGAGAAAAATATCTCATATATTAGAATGTGTTCTTCGGAAGCTTGATTTCAATTGTAAGGGTTTGCTATAGTTGAAAAAGCTTGCAGGATGCAAGAATATGCTATTCATAAGAAGAATGGAGGATAGACCTGTGGAATGTGGCATTTTCTCCTCCAGGATCCATTTTGTCCCTTCAGGCTGACTATATACAAGGAAACTTTCAGATATGGGAGGAGGCAATCCTTTTTCTGGCTACTGGAGTCTAGGCAGGGTCATTTTCTCAGCTCTTCTTCTCTTCTCTACCTTTAATCTTATCTAGCCATCACTCGGCCTCCTTCATCCCTCCCCAATCTTGAATGTTCATGTTTTACCTCAGAGAGAGACGAGAACCTCCATTTGCCATGCTCAGGAAGGAGCATGAACAGCCGAAACAGTGTGTTTTTCCAAAGTGACTACAGAGCAGACCACGAGGTCAAGTGATCCCTTTCTTCTCTACTTTTCTTCCCACAAAGAACTTATGATACAACCAAATGTTCCTCCCCAGAATTAGCTGGATATGTGATCCCTTCACTGGCATCATAATTCAGCTGGCCTATTCTGACATTTCTTCCCACACTTCTATATTCTGCGTTGGGTGGAAGAGGCCAATCTGGCCCCAGGCAAAGGTAGCACCATTGTCCACCTTGAAGAGTAGGAGGAGCTGAGGGCATGTGGGAAAGGAAGCTGTTGCATGCGCCAGAGAAATGAAGATTGGCAGGACTCCCCACTTCAACCAGCATTAAATTTACTGGTATGCTTCACAGTCCAGTTCTGAAAATGGGCTGATGGCTGTAAAAGTGCAGCAGATCCTATCCAGATCATCCTATGCAATATATGCCTCTTTAGCATTTCCCCCACTAAAGGTTTGGCCTATGTTGATGCCTTAAAACCAGATGTTTCTGGTCTATGACTCCCATTGGTTATGCTGGCTGGGACTGGTGGGATTTTGTGTCCATCAACATCTGGAGGGCCACAGGTCCCCTGGCCCTGCCCTAAGTGCCATGTTCCAGTAATCTTTTGGGAATGAAAGAAAGAGAATCCCCATGGATGTTCTTTACGAAGAACAGACTAACACATCTGAAGGGGGGAAGTAAGCATTTAAAATATACGACACTGGGAAAGCAAACACTACGAAACATATTGTATGACAAGAGTTATTGAGCATCTGCTGCCAAAAAATAAATAACCACAAAATTATTGCAGCTTCCCCATCTCCTGCTTGGATACATATCCTGGTGATGTATATCTGAATATTACTTTAGCCTGTCTTATGTTTCAGAGCACTGCCTCTCTTTTTTCTCTCTCTAATCACACACCACGTTTCTTAGATTTCAGTATTCTACTTCTAATACGTTCCATGTATGCAGGCCTTTGTATCAAATTCCCTTCTGTTCTTCTTTGCCTTTGTGATATTGCTATGTCTGCTGCAGAAGGTGGTTCATAGCAGGGCAGAGCCAAGACAGAAGGAAGATTTATGCCCTCAGGTGAGGGACCAAAGAAGTGAACACAAAGACAATGCTAACCACAGCACCATCAAAGTTCCCAAAGAAGGAAATCCCAGCCTAGGTGCAGCCACTAAAATGTACATACAAACTAAACATAAGAAGAGCTTGATGGATCAGGCCAGTGGCCCATCTAGTCCAGCATCCTATTCTCACAGTGACCAATCAGAGGCCTGTAGGAAAACCCGCAAGTACTCTCCACTCCTGTGGATTTCAGCGACTGGTATTCAGGAGCCTTCCTTTCTCCAAATGTGAAGGCAGAGCATAGCCATCATGGCTGGTAGCTGTCGATAGCTCTCTCTTGCATGAATCCTCTTTTAAAAGTTATCTAGGTTGGTGGCCATCACTGCCTCCAGTGAGGGTGAGTTCCAGAGTTTAACTATGTGCTGCATGAATAAGTACTTTCTTTTATTCTGCCCTGGGTCATTCAATATTGCCTATAGTGTTATGGGAGCAGGAGAAAAGCTTTTCTCTAAGCTCTTTCTCCATATTATGCATACTTTTAGAAACTTCTACCATGTCACCCAAACCCTGTGACTTTTTCTCAAAGGGGAGTTGCTCCATCCCCTTTAGTTGCCTTTTACAATACAATACTGTATCTCTTTTTGGAGTGACACAGCCAGAATTGAAGACAGTACTCCAGCTGCATGCTTTTCATGAAATATCATGGCTGTTCCCTAAAATCCAGGTTTAACTTGCAGTCTCGCCTCCTACAATGTCAGTCAGGCACATCTTGCATTTGATCTCACTGCATTATACTTTAATGGTTTTTATCCAGAGAAAAAGCAGCACTCCTTCTGTTCATATTCCTATATACATAGACAGTCCAAACTGTGGAAAATATGCTAGGTTTGTACACACAATAGGTATTGTATTTACCTAGGACCAACCTCAGGGGTGGGGAAGTATTTTTAGACTGGGGGCCACAGTGCCATCTGGGGGCCACATACCATAGGCAAAAGTGGGCAAATCAATGAATATACACTTTACCTGTGTACAGTATGCTAGCTTTTAGACTCAGTCACCCCCCACTGTAGCCTCCATTCAGGCAAGCAAAAGGTGTTATCTGAGGACACATTCCAGCTAGGCTAAAACACTCAAGGAGGACGCTAAGCAAGGCTGGAGAGTGTGTGGCCTGGGGAAAGATGGTGTGTGTCCTAAGGAGAATTTCAATGGCCAAACAGAGAGGCTTGGAGGGTTGAATTTGTTCCCTGAGCCTGGGGCACCTGACCCATGACCCACAGTGATTCCATTTTGTGATGTAAAAATCTGGCATCAAGTTAGAATAATCTTCGCACTCCACAAACACACACTGAAAATGTTGCAGCCTCCCAGAAGCAAAGTGTCACCTTCCATGCCAACTTCTGCTCTGTACTGTATGGAATTTTTGGAAAGACAACCCCCCCTCCCGTTTCTTATGCCAGGACTAGAAGCAAACAGTTTATGCAGACAGAATGTCATTCAAAAGTTGGTTTTGTCTGGGCAATAGTTTCTTTCTTCCGGGTGCAAAATTCCGGGAGGCCTGCCTTTGTTATGACACATTTTGTCATTGCAACAGCATGCAAATTAAGAATAAGAAATCAAATGTCGTTGTCCCAATTATAAACACTGTCACGTGTTAAAGATTTCAGAGCCATTGAGGTGATTCAATTTGTACTTTTCTTACGAAGGAACTTTCTATCATGTGTCTTTCCATGAAGCCTCAGAATCAGTAAAAAGAGCATAATCCTATAAACAAGAGTGGATAACCCATTTCTGCTGCTGCTGCTGCTGCTGCTGCTGCTGAGGGCCACATTTCCTCCAAAATAATCTCTTGAGGGGCACACACAGGTGGTACTGGTGCTGGTGCAGAGACTGAGGTGGTGGAGGTGGTTGCAGCAGAGGCAGTGGGTGAAGGTGGGAGGGAGGGGAGGGGAGGTGTGGGGCCAGAGTGAGAAGAGGTGTGGTCTTTCTTGTGGTCATGTTCTCTGGTGTTGGAGGATATGCAATTCAAAAGCCCCTTCTGGAAATATAGTGGAAATTTAGTGTCCATACCCATGTTAATTCCTTCACACACAAAAATCCATTAGCCACCCTATCAACCTTAAAAGTTACAGGAGTAAATTCACAAAAATTGAGGTATTATACAGTTCTTTTCTGCTGTTGTCGTGGGTGAATCATGGGGGAACACACACACACACACATGTGCAGAAAGGGCATGGGGCATAGTGACATTCTCCAATGGCATTTGTTGTTGTGTCACACCATGTGTCAGGCTTCGGTGAATTGGATCCCCCCCCCCCCCGGTGGCAGTAAATAAGCAGATCAAACAAAAGGAGCGTTCTTACCAGATAAGTTCTCATCACAGCGAGAGACAAAGGAATGCATATCTCTCTAAAAAATGGTGTTGCTCCCAGTAAATATTTACCCACTCCATCCCCATTAATCTACATCACTCCTACATTGGGTAATCTGAGCTTGTTGCCATTGTGCTTTATTTTCTATCACTTTCCAAGCCTGACTAGTCTTGGGTGAATGGGGGATGGGGTGGGTCTGGACTGCTGTCCAAGGACACTGAATCTGCCAGCTGTCTCTTTCTTGGCGTTTCCTCTTCTAGCTGTTCCTCACCCAGTATTTACCAGCTTTTGCCCTCTGGACTATGCCCTTCTGCAAGCCACTGTTCTAAATCAAAGGCTCAGAAAAAAGGGGGGTGGCTCCCATCATTCCTCCTCAGTCAAGCCCCTGGCACCATGCACACTGGTGACATGCTGGTATATCAGTCAAAAAGCCATAACACAAAAGGTACTGCAGTGTTAAAGGAATATTAGAAAACACAGGGCAGTCTCAAGCAGGTCGGGCGCCCTGGCGCTGAGGCGCGGAGATCGCTCCGGTGCTCCCGCCCTCGCAGCGCGCAGCACGGCTATACCTAGAGCTGATGCTGAGAAAACGGGTTTCCTAACTGGACTGCCCACACATGTTCATAGTTTTTGGGGGTGGATGGGCATTCTTGTTGTGAAATGTTGAGAGCTTTGCTGAGCGGCATGATACTTCAGCCGTGAATGTTGTTGGTCACTGGAAGAGTGCTTGGGCGTGAATGTGGTGGTGCACTTCCAATGGATCAAGGCCACTTCTATAGTTTTCCAAGGGCCAAGCTCCATGGCTTCCATTGTCTGGTGGCAGTCTGTCTGTGTTTACACAGAAGGCCTCACACTCCTCCTCAGGTTGCTCCTCAG